>NC_090396.1:63258167-63572880 GCF_036365525.1 Heterodontus francisci
TTGGAGCAGTCTGATTTTTCTCCTTTGTTTTTGTACAAGGTGATGATAACGGCATCACGACGATCCCGTGGAATCCTGCCCTGTTCCCAGCAGGTCATGAAAAGCTTGGTGTATAGGGCAGGGCCACCATGCTTCACGGCTTCGGGTGGAAGTCCATCGGCTCTGGGGGCTTTGTTGTTCTTCATCGGGTTGATGGCGGTCACAGTTTCTTCCAGAGTTGGGCTCTCATCCAGTTCTTCTTTGACAGGCTGTTGCTGGATGCGATTGATGGCAGTATCATGCACTGTGCACTTGGCACTGAAGAGAGTTTCAAAGTGCTCCGACCAGGACTGACTGCTTGTTGGTGTGTGGGGTCTTGCCATCAGCATCCCTCAAGGGGTTTTGGGTTCAATATGCTGGCCCATAGACAGATTTTAGTGCTTCATAGAAACTATTTATGTCGCCAGTATCAGCGTACAGTTGAGTTTTTTCCACAAGTGCAGTCCACCAGTCATTTTGGATGTTCCTCAGCTTACATTGTAGGGTGCTGCATGCTTGACGGTAGGCTGTCTTTTCTCTTCGCTGCGCCAGGCAAGCCTGATGAGCTGACCTTTTTATTTTTAGCAGAACTTGAATGTCCTCGTCATTTTCATCAAACCAGTCCTTTCTTGGTGCTGGGTCTGCTGACCCTGTTGGAAGTATCCAGTACTGCAACTTTGATGTGTTCCCAGAGTTCTTCTGAAGTGGAATCAACAGTGAGATCAGGATATTCCAGTCTAGTCTGTAAGGTTGTTTGATATCTATATCTGCAAGATGAGGTTTGCAGGTTACTGACTCGAAATTTCTTTGATGGGTTGTCCCTAGGCCTGTTCTTGGGTTTAGGCTTGAAGTGGAAGTTCATCTTTGAACGAACGGTGATCTGTATAACAGTCAGCACTGGCCATGACTGTAGTATGCAGGACGTCCTTTAGGTCACGCTGGTGCACCAAGATGTAATTTATCAGGTGCCAGTGTTTAGAGTGGTGATGCATCCATGTGGTCTTGAAGCGATCTTTTTGTTGAAAGGTGGTGTTGGTTTTGGGCAGCTGCTTTTCTGCACAGCGTTCCAAGAGTAAACGTCCATTTTCATTACAGTTTCCAACTCCATGGTTGACCATGTTCAGTGGAAGGAATATACCTGGTGCTGATCCAGATGTCTGCAACCATTATCACTTGAGATTTCCTGTATTTTGGTCGCCAGGTCCTGTTGAACTTGAGTATAAACCAAGATCTGTTGAGGGCCATAATGAGCTATTGCTAGCTTTATCTTTCATATTTCAAAGAATTTCTTGGAGCTTTTGCTCCTGTTTTATGAACAAGGCTTGGAAAACAAATCTGGCCTCCCTCCTTCATTTAAACCTGGTGCACTGTAAACTATAATACAGTCGGCATATTCTAGCAGGCTGTCATCTCTTTGCTCAGAAGGTTACGCCTTTTTAAGAATTTTTTTTGCTTCTGTTTGGCAGATATTGTATGAACATTGTGTTTATTTTATATTAATTGCCAGGAATCTAGCGGCATGCCCCGTTAGTTGGACCTTTTCCGTCAGCCTTCAGCTCGAGAAATTTGCATTAGCTAATATGTGATGGACAGGAAGTGCGTGAATACAGACTGTTGTTAGAATATTTTATATCTTGTGCAGTATGCTCAGACATCCCATGGCATTACTTACAGTCCTTTCAGAGTTGTGCTGTTCCTGTGTGGATGCTAGGTTTGAGAGTGAAGAAGGGTCCACATTGTAATTTGTAAAACAGTTGTGCAAGAGGTGTTTAGGGACAGTGAAGTAAATTTAGTTCCTGAAAAGCTGTGTTTTTCCCTCTCTGCAGGTAGAGAACTGCTGTGCGATGAATATGGTAACTTGTATAATTTTTCAAAATTTGAAAGTTTAAAAATTCATGATTTATATTTTGATCCTCAAAAAAAAAACACATTCCTAGTTATGACTTTCTAGCTGTAGGATATTAGATTGGGAATTTCAAATGGCATTTAGTTACACTAGTGTATTCTGAACTCACTTCAGTTTCTCAGTACTCAGGGAGTTAAATTCGACAAGTTCATTGGTTTTCCCCCAACAAACTAAAGTCGTAAAATACAGACCTTGTAATTGGTTCTGGCTGAGTGGGAGATAGAAGGTGTAAAAATCTATGGCGTGTCATGATCCTAATCATGTAACACTATTTCAGCGCCCACATTGCCTCAGGAGTTCTCGAGCAGTTTTGTTTACTGGAAAGAGGTTCTGAAGGGGAAAAGAAAGACTGCAAATATTATTTTGATGGAGACCATAATGAAATATTATTTGTATTGTGTAGTTGGTGATTTTCATAATTGGCACTTCAGTAAACTTTGAGGTCATGACACATTATATTGGGAACAATTTTGCATAATTTTGGGTATGGAGTTCTTATCACAGCAGGAGATATTTTCAAATTTATAAATGTGCATATTTTTCCTATAAGTAAACGTCTATTGCAGAAACCTGGCTTTTCATCATTTAAAGATGTATTGATGAAGTGAAGTTTGGAATTTAATATAGGTAAAAAGCTTTAATTTACTAAACAAATATTAAAAATTTTGAGGACTGTATCATCAATTCTGTATGATAGCTGTGTTACGACCAGGTGCAAAAGGTGTTTGTTACTTTCTTCACCTAGTCTTATTGTAACTGCATTTAGTTTTAAACACTGTGTTTTGAGCTCCCTTTTTGTGAATCCTGGTTCACAGTTTTTCCAATTATAAGACAAAGAAACCAATTCACACAGGCTTTCTCGGGTTTAAAGAAGAAAGATGAAATTCTATTAAAACTTAAACTCTAATACGGCTCACGCCTATGGATATACGACACGCCCACGCTAGCATGCATACACGATATACACATGCAAATAGGGACGGAAAAGATAAGTAGAACATTTGAGGCAATATCTTGTTACTGTTTTTCGAACTGCTGTAGTCCTTCTTTGAAGATATGGTCTTGCGTTTCGTTGGGGCCCAGTATTCATCTCAAACATTGTTCACATAGGAGACTGTTCTCGCTTTGAGTTTACGTGTCTTCACAAGATTCAGGTCCGTGGGAAAGAGATGGAGGCAGGCAGACAGGGGAGATGTTCCCAGTCCATGAGCACATGGCGTTCTCTGTTCCAGTTCCTTTGTTGGGAGTTCAAATTTTTTTTAAAAACTCCCAAGTTGCCCAGCAGGTTAGTCATGCGACTAGCTCCTTATATGGAACAGTCTCTTCAAAATCCTTTGGAAGTTCAAATTCTCTGCAACAGCCAGTTAGTCATGTGACTAAAACTAGTCTGACCACTTCTGGAAAGTAACAACTGGGTCCTTTTGTTCCAACATTGCTAGTTCTATGCAAATGTCCTTCCAGTCAGGGTCTTGCAATTTTAAGTTTTAATGTTCATGTGGGCCTCAGTCTTGGCAGGTGGGGGGTTTGCCTGACAGCTGAAATAATATTTCTTTTGATTATTCCATTTTAGGATGGAACATAATGGAAACTGCATTCTTCCATCTAAAGTTCTGCAATGTTATTTCAAATAGTTAATTGTGCTGAATTTGTACTTCCCAACTAATATGCATTTCTGACAAATATTCATGACACATCAGGAAATTACTAAAGTATCACATTACACAAGAACACAGGAAATGAGCAGAAGTAGACCCTATGGCCCTTCGAGTCTGCTCTGCCATTCAGTACGATCATGGTGATCTTGGGCTTTAATTCCAGTTTTCTGCCCACTCCCCATATCCCTTGCTTCCCTGCGAGACCGAAAATCTATCTACTAGACGGAGTTATTTAAATTGTTTGCCAGTGCCCTATTATCTTGAAAACGTAGCAATTTTGCCTTTTGCCTAATCTCCTCTAGTCCCTTCCCCCACAGCAGACAATGACATTTTGGTTGAAAAATGAGTCCTGTTTGAAGGAAGCATACAGAATATGCATCACATCATGGAATATGGAAAGTGATCTTAGTCAGATTATTAGTTGTGGGGGACACTACTATTCGCCTCGGGTTACCCCAAAGTGAAGCAAGAAATTTTTGAGCAAGGCTTCTGCTTCTGATCACTACCCTGGGAACTCTGCTGGAATATATTCATGTGTGAAAGTCAGGTGAAGATGACATTGTACTCTGCTCTATGGCTAAAGTTGCCAACTCTGCCTTGACATATTTCTGGAGATTTGATCATGTGAGATTTGATTATTATTTGCAGATGTTATTGCATTTACCTCGTTTGAGTGTCTTAGTATCACCAAACCCCAAATAAAATGTTGGAGCACAAAAGGATAGAAAGATTTAAGGATAAATAATGTTTAAATAAAAACTGCTTATGTGGTGTTTCAACAGTACCGCAATGCGAAAAAAAGTAATTGTCAGCAATTCAGCAAAAGCATCATCAATATAAGTAACTTGTAAATAAAGTTTTCATGCTGTGTATTGTAAAAAGTCATAAACTGTAAGTTACACAAATAATAAATGAAAACGAGACCAAGCCTACTTCAGTTCGCTGACTCCCACACCCCACTACTGAATCCAAGCTTCAGGGAGGTGAGATTTAGTCCTCAAGAGAAGCACCATAGCTGCCTGTGTCCTGGAACACAACACAAATAGAATAGTGCACATTACAGGCTGACATAAGCTCGCTCTCTCCAGTTTGTGTTTCTCTCCCCTCTCCACTTTGCTTTCCTTCCCTTCCCTCCTCCAGTTTGCATTGCACTTGTTCTTCATCTTCAGTTTGTTTCTTCTCCTCCCCAGTTTGTGTTTCTTTGTTTCTCTCTCTTCCCACCCTCCCCAAGCACACTCTCGGCACTCACAAATTTTCCAGTCAATTTTCATTGGCTCCATTGCTGTCATCCTCATAACCAGCAGTGAAAGGTGTGTTCTATCAGGAGGGCCAGCAGGGCAATGCGGTTTGGTTGCAAGCCACGCCAGCCAGAGCACTGCGCATGCATAAACCACACGTGCAGAATCTGTTTCTCCCAAGTCGCCAACAGCAGTGTTAGGGCAACTGATTGCCCATTCCGATAGACCCTCGCCATAAGCAGGAGGGTTGGGAACCCTATCTACAGGAGAATCTGTTGCACTCTATGTTTAAGCTCATAATCAAAGGTGGCTGTTGTGAGGTATCTGACTGCCAGCGATGCATAGAAATATGAGCCAAAGCTTTTAAGAGAGGCAGGGGATAAAACTGAAAGAGGGAAGAAGAATTGCTCAGCATAAAAGACAATGAAAGGTATGCAGCAGCGTCTTGTCTGTCACTAGTTATCTCTGGCTCTACACCATAACATTGTAGTTGCACACTGCATCAACTTTGGCTCAGTGGTAGCGCTCTCGCATCTGAGTCTGAAGCTTGTGAGTTCAAGTCCCACTTCAAAGGTAAACACATATTCTAGGCTGGCATTTCAGTGGAGTCTGCCTGGATGCTATATTACAGCCAGCTTGCCTCAGAAGAGATTGCATTCAGTTTGCATTTATAAGGTGAGAGCATAAATGTGGTGTTTGGTTGCAGGCATTAGTCCATTTATTTTAAGCGGGAGGCGGTGGCGTACTGGTATTGTCACTGGACTAGTAACCCAGAGACCCAGGTATTGCTCTGGGGACATGGGTTCAAATCCCACCACAGCAGAAGGTGGAATTTGAATTCAATTAATAAATCTGGAATTAAAAAGCTGTCTAATGATGGCCATGAAACCATTGTCGATTGTTGTAAAAACCCATCTGGTTCACTAATGTCCTTTAGGGAAGGAAATCTGATGTCCTTACCTGGTCTGGCCTACATGTGACTCCAGATCCACAGCAATGTGGTCTAGCAAGCCCTTTCAGTTCAAGGGCAATTAGGGATGGATGATAAATGCTGGCCTGGCCTGCGACGCCCACATTCCATGAAAGAATTTTTTAAAAAGTTAAACACTTCAGCTAAAGCTGCTGATAAAGGAATGTTAGACAGATACATCAATGCATCTGCTAATATCACCAACGGAAATTTTCATGTTGAGATCACTGCCCGGATCAATGAGATTCAAAATTTTAATTTCTTAAGTTATGTATTTAGTAAAATTATAACTCATGTTTCTGCTGAGACACAGGTCATCTTTCCCATATGTAGATCTTTCAGATTTTTACATATGGTACAAATTGGCCCTGGAACTGCTCTGTTTACCTTGTTGCGGAAAAGAAAACTTGCATTTATGTTGTGCAGTATCATATCAGAACACTTACATTTTGGAGCTTAACATTATTTGAGCACACACAACTACTCGAGAGTAACTCCCCATAAACAGCAGGGAGATGAATGACAAGTTAATCTGTTTTTTTGGTTTTTGTTATGGGAGGAATGTTGATATGAACTCTGCTTTTCTTTGAATAGTACTGTAGAGTCTACAATCCTCAACTGAACAGGGCTATAATTTAACATCCCATCTGTGAAATAGAAAATAATGACTGAAGGTGCTATTTCTTTAGCAACACTGTTTGTATTTCCACAGACTGGAAAAAGGTACTACACGATGTTATCAAATTGTCCCAAAACAACGGATGAAAAGATTTTTTTTCAAAAGCAAGAATGCTATTGAACATTGAACATCTCTATTCTGTTGGGTTCTACAATGTGTTTCTAATATAAGAGACCAGAATTCTTTAATTATTGAAGTTTTCCCAGTCTTCCATCCAAACTAAACATAAGCTGTTAACTTTCAGAAATAGTGAGCAGGTTGACTTGCAGATGTGGTACTTTGACAAATTGATTGTCATATTTAGGTTGATAGGAAAAATAACTGAAGTTGTGAAAGAAAAGTACTTTGAGGAATATTGATACTGCTGCAAGTTTACAGAAGCATGAGGTGGCCAAATCCTGCAATATTTCAGTCCTAAAGATATTAGCTGGTAGATCTCATCGCTTATCAAAAATTGAAGCTTCAATTAGATAATCATGACATTGAGTAACCTAGTCTGCCTGTAAAGCTGCAGTGACACGATGTCTCAGTTTCAGTAATGCACCACAAGTGCTGATCTCAGCCTGCTGTGCATTCAGTCTGGCTGAACCCATGCCAACACTGAAGCTACAGTGGGTTGCACGAGTACAGGTGCATGATTAAAATTGGAATACTGCAAGAGGAAAGTCAGTATACATTGAGGATCTTTTGCTCGAACTATAAATGTCTTGTACTTCATTTATAATTTACTACAGAACAGCTTCCATCTGGACACTCAGTTCAGCAACTTTTATCATTATGGTGTAACTCTAGACAGGTAATGGCTATTTAATGTGACCACTAGTGGCTGAGACCAGTAAATCGATTCCTATTTCTGTGGTTGCAAATCTGTGTTCCAGCAAAAGTGACCAACAGTGAATTTTTTCTCTTGTTTCGTGTTAATTCCTGTTTTCTTTCAAATATTATGAAAAAATTCTACAGTTTATGTATTTGAAAGATGGGTTCTACTTGTCAATACCATAGCCCTTTTAAATCCAATATTTTTAATGGTGACGTAAAGAAAAAAATCAGAACTTTTTTTGAATAAAACCAAATACTTTCCCACCTTTTTTCAAACAACTTTCCTTCTAAGGTTCTTTAACACCCTTCCTGGAAGGATGGAGAAATGATACCCACATGTTGAGTAATGGAAAACACAACTGGAGTGTAGATTGATTCTTTATGTGCTTCAGTAACTAGACATTCTTCCTTCTGATGTTGAAATATGCACACACATCTTTTCTACAAGTGCTGTGAAACCCTGGAAGAATTTTATCCAGGAGAGTAAAATAGTATAAAGGGCTTTTTAAAAAAAAAAAATCTCATCAACATAATCTTTGAATAATTTGGCATAACAGAGACCTTTGAGATTTTGTTTGGGGATGTAGCAAATTATAAAATTTGATATCATTAAAATATTCTGAAAAAAAATTATGGGTAGGAGAGAAAAATAATCTCTATGTTGGAAAAAAAAAACCATGGTTTGAATCCAGGTAGAACCGATAAATTAGAACCATTGTAAATTATTGCAGATGGTATTTTAATAACTGATCTATCTAGCATCCAGGAAACAGGGAAGGTATCACTGCAGTGCTGTCATGGCTGCAAATTTATGTAACTGTTATAAAATATTCATGAAAAGGGATGTTAAAGCACTGAACTGAGGCTGCTTTGGGCATTGCATAAGTTGAGTGAAATGCTTCAACTCATAACATCTGAAATATACCAGGAGAGGGTGCACCCTTTGCCAGCAGTTACATGCCTATGCATTTAAACGCCATTTAAATCTGTAATCACCTGTGAGTAGTACAGTAACTTTCTATCCATATACTACTTTCTATCCAGGCATCTAAATCTTTCATCAGTGAGTACAAAATGTCACCAATTTTCATTAATTAGACATTTCCTTTTAAAGAAAATGCTGTAGAAACCAATGTCTGTCAGCACTGACTTATCACCTCAATACTTCAAATATTAGAGATTTGTCAGAATTGGTAAGCAGGTTCTTCAAGTTGGATTTTTAGGAACTCTTATTTCCCCATTCCAACCTTAAGCACCTGCCTCTTCAATAAATTGCAGAAATAAATGTTTTGTGCACAATTTCAGCATATTGCTGAATTAATGTTGTTGTATCTACTTCCACTGGTCTGAGACCAGTGTCTATCGTGAAACTGCAGCCTGAGGATGTTGTTGATGCAAACCACAGGAGTGATGCTCAAGTAGTAAAAGGAGAATCAAAATCTCTGCCATTAATCTCAGTCCGCTGCCCCCACCCCCCCCCCCCCCCCCCCCATTGCCATTGGGTGACAACACACAATCTTACAGAACAGAAGAAATTTTAGAAACAAGCAAGAACATTGGGTCCAACAAATGAATTGATTTTTAACCAATTCTATATGCCTTCCCAATATATCCTTCAAACCGATCTCTGAAAAAACTCAGCCGGTTGCTTCCTGAATTTTCCAATTCAGTTGCCTTCCCTGAGAACTTGAATTCTAAAAGGCAATTGCCCTTCAAGTGAAAATGTTCCTGCTGATTTCTTCCTGATTTCCCAACATTTTAACTTGTATTCCCAGATATTTGGGAATTTAAATTGCACATTCATAGTTGTTTTCTATCTCTATTCTCCTCTTACAACATAAGCAGCTAAGCCATGACTGACTATTAGTTGAAAGCTGGAGTTGCACATCGCTTCCTTTATTTTTAAGGCATCTGGAGCACTGTTCATTTTTTATTTTCCCGGTGCTTACTATGATCTTCTGAAGAGAGAATGCAGCAAATGACCAGAAAGATCCTGACTGCAACAGGCTGCCTATGTCTGATGGTAGAACACTGCAAATCTTTTGCAAGTCTTTTGAACACGATTAGGATTGAAACCTTTAAACAATATGATCTTTAAAAATAAACTTCTATTTGATTATTGATCATGGTCTTAAGACCTTTAGATTGAAAACTGTTGCCCCCGTGCATGAGGGTTATTCCATTTCCATTCGTTCTAATGATGTGAAGAAGCTAGTTCAATTATATAAAGAACCCATTAGGAAATATTTTTTAAAAACTGAAGCTACCATAAACTGTAAAAAGAAAGCATATAAAATTTCCTTTTCCCTTTTGGTTCAAAGCAGATGCATTTTATCTCACACCAGCACACCATGTTCTTTGGAAATCTTTACAAGAATTTATTGGAAGGGATGCATACTGCTAAGTTGATTCCTTTCCTTACCTGCTGTATACTCATGTAGTTCTGGCAGAGATCACTGAATAGTGATTAGGAACTGAGACTAGTGACTGATTTTCAGGAAGCTTGAAGGCATTTGTTGTACCCTGACTGCCATCTTGATTGCAGTTCGCTAACTCAGCGCCTGGTACTTTGCCAGTCTGTATGACTCAACAACTCATTGCCACAATCAACTGAGGCATTGAGGTAGCCTTGCATAGCTTCCTTTTATTAAAGAGCACAAAACATTTTTGTATTCAGACATTGACTCCCTCTTTCTTCCCTTCCCCCACCCTCCAAAAACAAGTTGCTCATGGGTTGATGTCCTTCAAAGCAGAGGTGCCCTGTAATGCACACACCTCTTGTCAAACTATTTTTAGTCATTGAATAGGCAGTTAGTTACCTCTTTTGTTTTACAGGATCAGTCTTCTCGCCATATGATTGCTTAATTAACTTTCCAAAGTATCTTTGGCTGTAGGAATTGGCAGCAAATTAACCTTCTGAATCCACTCCCTGTTTCAATAATTAGTGCTGTGGGATCTAATTAAAATTGACTTACTGGGACAACCACCAAAATACGCTTGAAGAGTTTTTTTATATTGCAGTGAAGTTGGATGTCGGACTCTCTGATGAAACATTAAACCAAGGCCCCATCTGCCCCTCAGGTGGACATAAAAGATTGCATGACAATATTTCAAAAAGAGCAGGAAAGTTATTCCTGGTGCCCTGGCCAATATTTATCCCTCAACATCAAAAATAAAATCTGGTCAACATCACATTGCTGTTTGTGAGAGCTTGCTGTGTGCAAATTGCCTGCCACGTTTCCTACATTACAACAGTGACTATGCTTCAAAAGTACTTTATCAGCTGTAAAGTATTTCGGGATATTCTGTGGTCATGATAGGCACTGTTTAAATGCAAGTCTGTCTTTCTTCATATATTGTGCAGAATCTTTGTGATCGCTTTTGTGGAGCTAAAGACCTAATTAGATTAGGAAATGAACTCATGGACAGTTATGGGAGGTTTTTTTAGAATTAGAATTAGAACATTACAGCGCAGTACAGGCCCTTCGGCCCTCGATGTTGCGCCGACCTGTGAAACCATCTGACCTACACTATTCCATTTTCATCCATATGTCTATCCAATGACCACTTAAATGCCCTTAAAGTTGGCAAGTCTACTACTGTTGCAGGCAGGGCGTTCCACGCCCCTACTTCTCTCTGAGTAAAGAAACTACCTCTGACATCTGTCCTATATCTATTACCCCTCAACTTAAAGCTATGTCCCCTCATGTTTGCCATCACCATCCGAGGAAAAAGACTCTCACTATCCACCCTATCTAACCCTCTGATTATCTTATATGTCTCTATTAAGTCACCTCTCCGCCGCCTCCTCTCCAACGAAAACAACCTCAAGTCCCTCAGCCTTTCCTCATAAGACCTTCCCTCCATGCCAGGCAACATCCTAATAAATCTCCTCTGCACCCTTTCCATAGCTTCCACATCCTTCCTATAATGCGGTGACCAGAACTGCACGCAATTAGATTAGATTAGAGATACAGCACTGAAACAGGCCCTTCAGCCCACCGAGTCTGTGCCGAACATCAACCACCCATTTATACTAATCCTACACTAATCCCATATTCCTACCAAACATCCCCACCTGTTCCTATATTTCCCTACCACCTACCTATATTAGTGACAATTTATAATGGCCAATTTACCTATCAACCTGCAAGTCTTTTGGCTTGTGGGAGGAAACCGGAGCACCCGGAGAAAACCCACGCAGACACAGGGAGAACTTGCAAACTCCACACAGGCAGTACCCGGAATCAAACCCGGGTCCCTGGAGCTGTGAAGCTGCGGTGCTAACCACTGCGCCACTGTGCCGCAATACTCCAGGTGCGGTCTCACCAGAGTTTTGTACAGCTGCAGCATGACCTCGTGGCTCCGAAACTCGATCCCCCTACTAATAAAAGCTAACACACCATATGCCTTCTTAATAGCCCTATTAACCTGGGTAGCAACCTTCAGGGATTTATGCACCTGGACACCAAGATCTCTCTGTTCATCTACACTACCAAGAATCTTCCCATTAGCCCAGTACTCTGCATTCCTGTTATTCCTTCCAAAGTGAATCACCTCGCACTTTTCCGCATTAAACTCCATTTGCCATCTCTCGGCCCAGCTCTGCAGCCTATCTATGTCCCTCTGTACCCTACAACATCCTTCGGCACTATCCACAACTCCACCGACCTTAGTGTCATCCGCAAATTTACTAACCCACCCTTCTACACCCTCTTCCAGGTCATTTATAAAAATGACAAACAGCAGTGGCCCCAAAACAGATCCTTGCGGTACACCACTAGTAACTAAACTCCAGGATGAACATTTGCCATCAACCACCACCCTCTGTCTTCTTTCAGCTAGCCAATTTCTGATCCAAAGCTCTAAATCACCTTCAATCCCATACTTCCATATTTTCTGCAATAGCCTACCATGGGGAACCTTATCAAACACCTTACTGAAATCCATATACACCACATCCACTGCTTTACCCTCATCCACCTGTTTGGTCACCTCGAAAAACTCAATAAGGTTTGTGAGGCACGACCTACCCGTCTCAAAACCGTGCTGACTATCGCTAATGAACTTATTCTTTTCAAGATGATTATAAATCCTGTCTCTTATAACCTTTTCCAACATTTTACCCACAACCGAAGTAAGGCTCACAGGTCTATAATTACCAGGGCTGTCTCTACTCCCCTTCTTGAACAAGGGGACAACATTTGCTATCCTCCAGTCTTCCGGCACTATTCCTGTCGACAATGACGACATAAAGATCAAGGACAAAGGCTCTGCAATCTCCTCCCTGGCTTCCCAGAGAATCCTAGGATAAATCCCATCTGGCCCAGGGGACTTATCTATTTTCACACTTTCCAAAATTGATAACACCTCCTCCTTGTGAACCTCAATCCCATCTAGCCTAGTAGGCTGAATCTCAGTATTCTCCTCGACAACATTTCCTTTCTCTACTGTAAATACTGACGCAAAATATTCATTTAACACTTCCCCTATCTCCTCTGATTCCACACACAACTTCCCACTACTATCCTTGATTGGCCCTAATCTAACTCTAGTCATTCTTTTATTCCTGATATACCTATAGAAAGCCTTAGGGTTTTCCCTGATCCTATCCGCCAATGACTTCTCGTGTCCTCTCCTTGCTCTTCTTAGCTCTCCCTTTAGATCTTACCTGGCTAGCTTGTAACTCTCAAGCGCCCTAACTGAGCCTTCACGTCTCATCCTAACATAAGCCGCCGCCTTCCTCTTGACAAGCGCTTCAACTTCTTTAGTAAACCACGGCTCCCTCGCTCGACAACTTCCTCCCTGCCTCACAGGTACATACTTATCAAGGACACGCAGTAGCTGCTCCTTGAATAAGCTCCACATTTCGATTGTTCCCATCCCCTGCAGTTTCCTTCCCCATCCTATGCATCCTAAATCTTGCCTAATCGCATCATAATTTCCTTTTCCCCAGCCATAATTTTTGCCCTGCGGTATATACCTGTCCCTGCCCATCGCTAAGGTAAACCTAACCGAATTGTGATCACTATCACCAAAGTGCTATTTTATTAGAAACAAGCAATGGAAGACTTTTTGAGCCTGACAGATCACAGTACACTTGACCCAAAGTACTCAGTTATATCCCCAAATTTTAGAAACGGCACATTTGAGCACCCACTGCAAGATATTTCTCATGTTGCTTTTTTTCCCAAATAATTGCTCCCATGAATGCTGGAAATCTGTAAAGGATCCCACTTGAGATGTGGACCTTTTGTTAATCTTTCTATATTGGTTGTTTATTGATATTTTACATTTTCAGTTTTTAACCGTTTTCAAAAATTACTTTCAAGCATTCAAAACCTCAGGAAAAACTTTTGTACTTGTTGATATTTTAATTTAAATGTGTGTTTTATCTTTGGTCTGATTCTTGTGAAAATTAGCACCATCACCTTTCAGTTACCTTATTTTTTTTATTTTGTATGGAACAGTGTTAGTATCAGTACTAATTACATCTAGAGAACCATTATATTTTATTTACTATGTTCATGCAAGTGGTGAACTGTGCTCTGCTTTAATTGGGCTGTCAATCAATTACAGTTGGTTTCTGCATTTGATGCATTAATTTTCTGGCCATTAATTTTTTAATGCTGTTAATCACTGATACACAGTGTGTGTCGCAGAATCACCAGCAACCTTCAGTACACCTACCAATTCTTCTGGGATTGATGGGACGATTGTGGACTGGTTTCCCTAGCCTGGTGCCCCACACCCCTGTTGTGGTTTAAATGCGGACAGGGTGATTGACCAAGATCCCTCCTGGGGGTGTGAGAGAATCTTATCTTTTAATGGTGGGATCTAGTGGTAAACCTCTCTGCCCTATCTCCCCTTCTCTACCACCCTTATACTGCCAAATTGTATGTGGTACAGTGGAGAAAAATCCAGGTATTAGGCTCACAAATGAAGACCACCAACTTTGGCAAGGTACTGGGGGAAACTGATAGCTGTGAAACTGTAATCCAGTTGGAGTCGAGCTTTTCCGGATACACAGAAAAGAACTTGCAAAATTCAAATCTTCAAGTTGTAAATAAATAGTAACCAAGTTTATTTGTATGTTATTTCCAACTTTTCATTCTTCAGCAATTTTAGGCTAAATAGCTTATATTTTCCGTTAATATTTACCTATAATTCTAAATGTTTCATCTCAATCCTTTTTGACCATGTCTCTTGAGTGAGGAGCTGTCAATTAATCAGTTAACTTCTGTATTTAATGCATTAAATCCTTTAGCAATTCACTTTTTCAATGGGCTTCATTTGCAGAAGTTAGAGCCGGCTACGTATCAGTGCACCTCACAATTCCCCACCAGTAACTTCTAGGTATATGTAAAACTTAACCTTAATCTCCACAACTGCATCCATGTGCCCTGTAGCTGTGCAAACAATATCCTGTTTCTGCATGTGTGCAACCATTATTGTCCACTTTTCCCTGTATTACAGCAGTGACTACACTTCAAAAAAATATATACTTAGTTGGCTGTAAAGTACTTTGGAACATCCTGAGGCTGGTGAGAGGCACTATATAAATACACATTACTTCTTTCTTCTGCACATGTGTACTGTTGTCAGGATTACAGTAGAGTGAGTGCACAGCAGTGTCTTTCAGTAATGTTCATCATTGAGCCTGAGGCCTCTGCATCAGCCATGAGCTCCAGCCAGTCTGCTGCTTCATTCAGTAACATTCTAACTGCCATTAATGGCCCGTCAGTTAGAGTGTTGCTGCAATTAAAACTGAGATTAAAAATTTGAATCACAATTTTTAAAAATTTCTTGACAGCCCTATTTACATAATTTTGTGGGAGCCAATTCGAGTGCAGTTTAACTGTCTGTGGCTGGGGTCACTGCAAATGCCATTTTATGGCAAAGCTTTTAACATATTTAATGCTGATTTTATGCTAATTGAGCCATTATTCTGTCCAGATTCCAGAGGAACACGATGTTGAGAGCCTGGTGCGGAAGGAGCGAGAGTGGAGATTTTTACGTAACGGACGAGTTAGAAAACGAGCTGGATGGATTATAGAGAAAGGTGAGACACAAACCAGATATAATTAATCCATTTATCACTTTTAATGAAGGGACATTGCAGTGGCAACTTTTCTTTTATTAATTAAACATGCGATATTGAGAATTGTTGCTTGAGTTTATCGTAATCTACAGAAATAAAGTGAATCAGAAATTTAACCTTGTTGCTTTGTATGCTAGATTTAGGAATAAGGCAGCCAACCATGTACAACTTTGAGCAGAGAGCTTTCATTTTTGTACATTTCAATATGGACGTATGAAACAGGATAAGAAATACTGTGATTAACACAAACCATCTTTTAACTGAACATCAATAGAACAGAACCTATATATTGGGTTTTTTGGGGTTATTTTAGATGATGAGGATGTGAATCTTATTGCATTTTAAGTAATTAGCTGTAAGATATGCCTACCAATTTGTAAAGAGTGCTCATTCAAAACACTTGACATCTCATTTACAGATGATCTGATCCACTAATGTCCTTTGGGGGAAGGAAGCCTATCATCCTGACCCAATCTGGCCTGCATGTAACTCCAGTCTCGCACCAACTTGGGTGACTCTTGCAAGTCCCTCAGTTGTATCAAAGCACTGAGCCACTCAGCTCCCTACCTAGCAGCATTGTGGGAGCACTGTCACCACATGGACTGTAGCAATTCAAGTGGCCCATCACCTCCGGACAATTGGGGATGGGCAATAAATCCCAGGGATGTCCACATCCCAAGAATGAATAATAAAAAACACCAATTAACTTTTCTTGCCATTGTTAACAATTTAACTACAATAACTGATAACTTAATAAATTCAGTTTTTCCACCATGCACTGTTTCCAAATTTTGAATTTGCATTTGACCCACAATTGTTTGTGTAGTGAAAGTAAACGTCCGATTTTCATAACCACTAGCAGATCTTCTGTGGCATTACTGATAGTGAGTTGCAGGATTGCTTTTGTAAAAATGGTGCTGTTACTAAACGTTTGGAGATTTATGAGGTAAGTGATATGCTTATAGGAAGAATAGAGGTTATATTGAGTAGACTCATGAAGAAAGGGGAGAAAATAGAATAAGTGATAGGAAGGTGATCAGGTTTGAGAGTAGAAGAGAAAAGAGTCAATGGTAGATTGAGATGGGGAGGAGAAAAGATAAGTGGTGGAAAGCAGAACCGTTGTGTGAGATGAAGTGGAACATAGGGTAAGGGTCATGTAATGAGAGACCTGGGCAATGGGAAGTGAGGAGAAGGGAAGAAAATGCAGCAATAGAGTATCGTAGGGATTGAAATGGGAAGAAAAAGCAGTTAGTGGCAGAGGAGGAAAGATCAGTAGGATGTAGATGGTAGGAAGTTGAATTATGGAAATTGACATAGTAAAGGAGCATGTCAGGCAATTGTCTAGAATTTGTAAAGTTAAAAGAATAAACTGATAGTTAATTTTTGAATTTTGTTTTGAAGAGCATGAACTACAGAGAATAAATGTGAATCCAAATTAGAAATGGAATGAAGTAGGGAGCAATATAAATTAATTCAGTAGAAGCTGGAAAAGAACAACATGATAAAGAAATTAATTGAAGAGTGAATTAATCTTTTGGTATTTGAAATAGACAATTGAACATGCCGCATGGGCGGCACAGTGGCACAGTGGTTAGCACCGCAGCCTCACAGCTCCAGTGACCCGGGTTCAATTCTGGGTACTGCCTGTGTGGAGTTTGCAAGTTCTCCCTGTGTTTGCGTGGGTTTCCTCCCACATGCCAAAGACTTGCAGGTTGATAGGTAAATTGGCCATTAGCAATTGCCTCTAGTATAGGTAGGTGGTAGAGAAATATAGGGACAGGTGGGGATGTGGTAGGAATATGGAATTAGTGTAGGATTAGTATAAATGGGTGGCTGATGGTCGGCACAGACTCGGTGGGCTGAAGGGCCTGTTTCAGTGCTGTATCTCTAAACTAAACTAAACAAGAGCGTGTGGATCATTGGGAAAGGTTACCAGTTGAAAAAATTATTTTCGAGTGAGAATAGGGATGTAATTATTTATTGGTGTTATTGCCATTCCAACATAACTTTAAGCATTGAGAGGATTAGGGAAGAATTTTGAAATAGAAATGTTAATAATTAAGAGGATTAGGATTAGAAGAGAGATAAAATGATTTTTGAATTGGGATGAGGATTAGAAGATGGATAATGATTTTTGAATTGGGATGAATTGGCTGGTGGTCTGATAACTTTGGTGGTACAATTGGAGATTAAGATTATGATATAGGAGAACACAACTGTAAAGTTTAGCTTTGAACCCTCCCAAATCTTCTTGCCACACTACTCGACACCCAGTTGGACCTCATCTCCTTGAGTCAAAGGATTGAATAGTTGGATTCCCTTAGGAAATAGCAATATTCCTTTGGCCATGAGCATATTCTTTTGTTACCGGATAAGGTGTCCAAATCAGCAGTACAGTTATCAGAGCTGGCTGAATGTTGAGCGTGAGCACAAGTGGAGGGAGGACTGGAGCAATAGGGAGGCAGGAGCAGCAGATGTGTTCACAACTGACCAATGAGAGCAAGGAGTATCCCCAGCTCCGAATGGGATGATGCTGAGAGGAAGGACCACTTTAAAGATGAGGGGGGGTCACAAAGAAGCATCAGAGAACAGAATGGAACTTGAGCCACCAGCGCACCTCTAGTATGTAGCGAGGCAGAGGGGCAACACAACGTAAGAAGTGTGGCCAAGTGAATAATGGCGGCAGAATGAGCCCACGAGAGCACAACAAAAGGAGGAGGATGTCGGGTGATGAAATGGTGAGCTGGAGGCCTGGGGCATCCTGGAGGGGGGCAAAATTGAACAAGGTATCAGAAAAGAATTTCATATTTACCTTGGAGAGAAAAAGATAAACCGGTGTCTCATGCCCAGAACTGCTACATTGGAGAGGCAGAGAAGAATTTATGGAGCATTGTTGAGGTTCGAGTGTTGCATGCCTTGATGTATGGGATTGCCCGGGGGCAGCACATTAAGGAAGCTTTGGCAAAGAGGATCGCACGCATGTTAAGGAGCCCACCTGAATTTCCAACTATTCATTCAAGGGCTCCTTCACAGGTATGCGATACTTCCAACTCATTTTTCCTATTTGCAGTGTATGCAAGTGATCCAATATGTCCAGGCACAAAGCAGGGTGCCTGCTTCCATTGTACCTTCCAAGAGCTTGACTGAAGCTATTTTTCTATTCATGTGCAATGTGATCTATCACTTTGCACATAACTTGCTATTCAGCCATTGGGCTTTTCCCTTTCAGCCACCTTCAGCTTTGAGACATAAATCAGGTCCTCCCCACCACCACCCCACCCCCCCTCCCTGGCCATCTGCAGGAATTCTATTAAGGGTAGTTTTACAGTACTATTATGAAGATCAAAGAACGAAGCATGAAGGCTCTTTTGTAACTACTTTTCCTGAAAGAACGTGATTTTTTTTTCATAAATGTGATTTCAGTCAGATTCTTTCTCTCTACCTAGGTATCACAAGATTGGATGATCAGATCTTTATCAACAGAAACCCAGGCGTCCCTTCTGTGGTGAAATTTCATCCTTTTACTCCCTGTATAGCAGTAGCTGATAAAGACAGTATATGGTAAGAGCAGCTCTAGCTACAGAAAATTATTTCAACACAGGAGTTATTCTAAGTCGTTCAACAGTGTTTGATTCATGTTTTGTTATTTCTTTGAAGTTTTTGGGATTGGGAGAAAGGAGAAAAGCTTGATTATTTCCACAATGGAAATCCCCGGTACACCAGGATTACTGCTATGGAATACCTGAATGGACAGGATTTCTCTCTGCTCCTCTCTGCCACAGGTAAAATAACTCGAATGATGTAAGGTACTAACCCCGCAGCAAATAACGTATATTCGTAATCACTAATAATATGTGTCAATGCATAGCTGGGCATTTGCTGCTGACTACATGGATAGTTCAGATTTAAATAGTATTGGACATGATGTTTTTGGTTGCCCACGCCAAGGTTAAGGTGTCGCAGGAATGCTGCGATTCTGAAATATGTTTTCCATTAGGTTTTGGCTATAACTGAAGATTCCAATTGGTACTCTGATCTTCTGAAATCATTTTTTTGAATCATTTGCTAACAGCTGCTGTAATCAGTGCTAACAGTGTGACTGTCTACAAGAAATTGTATTTCTAGGAAATTGTATTTCATGGATTGGGTAACAGACAGAAAACAGAGAGTAGGGATAAATGGGTCATTCTCAGGTTGGCAGGCTGTGACCAGTGGGGTACCGCAAGGATCAGTGCTTGGGCCCCAGCTGAGTGAGTTCAAGACAGTGATTGATAGATTTCTAGTTGCTAATGACATCAAGGGATATGGGGATAGTGCGTGAATATGGCAGTGAGATTGATGATCAGGCATGATCTAGAATGGGTGGAGCAGGCTCGAAGGGCTGAATGGCCTACTCCTGCTCCTACAGGAATCTTCTTTCAGAATGTCACCACAGGATTCTTTACTACATTTTTGTTGTTTTGTCCTTTTATTCCAGTGCTCCACAAATCTTTCTCTGTTTCTTAGAATTAACAGAAATGGTTCATTTTTGCACAGCCTTACTTTCAGCTAAAGAATGAACGCACAAAAGCATGATTTATTGAAGCACTGTTTTTCCTTGAAGGACATCAGAAAATTGCTGGAACTTTCTGAATTCAGCATTGTTGTTTTGCAATCCTACTCTAAAGGCTTGACATCATATGTCCTGAGCTGGGAAGGTTACAGCATGTAATTCTTGTGAAGAGAAATGAAACAATATTGTTAAGCTATATTTAAAATCAGTTTATTTTCAGTATGGAGTTTGTATGATTTATTTCATTCTAAAAGAGTAATTGATATTACATTTTTTTAAAATAACAAAAATACATTCGATCCACATGCCCATGGTAGGCAAGTAGCGATTCTGGCTATTTTATGCTTTTATGAGTACAAAATAGATAAAAAGTGAACATGGACCTTCTCCCTCCAGTGCACAGTACATTTTTGCATATTGCATAAAGTATAATATATACTGATGACATTAATTTTATTTGTCAATGTGCACATCTCAAACTGGCAGGTTAGCAAGATTGCATATTTAAAATTATAATTAGATTAATATTTTTTTGAAGTATGTATTATTAATTAAATTGTATTCACTCCATTCTAGTAAGCCTCTGTGGAGGAAAAGCAAATCCTTCCCTTCCATGTTGAGTATAATTTGAAATCTCTCACTATACAGAATACCCAGTGTATTTTTCTGGATACAATGCTAATCTCATTAAATCTGTAGAAATTTAACTGTTTCTTTACTGGAAGGCAACAGAGAACTAGTTTCAATTGAGCCAATGAGAGTTCACCTAACTCTCTGTTCTCATTGCAGCACAAACTTGCAAGCTCCTACACAGTGCATTTCAACTGATTGAACTGACTGAGCGAAATTAAAACCAGTTAAATAAAACTTCAATGTTAAATTATTTTGTTTAAATCCTTCCTTAAACTTGTTGTCAAAGGTTGTCTTCAGGAGAGGGAAGAACATTAATTATAAAATGGATGGGTTATTTAAGAGGCTAGTATGGTGGAGTTTTTTACTTGGTTATGGTTCTTTTCTTTTGGGCCTCCTTATCTCGAGAGACAATGGATACGCGCCTGGAGGTGGTCAGTGGTTTGTGAAGCAGCGCCTGGAGTGGCTATAAAGGCCAATTCTGGAGTGACAGGCTCTTCCACAGGTGCTGCAGAGAAATTTGTTTGTTGGGGCTGTTGCACAGTTGGCTCTCCCCTTGCGCCTCTGTCTTTTTTCCTGCCAACTACTAAGTCTCTTCGACTCGCCACAATTTAGCCCTGTCTTTATGGCTGCCCGCCAGCTCTGGCGAATGCTGGCAACTGACTCCCACGACTTGTGATCAATGTCACACGATTTCATGTCGCGTTTGCAGACGTCTTTATAACGGAGACATGGACGGCCGGTGGGTCTGATACCAGTGGCGAGCTCGCTGTACAATGTGTCTTTGGGGATCCTGCCATCTTCCATGCGGCTCACATGGCCAAGCCATCTCAAGCGCCGCTGACTCAGTAGTGTGTATAAGCTGGGGGTGTTGGCCGCTTCAAGGACTTCTGTGTTGGAGATATAGTCCTGCCACCTGATGCCAAGTATTCTCCGAAGGCAGCGAAGATGGAATGAATTGAGACGTCGCTCTTGGCTGGCATACGTTGTCCAGGCCTCGCTGCCGTAGAGCAAGGTACTGAGGACACAGGCCTGATACACTCGGACTTTTGTGTTCCGTGTCAGTGCGCCATTTTCCCACACTCTCTTGGCCAGTCTGGACATAGCAGTGGAAGCCTTACCCATGCGCTTGTTGATTTCTGCATCTAGAGACAGGTTACTGGTGATAGTTGAGCCTAGGTAGGTGAACTCTTGAACCACTTCCAGAGCGTGGTCGCCAATATTGATGGATGGAGCATTTCTGACATCCTGCCCCATGATGTTCGTTTTCTTGAGGCTGATGGTTAGGCCAAATTCATTGCAGGCAGACGCAAACCTGTCGATGAGACTCTGCAGGCATTCTTCAGTGTGAGATGTTAAAGCAGCATCGTCAGCAAAGAGGAGTTCTCTGATGAGGACTTTCCGTACTTTGGACTTCGCTCTTAGACGGGCAAGGTTGAACAACCTGCCCCCTGATCTTGTGTGGAGGAAAATTCCTTCTTCAGAGGATTTGAACGCATGTGAAAGCAGCAGGGAGAAGAAAATCCCAAAAAGTGTGGGTGCGAGAACACAGCCCTGTTTCACACCACTCAGGATAGGAAAGGGCTTGGTTATGGTAAACTGGAATATGTGAAGATAAGTAAGTCATCTGTTTTAGATGGGATGGGTTGTGTTTGAAGATATTAAAACAGAGGGTTGAAATAGGAAGCATGGTATTGGAAATTTTGTAAACTTAATACACGGGGATGGCACCAGGCCTTGAAAAAAGCCAGTGTGGAACTGCATGTTTCTGACATGCAATGGATTTCTGGAAAGTTCTACGATCTGGAAATACCCTACTGTTGGAGTGATGAATGTGCTTTTACTTCCAATTTGAGACTATAAACTTGACAACTGTAAGTAGATAATTCTGTAAGAGACAATTTAGGAGAATCTAACCAGAATAAACGCAAAATCCAAATGAACACAACTTAATGGTTTGGGTGTGCTAATCTGCCAAAAGTGGAAAGCAAGGTCATATTACATGGTTTCAGTTGTTAAGAAAGTAGAATATTGAATGTGCAGGACCCATTGAGTTCAGGTCTAAGGAGGTATTACTGATAGTGTGCAAAGTATTGATGAACCTATTGTTCACTAAGAAAAAAAGTGACCTGGAGGTATTGGAAAGACCACAAAGATATGGAAGAAGTGTGGTGCAGGCTTTTAAATCATTGCACAGATGGCTAGTGCTACATGCAGGAGGTCGGTACAAGTATTGTCATCTGGTCCTGTATCTAAATGGCTAGAACTCTTAAGATAGCTTTGATTATTTTATTTTGCTCATTCCTATTGAGTGAGTTGCATTAGTAGCAATGTACTTGTCAGTAACAAAGACTAGAAATGTTTTAGCACTTCAGATGAGTATTAAGTATAAGTTGAATGATAGCATTTCTTAATACACTTGAAAATTTACAAAAGTTTTGTATCTATTATCCTCCTGCAGAAAATTTGTTTTGCAGCAATTTCTAAAGTATTTCATTTAAAACTGATCTAAGTGAAAGCTGTGCCCTACTCAAAGATGCACTTTCGAGCATATGTCCTAGAATAGCTGCTCCCAAGTTGCATTCAATGCTAGAAAACCTAGGCGCACAAAATTTAGGTCAAGCTCCATCCAGTGTACATGTGTGATTCTGTCATGGACTTTCTGCAGTCTTGTACTCCCAACCTCACGACTTGTTAATTCCATCTGTTAAAGGACACTAAATTCGTTCTCCAATCTCTCCTGGGGGTAAAAGTCCACCAATACGGTTAGTATTTCGATTAATGTAATCCCCATTCTCAACAGAGATCCTGCTTTCTATTGAAAGGCTTTAATTGACGTCAAATCAGCTCCCTACTCCAGGAGTCGTCTCTTCTCTCCACTATCCTATGGAAGAAATGTTTTTTTTTCTAACTGCTAACTTTTTTTTTTGCTTGTTTGTGGGATGTGGGCATCACTGCCTAGGCCAGCATTTATTGTCCAGCCCTAATTGCCCTTGAGAAGGTAGTGGTGAGCTGCCTTCTTGAACCTCTGTAGTCCTTGGGGTGTAGGTACACCAACAGTTTGTTCGGAAGGGAGTTCCAGGATTTTGACTCCACGACGGTGAAGTAACAGCGATATACTTCCAAGTCAGGAAGGTGTGTGGCTTGGAGGGGAACTTGCAGGTGGTGGTGTTCCCATGCATCTGCTGCCCTTGTCCTTCTAGTTGGTAGAGGTCGTGGGTTTGAAAGGTGCTGTTGAAGGAGCTTTGGCGAGTTGCTGCAGTGCATCTTGTAGATGGTACACACTGCTGCCACTGTGCGTGGGTAGTGAAGGGAGTAAATGTTGAAGGAGGTGGATAGGGTGCTGATCAAGCGGGCTGCTTTGTCTTGGATGGTGTCGAGCTTCTTGAATGATGTTGGAGCTACACCCATCCAGGCAAGCGGAGAGTATTCCATCACACACCTGATTTGTGCCTTGTAGATGGTGGACAGGCGTTGGGGAGACAGGAGGCGAGTTACTCACTGCAGAATTCCCAGCCTCCGACCTGATCTTGTAGCCACAGCATTTATGTTTCTGGTCAATGATAACCTGCAGGATGTTGTTAGTGGGGTATTCAGCAATGATAATGCCATTGAACATCATGGGAGGATGGTTAGATTCCCTCTTGTTGGCGATGGCACTTGCGTGGCGTGAATATTACTTGCTACTCATCAGCCCAAGCTTGGATATTGTCCAGGTCTTGCTGCATATGAACTTGGGCTACTTTAGTATATGAGGAGTCATGAATGGTGATGAACATTGTGCAATCATCAGCGAACATCCCCACTTCTGTTCTTATGATTGAAGGAAGGTCATTGATGAAGCAGCTGAAGATGGTTGGGTGTAGGACACTGCCCTGAGGAACTCCTGCAGTGATGTCCTGGAGCTGAGATGATTGACCTTCAACAACCACAACCATCTTCCTTTGTGCTAAGTATGACTTCAACCGGTAGAGAGTTTTCCCTCTGATTCCCATTGGCCAGTTTTGCTAGGGCTCGTTGATGCCATACTCGGTCAAATGCTGCCTTGATGTCAAGGTTAGTCACTCTCACCTCGCCTCTTAAGTTCAGTTCTTTTGTCTATGTTTGGACCAAGGCTGAAATGAGGTCAGGAGCTGAGTGGCCATGGAGGAAACCAAACTGAGTATCAGTGAACAGGTTATTGCTGAGCAAATGCCACTTGATAGTACTGTCAACAACCCCTTCCATCAATTTGCTGATGATCGGGAATAGACTGATGGGGCAATAATTGACCAGATTGGATTTGACCTTTTTGTGTACAGGACATACCTGGACAATTTTCTACATTGGGTCAATGCCATTGTTGTAGCTGTACTGGAACAGCTTGGCTAGGGTCGCGGCTAGTTCTGGAGCACAAGTCTTCAGTATTATTTCCGGAATCTTGTCCGGGCCCATAGCCTTTGCAGTATCCAGTGCCTTCGGCCATTTCTTGATATCACGCGGAGTGACTCAGATTGGCTGAAAACTGGTGTCTGTGATGCTGGGGACCTCAGGAGGAGGCAGTCTTCTGGCTGAAGATTGTTGCAAATGCTTCAGCCTTTTCTTTTGCATTGATGTGATGGGCTCCCCCATTGTTGAGGATGCCTCCTCCTCTTGTTAGTTATTTAATTGTCCACCACCATTCATGACTGGATGTGGCAGGACCGCAGAGCTTAGATCTAATCCATTGATTGTGGGATCGCTTAAGCCTGTCTATTGCATACTGCTTCCGTTGTTTGGCGTGCAAGTAGTCCTGTGTTGTAGCTTCAGCAGGTTGACACCTCATTTTTAGGTCTGCCTGGTGCTGCTCCTGGCATGCCTTCCTGCACTCTTCTTTGCACCAAGATTGGTCCCCTGGCTTGAAGGTAATGGTAGAGTGGGGGATATGCCGGGCCATGAGGTTACAGATTGTGGTTGAATACAATTCTGCTGCTGCTGATGGTCCACAGCACCTCATGGATACCCTGTTTTGAGTTGCTAGATCTGTTCGAAATCTATCCCGTTTAGCACAGTGGTAGTGCCACACAACACGATGGGTGGGTATTCTCAATGTGAAGAGTCTCCACAAGGACTGTGCGGTGGTCACTCCTCCCAATGTTGTCGTGGACAGATACAGACAGGTAGATTGGTGAGGACAAGGTCAAATGGGTTTTTTCCTCTTGTTGGTTCCCTCACCTCCTGCTGCAGAGCCAGTCTAGCAGCTGTATCCCTTAGGACTTGGCCAGCTCAGTCAGTAGTGGTGCTACCAAGCCACTCTTGGTGATGGACATTGAACACCCAGAGTACATTCTGTGCGCTTGCTACCCTCGATGCTTCTTCCAATTGGCGTTCAACATGGAGAAGCACTGCTCATCAGCCCGGGGGGGGGGGGTGGTGGGGGACAGTGCAGTAGGTGGTAATCAACAGGAGGTTTCCTTACCCTAGTTTGACCTGATGCCATGAGACTTCATGGGGTCTGGAGTCAATGTTGAGGATTCCCAGCACAACTCCCTCCTGACTGTGTACCACTGTGCCACCACCTCTGGTGGGTCTGTCCTACTGGTGGGACAGGACATACCCAGGGATGATGATGGTGTCTGGGGCATTGTCTGTAAGGTATGATTCGGTGAGTATGACTGTGTCAGGCTCTTTGCTTGACTAATCTGTGGGACAGCTCTCTCAATTTTGGCACAAGGAAAGAATGATAAAGAACTGCAAATAGATTTCCTCAGCTTTTCGCTTCAGAATTGATCAGTGGGATTTGGGTTTTGGCTTTTGCTTTTTTTAAAGGAAAGCATTAATGATGCCAATCTTCGGCATTATTCATTCAAGTGTATCTGAAGTATTTTCCATGTTGTGGAATTTGATCAAGTATGCATAACTCTAGTTTTGTTTAAAATGAAATAAATGTGAATTTTGGGGGGATTTCTCTGGAAATTGTGTTGGTTTTTCATTTTCATGCTACCTGTGTAATTAAATTTATCTGTCCTATGATTATCTCCACGGAAGATTCGTTCTGCTTCCAAAATGTTGTACAGAAGAATTAAGGTGGTAAACTTGTATCCAGAAAAGTACTGTCAAGAAAATAATTAAGTAGCTGCAAGCGATAAGTAAGTGTAAAAAGAACCAGTACCCATGCTGGTAAATGTTTAAACAAGATAGCTGAGAGGCCAAGATTCAAACTCTTTCCGAGCTGCTTGTTTTCCCCAAAATATAAACTGAGCTCAGAACAACTTCATAGCACTGTCTACATCAAGTTCATTCACACTTTAAAATAATAACCTCAATTATTATTTGTAAAAATTAAATCTTTGCAACATAAACCGCATAAATCATGAGTGGCAATGACATAAGAACATAGGAACAGGAGTCGGCCATTTGTCCCTTCAAGCCTGCTCCGCCATTTGATAAAATCATGGCTGATCTGATTGTGGTCTCTACTCTACTTTCCTGTCTGCCCCTCATAACCCTTGACTCCGTCGTCTATCAAAAATCTAACTCAACCTTGAATAAATTCAATGACCTAGCCTCCACTGTTTTCTGGGGAAGTGAATTCCACAGACTAACGACCCTCTGAGTCAGAACATTTCTCCTCATCTCTGTCTTAAAAGGGAGACCTCTTATTTTTAAACGGTGTTCCTTAGTTCTAGTCTACCACACAAGAGATGAGAAATTTTTCTCTCTGAGGGTCGTGAGTCTTTGGAATTCTCTTCCTCAAAAGGCAGTGGAAGCAGAGTCTTTGAATATTTTTAAGGCAGAGGTAGATAGATTCTTGAAACGCAAGGGAGTGGAAGGTTATCAGGGGTAGGTGGAAATGTGGAGTAATTGTAGTTTTTGAGTATTTTGTAAAGATACATTGATAGTGAAACTTCAATTACTCTTAATGATCATGTACTTCATGATGGCATGAAGTTCATATGTCAGTTCATTGGTTACATAATATGTTTTAAAATCTGACCACTATAAGCCAAAACAATTTGAATCAATGCAGATCCTGAATGTACTCAGATGGCTCTTAAGCTCTGTTCAATTTCTGCATGGAAATGAGTTTACTTTGCAAATACTTTTCATTAGCAACATTGAAAGCCCAAATTCTGTTATAAGTCAGACTGCAGTGTGTAACTAGGCTAATCCAGGGCCAAGTGAAGCCACTTGTAGCATTCCAACTGCAGCCTGGCTGCAGTTGCCTTACTCAGCACAGTCCAGAGTATGGACCTGGCCAGAAACTTTAATGTCACACCACATTATGTAGACACGTGTGGCATTATCAGCTAACTTGCACCATTTTAGTGGTGGGAGAATCTTTCACTCTACTAGTTTTCTTTTGAACTAAAGTATTCTTTATTGTAGATTTCATATTTTTGTAATTTTTTTTAGATGATGGAGCTATCCGAGTCTGGAAGAATTTTGCAGATTTGGAAAAGAATCCAGAAATGGTGACTGCATGGCAAGGGTTATCTGATATGCTCCCAACCACCAGAGGTTAGTTGTGCTCCATGTAGTGAAATAGTTTATTCACTTTATTTTCTGCCACTCCAGTGCATCGATACAGCTCTGCATGACCTCAAGTATCACTTTCAGCTTGGAGAGACCTACCAAGCTCTTTGGATTTCTCAAGAGTTGGACATATTCTTCACAAGTCCAATTTAAAAAAAAAACAGCTATGGTCTATAGCCTTAAAGATTTACAATGAAGATGTGTCATGCCTCGATGCACTAAGAACTCTAGATCCTTCACCTGATAGAGGTCCAACAGATTCTTAGAGTATTTCATTGTCACTAGATGCATAAGAGCAGCAAGGTTAACCTGACTTCTTGGGGATAATTTTCCTGATCAGCCAATGACATTAGTCAATTTGGTAAAGCTGCAGCAATTTATCTGAGGGTCCCTGTGTAGATGTTCCTGAATTCAAGAAAGAGATGAATGTTCTGTTCACAATTTTATTTAAATGCTGCAGTGTCATTTTTAAAACCATAAATAAAAACAACAGATTTCTGTTATATGTCTCATCACAGTGATAAATTTAGCTTAAAATGCATCTTTTACAGAAATACATTTTTATATTATACTGAAATTCACCGACAGCATTTAAAAGGTTTAATAAATCATGTTGGAAGTTTATTAGAAATTATTTTGGGGGGGGAAATATTAAGTTTAACTGCCGGAAAAAAACACATGCATGAGAGTCATGTTTCTACTGAATTGCAATTCATTCCTTGCAGAATCACTAAAATCAGTTGTTGGAATATGCTGTTTTGATTGGAATTATGGTGCATTTGGTTCTTGTAAATCACTACCACTGGCTAGAGTAGCAGTATTGTACATTTTTTTATTAAGGATTGGAAAGGTGTTTGACTAGAAACAAGAGTCTTTTCATTCAGATCCACTGGATAGATACACCTGCTCCATCGTCTCAGAACATTAAATAAGATTATTCTCTCTACCGCTGTGCTACATTCCTCCTGGAAGGGATATAGGCTGTAATTCAGTGTTGAACACGTCATCTGTCTTAATTCACAGAGCCTACTCTGTACTGGCTCTGAGCGGCAATAGCATCAAAGTGATGACATTCAATCCCAGTTTGATAACCTCCTTGCAGAAAGAAGTATGTATTAGAAGTAGCAGCTTGTAGGAAGAGAAAAGAAAATTCAAACAGATTCTACAAGATCAGATGTAAAACACATTGTTCTACAATGCTATCTACCTGTTTATTGGAGGTCCAGTTTTAAAAAGGAACTCTGGTTTCAAATCAACTTCTCACTACATAAAATATTGCTAATGTCTAATTTGCAACTCAGGCTGACAGTGAAATTTCAGGGGTTTAGGTTTGCATGTAATATTGTCAGGTATACTGACAAGGAATATTGACAAGGTCCCACATGGCAGACTGGTACAAAAGGTGAAGTCACACAGGATCAGAGGTGAGCTGGCAAGATGGATACAGAACTGGCTCAGTCACAGAAGACAGAGGGTAACAGTGGATGGGTGTTTTTCTGAATGGAGGGATGTGACTAGTGGTGTTCTGCAGGGATCAGTGCTGGGACCTTTGCTGTTTGTAGTATATATAAATGATTTGGAGGAAAATGTAGCTGGTCTGATTAGTAAGTTTGCGGACGACACAAAGGTTGGTGGAGTTGCGGATAATGATGAGGATTGTCAGAGGATACAGCAGGATATAGATCGGTTGGAGACTTGGGCGGAGAAATGGCAGATGGAGTTTAATCCGGACAAATGTGAGGTCATGCATTTTGGAAGGTCTAATGCAGGTGGGAGGTGTACAGTAAATGGCAGAACCCTTAGGACTATTGACAGGCAGAGAGATCTGGGCGTACAGGTCCACAGGTCAGTGAAAGTGGCAACGCCAGTGGATAAGGTAGTCAAGAAGGCATACGGCATGCTTGCCTTCATCGGTCGGGGCATAGAGTATAAAAATTGGCAAGTCATGTTGCAGCTGTACAGAACCTTAGTTAGGCCACACTTAGAATATTGCGTGCAATTCTGGTCGCCACACTACCAGAAGGACGTGGAGGCTTTGGAGAGGGTACAGAGGAGGTTTACCAGGATGTTGCCTGGTCTGGAGGGCATTAACTATGAGGAGAGGTTGTATAAACTCAGATTGTTTTCACTGGAACGACGGAGGTGGAGGGGCGACATGATAGAGATTTACAAAGTTATGAGCGGCATGGACAGAGTGGATAGTCAGAAGCTTTTTCCCAGGGTGGAAGAGTCAGTTACTAGGGGACATAGGTTTAAGGTGCGAGGAGCAAAGTTTAGAGAGGATGTGCGAGGCAAGTTTTATTTACACAGAGGGTGGTGAGTGCCTGGAACTTGCTGCCAGGGGAGGTGGTGGAAGCAGATACAATAGCGACGTTTAAGAGACACCTTGACAAATATATGAATAGGAAGGGAATAGAGGGATATGGGCCCCGGAAGTGCAGAAGGTGTTAGTTTAGGCAGGCATCAAGATCGCCGCAGGCTTGGAGGGCCGAATGGCCTGTTCCTGTGCTATACTGTTCTTTGTTCTGTACAGTGTAATTTTGGCATTCTTGGTTTATTAGTGACATTTCAGGGTTCTTGGCTTACATGTAATATTGTCAGGTATAGAGTGAAATTTGCATTTGCTAAGAACCGCTTACTGTTTCACAGATTATCTGTATCCTTTTGTCACCAGATGTCGCGCTGCTTGCTGTTAGCTAAAATACAAACAAATACAGGTTTTTCTTCTTCCATGGGATGTGAGTGTCGCTGGCATTGTTGCCCATCCCTAATTACCCTTGAGAAGGTGGTGGTGAGCTGCCTTCTTGAACTGCTGCAGTCCATGTGGTGTAGGTACACCCGCAATGCCACTAGGGAGAGAGTTCCAGGTTTTTGACCCAGCGACAGTGAAAGAACACTTGATATAGTTCCAAGTCAGGTTGATGTGTGACTTGGAGGGAAACTTGCAGGTGGTGGTGTTCCAATGCATCTTCTGCCCTTGTTCTTGGTGGTAGAGGTTGTGGGTTTGGAAGGTGCTGTCTAAGGAGCCTTGGCGAGTTGCTGCAGTGCATCATGTAGATGGTACACACTGCTGCCACTGTGCGCCGATGCTGAAGGGAGTGAATGTTGAAGGTGGTGGATGGGGAACGGATCAAGTGGACTGCTTTGTCCTGGATGGTGTCGAGCTTCTTGAGTATTGTTGGAGCTGCACCCATCTAGGCAAGTGGAGAGTGTTCCATCACATTCCTGACTTGTGCTTTGTAGATGGTGGACAGGCTTTTGGGAGTCAGGAAATTAGTTACTTGCCACAGAATTCCCAGCCCATGACCTACTCTTGTAACCACAGTATTTATATGGCTGTTCCAGTTCAGTTTCTGGTCAATGGTCATCTCCAAGATGTTGATGGTGCGGGATTCAGTGATGCAATGCAGTTAAATATCATGGGGAGATGGTTGGATTCTCTCTTGTTGGAGATGGTCGTTGCCTGGCACTTGTGTGACGCGAATGTTACTTGCCACTTATCAACCCAAGCCTAAATGTTGCCCAGGCCTTGCTGCATATGGGCACTGACTGCTTCTGTATCTGAGGAGTTGCAAATGGTATTGAACATCAGTGAACATCCCCACTTCTGACCTTATGATGGAGGGAAGGTCATTGAGGAAGCAGCTGAAGATGGGTGGGCCTAGGACGCTACCCTGAGAAACTCCTACAACAATGTCCTGGTGCTTAGATGATTGGCCTCCAACAACCACAACCAGCTTTGTACTAGGTATGATTCCAAACAGTGGAGAGTTTTTCCCCCAATTCCCATTGATATCAATTTTGCTCAGACTTCTCGATGCTACACTTGGTCGTGTTGCCTTGCCAGTCACTCTTGCCTCACCTCTGGAATTCAGCTCTCTAATCCATGTTTGAACCAAGGCTGTAATGAAGTCTGGAGCCGAGTGGCCCTGGCAGAATCCAAACTGAGCATCAGTGAGCAGGTTATTGCTGAGTAAGTGCTGCTTTACAGGAATGTCGGCGACACCTTCCATTACTTTGCTGATGATCTAGAGTAAACTGCTGGGGCAGTAATTGGCCAGAGTGGATTTGTCCAGCTTTTCGTGGGCAGAACATACCTGGGCAATATTCCACATTGCCGGGTAGATGCCAGTGTTGTAGTTGTACTGGGACAGCTTGGCTCGTGGTGCGGCTGGTTCTGGCACACAAGTCTTGAGTACTGCTGCTGGGATGTTGTCCGGGCCCATAGCCTTTGCAGTATCCAGTGCCTTCAGCCGTTTCTTGATAGCACATGGAGTGAACCGAATTGGCTTAAGACCTGCATGTGATGATGGGGACCTTAGGAGGAGCCCAGGATGGATTATCCACTTGGCACTTCAGGCTGAAGATGGTTGCAAATGCTTCAGACTCGTCTTTTGCACTAATGTGCCGGGCTCCCCCAGCATTGAGGAAGGGGATGTTTGTGGAACCACCTCCTCCAGTTAGTTGTTTAATTGTCCACCACCATTCATGCCTGGATGTGGCAGGACTGCAGAGCTTCGATCTGATCCGTTGGTTGCGGGATTGCTTTGCTCTATCTATACCATGCTGCTTCTGCTGTTTAGCATGTATGTAGCCCTGTGTTGTAGCTTCAGGTTGGCACGCTCTCCAGCCTGTATCAGGTTTTTCAGTACCTTTTAATTATTCTTGTTCACGTTTGCTTCTGTTACTTTTTCTGTACTTTTGCCTACTTTTCAATGACTTCAACCAGCAACAAGTTGGTGACATCACAGTTTTGTAATAAAATCTTGATATCGCTGCAGTAACTGGACTCAGCAATTGGGAAAATGCCACAACCTTTAGTTGTGCAGTTGAAACGATTGGTCCTGGATTTCAAGATGGTAATGTTCAGTACATTAAATTTAATTTTCTCAGAGCTGAGAGTTCCCCATTTAAAATCACACCAAGATCCTGCTTTGCAAGATTTCATTTGTTGCATTAATTTTTTTACTAAAATTGAGAATTTTTGTACATGGGCCAGTATAAAACTGGTAACTTCGATCCTCAGTCCACTGATAGTGGTTGTATGTAGCTATCTTATAGCCATCCAACTTTAAACATTTTGCTTTTCGGCCAAAAATATGTGACAACTTCACAACACCAAGATCACACTGTTTTTATTAGAGACTAGCAGAGATCTGCAAAACATTTGTGGTCAAATTAGTTTCTTTATTACACCAGTACTTCTTTAAATACAGGATTTCAAGTTGTTCTTTCACCAAAGACTTAACAGAATCCAGACTTTTCACTTTGGAAAAAGCTACATAAAGCTGTTCGTGTGTAAAAACAGGCTTAGGAATAGAAACACAGATTTTGTCAAGAGTCTGGCCTTGTGATTTGTTTGTAGTCATAGAATATGAAAATCTAATTGGGAACTGTTTTCTTCTGATTTGCAATGGCAGGTTTACATCTGATGGGCTCCATGTCATTCAAAGAATAAACACCCTATTTCCTTGAAATCTGCCTATAATAATTTCAGCATCATTCATCGAAGAAAACAACTTCCCAACTACCAATTTTGTTCCTTGACAAAGACCTGGTTAAGGATTCAAGGTCACGGCAACTCCTTCCTGGAGTCTTAACTTTGTGTGATGGCATGGCCATTGAAATTAGACTGTGTAGAAACTCTGGAGGGTGTACGCTGTTTGTCAGCACCTTTGTCTATAGAATCAACACTGATGTATTCTTTTAATTCACCTGACAGCTTTTCTAAAACTTTTTCATTCAGATCTACTGGATCTTCATTTTTAGCATAAAGAATAGCTTTTGAATAAGTTGCATCAAATAATTGTTCCTGCCATTTTGCCACACTTAACCAATTCTATCATCTCATCCCCATCCCTCCCAGGTCAATCCCATCCCTCATGGAAATAATCTCTCCGGTCAGGATAACTTGGTTGTTGGGCTCCCGCTGCTTTATTTCTCCAACCTCCCCCCAACCCTCTGTGCTGCCACCACCAACCGTTGGCTGCATCACGTGCTCCAATCCTCCTCATGCGCCAGGCACTGCTCACCAACAGACACACCCTTGAAGTGACCAATCAAAACAGTCCAGACAGACAAAAGCTGAGTATTAGCATTATAGATAATGGGGATAAAGAATTTTCTATTGCCTCCATTTTCTTTATTAAAAAAAAAAGTATCACATTTAAAGGTCATCTTGCCAGGCAATTAAACAATAGCAGTCGAATCAGACATTTTTATTCCAGGAGCTCTTGCTAAGGAAACGGTTGAGACTTTGATTGCTGATCACCTCTCCCTCTCCTCTTGTCGAGCCCACTCATTCCCATGGTGGGATATTACAGTAGAAAAACTCTTGTTCTAGAAACATGGACTTTAAGTAAACCAGGTCTACAGTCAAAACTTATTGTTCATATTTATTTCCTTTATTATTTGTATACACACTTTGCTATTGTGCAAAGGTGCCTTTTTTGTGCCTCTAATTATAACTTGGTGATTTAGTCACCTTGTCCGTATGCAATTTCTGAATGTCTGCATGCACAGAGCAATCGCAGACGTCATCAGTACGTGTGAACACTTGCCAGCTTGCCAGTAAGAATGCGCGCACATGTCCTCACCCCTCTAGCTGCCTCCAAACAGTACTCCGCTCCCTGCCACCCCTCGGCCGCTCCTCAACTCTTCTCCCCCCACCCAGCCACTCACTCCCGCCCTCGCCGTTTTCCCCCTTCCCCCTCCCCCCTCACTTTGGCCACTCACTTAAGGTGTCACTGCTGCCTTCCCTCAGCCACTCGCTCCAGGCCACGCTGCTTCCCCCCCCTCAGCCACCTGCAGCCACCCTCGCCACTTTCCACTTCCTCCATCGGCCACGGCTTCACCCCCTCGGCCACTTGCTCCAGGCCTCGCCGCTCCCCGCCGACCCCCCCAACCCCCAGCCAATTGTTCCCCACCGTGCCACCCAAAGAAGTGGCAGGAAACGAGCCGCCGAAACACAAGGCGGGGAATGAGGCGTGCCGGGGCAATGCGGGAGCGGGTGGTCAGGAGGAGGGAAGCCGGGGGTGGTCAGGGGGAGCTGGGAGCAAGCAAGCAAGCAGCCAAGGTGGGGGGGAACCGGTGAGGCTGGGAGCAAGTGGCTGAAGGAAGGCAGCGGCGAGGTGGAATGCAAGCGGCAAGAAGACAGGCAAACAGAAGCGCGATGGCAGGAGGGAGCAAGGTACTGTTGGGAATGGGATGGAGGCACTGATCACAGCTATTGTGGGGATTTGGATTCAATTTGTTTTTTGTGCTGAATTGAGCAGCGCCATTTTTTTTACTGGCAGCTGTTTGAGACATCGCAGACAGTGACGTTTCAGTAGATGAGGCTGCATTTGCGCACGTACCAGTACTGCGCCACTTAGTGGTTGCCTCGTCAGCAAACGCAGCCTTTCATCTAATACCACATTTTATAGAGACAAGGTCTCCTAACACCAGTTTGCCTAATATGTCATCCAAAACATGCAGCCCAACACAGGAGCTGATCAAATGCTGATGGCTAATTTGACTTTGGCCCATATGCTAAATGTTTCTTCGCTTTCCATTGTTTCAAGTGGGTTTACACAACATGTGTGCATGAGAACAAAGCCTTTTAGACAACTCTAGAATTGCTCAGCACTATAAACATTTAGTTCACCACTGCATAGTACTGCTTACAGTATAGATGTCAGCACAATGTGGAATGTTTTGAAAAGGCTTGCTTTAGCAGTTGAATTTCCATGGTAGTTACAGTTGATCAATATTTATCAGAAAATGAAATATTGTGCACTGAAACACAGGGAGAAAAATGTTATGACCTCCAGACTCGCTATGTAATTCAGGCAAAAATGCATAAGTAGCTATGCTGAAACTGGTGTACATGGTTTTGGTTTCAAGTATTTTTTGCTTCTAAATATTGATGCCTTGGTAATCGTTGTGTGATTAGCTTTTCCCCTTGTTTGTGTTTTTTACGACGTTTCCGCAGTGGAAGATACAGCATTACTGTCGTGAGGGAGCAGCTTCAAAGCCTGCACTCACATTGCAAATTGTATTTGTCATGTACCTGATGTGACTGTCTCTTGACAGTAACTAGTAGACAAATGAATTGGAAAAGTCTTTGTTACACTGTTGAATGTTGTGAGCTATTTTATTATCCTTAAAATTTTCATAAGCATAAGAGCAGTAATCAAATACAAAAATTCAATATATTGACTCAATAATGAACCTTTTACACTGGATGTTTCACGACTACAAAATTATTGATTTACGCCATGAAAGTTTAGAGACACATCAATAAAAGGCACAGAGTTCCCTGATGACGCCGTTAAAATCACAAGTATTGCAATTCAGTCATCAATAATCTACTTTTTTTTTAAAAAGTGCTGTTATGTGTAATGTCATCCGAACGTAAGTATCTACATTCCTGGCCACCCCTCACCCAAAAAAAGCTCGACCTTTCCCACGCAAGGTATAGTGACAGATACAAGAACCTCACTTTCAAGTCTCTCTCTTTAGCTGATTTAAAGTGGGAGGGGAATTGACATGATGCTTGACCAACTATTTTACTTATATATATTTATTATATTTTAAAATCTGAAGAGATGAGAGTGTGCTAACTAATTTTCATACTTGTTACAAAATGCTTTAAATTTTTCCAAATGCATAATCTTGTGTTTATAATTTGTATTGCCCTTGCCGTTTTCACCTCTTAATATAACTTGGCCTAATTAGGTTCAGTTGATCTTGGGTCCTAAGATTAATTATTAAGCTCCTCATCCTCTTGCGGCAACCATTTCTTTCCTGTTAGAAAATTTCAGCTCAAAAGGATCTCACAAATTGATGTCTTTCTCCTCAACCCCATCCCAGTGTGTTGTGACAGCTTAGAACTATATTTTAAAACCACTTTGTTCCACTTACCCCAAGAATAAATGATAGATTTTAGTTGGTGCACTGGCTTTTTTTAAATCTGCCTATTTTGTTCCCTTGGATTTTTGTAAATCTACAGGTTCACTGAGGACAGAGATGCCTCTGATTAGTCTCACTACTTAATGGTGACTGCTTATGACCAAAAGGCAATTCACGGTGGGGTGGGAGAGAGGCGAATGAAGAGAATGCAGATCCCTGTTTACTAGTCTGTCTATTTGTAATTCACTTGTAATACTCTGAGGGAAATAGCTTCACTTTGGTAAACGTCTTAGACATCGATGTCAACTTGTTAGAGGAATATAGAATCATTCAGGAACTTTTTTCCCATCTATATAACCTAGCAGTTCTTACAGAACTTGAAATTAAATAATGGGAATTCTGAATAACCTGGATAAAACCTTTACTCAAGTTGTATGTGTGCACTCAGGTAAAGCTGCTCAACTTCCCTATATGGGACATACTCTAACAGCTGTGAAGACTGTTGATTATCTCATTTCCTCTTAAATTAAATAGCCCTTGCTCGTCTACGTTGTGTTTGCCAGTCAGCAATTTGAAGACCTGCATCACGTCCCCTTCAATCATTTCCCTCCACTCGAAACAGGTTCATTTTTGAGAGTTCTTCATAACATAGAGCTCTGAAGTTCTATAGCTATGTTGCTTTTCTGCAAGCACCTTCCAGCACATCAGTGTTGTGCACAGTGTTTCAACTATGGCCATGCATTAATCTGTAAAAGCTTAAAGTTAACTTTAAAAAGGCCTTCAAGATGTGTCTAAGTCCTTACTGGTGACCGCTTAATATTAGCTCGATACCTTCTTCCATCAGTATTTTATTGCACTCAAAAATCATATTTCATTTTAACTGGTTCAACCTAAAATAGTACCAATCTATCGTGTGTGCATTTTTTGTTTTTTTTGTTTTATTAGTGAGAAGGTTGTATTGGAGAAATTAATGGGCCTGAAGATTGATAAGTCCCCAGGACCAGATATTCTGCATCCCAGAGTGTTGAAAGAGGTAGCTATGGTGATAGTGAATGCATTGGTGATCATCTTCCAAAATTCTATAGATTCTGGAGCACTCCCTGCAGATTGCAAGGTTGCAAATGTCACCCCACTATTTAAGAAGGGAGGGAGGGAGGGAGAAAACAGGAAATTACAGACGTGTTAGCCTTACATCAGTCATTGGGAAATGCTAGAATCTGTTCTAAAGGATGTGATAAATGGACACTTGGATAATAATCTGATTAGGCATAGTCAACATGGATTTATGAATGGGAAATCATGTTTGACGAACCCGTTGGAATTTTTTGAGGATGTTACTAACAGAATTGTTAAAGGGGAGTCAGTGGAAGTGGTATACTTGGATTTTCAGAAGGCTTTTGATAAACTCCCCCACAGGAGTTTGGTTAACAAAATTTATGCACATGGGATAGGAGGTAATGTACTGGCATGGATTAAGCATTAGTTAACAGGCAGAAAACAGAGAGTAGGAATAAACGGGTCATTCTTGCATTGGCAGGCTGTGACTAGTGGGGTTCACAATATATATCAATGATTTAGATGTGGGACCAAATGTTGTATTTCCAAGTTCACAGATGACACAAAACGAGGTGGGAACATGTGTTGTAAGGAAGGTTTCAAGGGGATTTGGAGTGGACAAGAACATGTTAGATGGAATATAATGTGGAAAAATGTGAGGTTATCCACTTTGGTAGGAGGAACAGATGTGCAGAGTATTTCTTAAATGGTAAGAGATTGGAAAGTGTAGATGTACAAAGGGATCTGGGTGTCCTTGTCAATAAGTCACTGAAAGCTAACATGCAGGTGCAGCAAGCAATTAGGAAGGCGAATGGTATGTTAGCCTTTATCGCAAGAGGATTTGAGTACAGGAGTAGTGAAGTCTTTCTTCAATTGTATAGAACCTTGGTTAGACTGCATCTGGAGTACTGTGTGCAGTTTTGGTCCCCTTAACTTAGGAAAGATATTATTGCTTTAGAGGAAGTGCAATGAAGATTCACTAGACTTGTTTCTGGGATGACGGGACTGTCCTCTGAATAGAGATTGGGGAAACTGGGCCTGTATTCTTTAGAGTTTCGAAGAATGAGAGGTGATCTCATTCAAACCTAGAAAATACTTAAAGGGATAGCCAGGGTAGATGCAGCTAAGATGTTTCCCCTAGTTGGGGAGTCTACGACCAGGGGGGACAATTTCAAAATAAGGGGGAAGCCACTTAGGACAGAGATGAGGAAAAATTTCTTTACTCAGAGGGTTGTGAATCTTTGGAATTCTCTACCTCAGAGGGCTGTGGAAGCTCAGTCATTGAGTATGTTTAAAGCAGAGATTGACAGATTTCTAAATACAAATGACATAAAGGGATATGAGGATAGTGTGGGGAAAAAGGCATTGAAGTGGATGATCAGCCATGATCATATTGAATGGTGGGGCAGGCTCATTGGGCTGAATGGCCTACTCCTGCTCCTATGTTCCTATTAGTGACATCACAAGAAATCCTTTTAAGAATCCATAAATTTATGCCTAAGGCAGAGTTTTTCCATTTATCAGTGCTTATTGCAATCCTGTATCCTATACTGAGCTGTAATCTTCTTCATGTAAAATAAACTGTATCCAATGCATAGTCCTTAGCGAAAGTAGTTTTTTGAGTTGTGCCCTTTTTTGGGTTGTCACCTGTTACTCAAGCCATACGAACTTTTCACTTTGTGCTTTTCATTTGAACAGTCATAACATTTCTTAAAATGCTGGTCAATGTTTTCAGCACGGCAGCTATTCAACTAATTTTCCAATTTCCAGTTTCATGCTGTACATTTGAATATTGGGGCAATTATTCATGGATCTCCTTTTTAAAAAAAAAATCAGGCAGAGCTTTATCTGTTTTTCTTCTCATTTGCTTGTGGGTGTATGTTTCAGGTCTCCTGTAACATTTAATTCAGAAATTTTCTTGATAGGCACAGTTTACTGGCCTCTACATAATATCATAGTTTCCAGAGCAAAATAACAAGATCTTTAGTTTGCCCACAGATATAATTGTTGAAGATTAAGTAAAATTTGCATTTTTAACTCATCTGAAATTTCCTATTCCTGTAATTATTTCTTCCTTTTCTTCAATTTTCTGCCCAGAAAGTGGGAATGCATCCGAGGGTACAGTTCCACAAGTACCAGCTGCCCCCTGGTACCTTGTCCAAAGGGCCATTCTTCATGGGTAATAGATAATGAGTATTGATAGACTGTTTGACTATGCAGGCATAATGAGCACGCCATACCTATCCCTAATCTATGTTCACATACGTGAGCTTTCCAGCATAAGTCACTGTATAATGATTGGGAGCAATGACCTTAGTTAATCTTTCTCTTCTGTATCCCAAGAATGCTAAGACGAACTGTAGTATCAGCTGCCTGTGTAGCTCATTCACCCAAATGAGCCACAGTGAAACTGGACTTCTAATCTTTCCACCCAGTCGATCACTTAAAGGTCTTTCTGATTGTGATCAGTAATTGTCACATAGCTTGAAGTGCTCCTTTGTATTTTGTATCATGTTTGTTTAATAGGATTGACTGGTTAAAATAAATGTTTTTCTTATCTCACAGGTCTTTGCAATAAGGCGCTTCATATTGAAAATATCTTCATAATATGTAATTTGTGAATTGAACTGTTATTGGCAGCTACCACTTTTTGATGGCTGCACTTAGTTCATCTGGTGCCATATTATTGACCACACTATCCTCTCTGGACTCAATTGGAAGCTTCACTTCTGCTCCAGTGCTAAAGTTTCGTGCAAGAAACTTGGTTTCCTATTTAATGCCAAATGTTTTTGTTTCAGCAATTCTTAACTCTTTCCCACTGTAGAATATAAGAAACAAAAATCCTTCTCTCACTTCTAGCCTCCCAGTTAACATTCTCCATCACTATTTTTTAAAATTAATAGCACCATGTTTGTCGGTCTTCAGAACATTCCCTCTTCATTCCAACGAAGTTACAAAATACTGTGCTCTCTGTTCTTCTAACTTCTTACATCTTTACTCTATAAAAATTGAAGCCAGAACTCCTTGCCTTCCTCAGTCTCCCTTCCTCGTACAAGCTGCAGCCTTTTAAAGCCCAAACTTGGAACTGCCTAATCCTGATTTGTGTCTCTCTACTTTTCTTTCAACCCAGGTAGTGTCCTGAACTATAAGCCTTAGCCCTTCACTTTCACTTATCAATTAAAGCAAAACTCAACAATGTAGAAGGAAGACTATTGATACTGAAATGCTATACTGTGTCCAAAAAACCTGGTACAGTAGTCTTTGCCTTTAATGCTGGTAGAAGAAGAACGATCTTTGTATGCTTCTGAAAATGTTGGAACTATAAGAGTGCCTCAAAAATGAATGATAATTGATATATTGGCATGCGCACAACATTTCTAAAGCTCAACAGTTCTGCATTTTTCTGATTGAATAATTTTAACTAAGTAAGGCGTAACAAGGGATTTTAAAGATTATTTGTCTTATTGGCTCTATCAGTTGATGGCTTTATCCTCACGCATTTTGAAGAAAGATTTGCTGTATGTGCATGCATACATATACTTTCATATTGACAATTCCGCAGATCTTGGTTCATTGAATGTGTTGGCAATACTCTTTGGCTGCCCCAAGAGAAGGATTACACTTTATTGCTTTTTTTTTTGACAGTGCTCTTGTTTTTAATATTTTGCCCCCCTAGTTGTTTCAGATATATTCTGAGGCCTTGCATCTAATTCCTCCCAATGTCACTATGAAACTAGATGATGCGAAGTGCCCAGAAGTATTACAAGAGTGAGTTTTGACTTTCAGTTTTTCCGTTTTTGTTGAAATAAATGTCGGGTCTCCCATAGTCACCTCCTATCGAAGTCGGTCAGTGAACAGAAATTCTGTGTGTGGGGAGTTGTAGGTTAAGCAACATCCCAGCAAACCATTGCAGAGCATGGTGGTTCTCTGCACCGGAATTGCTAGAAGGAATGCTTGGGAAGAAAGGGACCCTGTCCTAATTGAGAATGGTCAACCCATAATGTAGGTGAAATTAAGGACAATTGAGAGTTCAGGTCTTTCTGCACCATGTAACCCATCCAGAAAATCAATGCTCCAATTTTATACAAATTCAGTAATTTTCAAAGCACTAATCTTTAGTGCATGCTGCTTTAATATTGAATATTTTCAAAACTGAAACAAAAATGTTTCTTCTGAAAATGCTTCATGTTGCTGCATACACTTGGCAAAAAAGTAAGCTGCAGTGATCTCTTTCTGAGTCAAAGGATTGCCAGTAAAGACTGAATTTGAAGGGGTGGTAGAGGTGAGAAGGAGGAGAAGCAAGTGTACCTATTGAAATTCATCTTTTTCTGACTTGAAAGTTAAGAAATTCCAAGGAGCCCACAAGCCCAAACAGTTTTTCAAACCCTTCCCTTGTCTCTGCTCTCCTATTGCTTTACTAATTAGTAAACTAAACCCAGGAATATCGGGCAGTTTTGCTGTCAGCTGTCCAAGTGCAATTCTGATTTTTGAAAAAAGTGTTAAATTAAAATGGCATTTTAATGTGGGTCGTTTTGTTGAGGTTTGTGATTGCTGAGTGCTTTTTTTTCAGCTTTTATATTTGCTGACAGTCTCTTTGACTCACTGATTTTTCTCTGGCACTACCTCTGTATCCTTGAAGCATTGTTAATCTAGATACGTGGATCAAGCCGTACCCTATTATCTTATTGCAACTGTAAAGCCGAGAATACCAGGTGATTGTATTTCTAGATTTTGGTATTACTGATATTTCTTGTGATAACATTTATAGAATGTATACTTAATTTAAAAGTAACTTCACAATGGAGTCAGAAACTGGTATTCTGATATTTTCTTGAGGGCTGTGGCTTCCAATACAGTGTACTAATTGTTCATTTGAAAAATTGAAATTACAGCTAGAACTTGCATTTATGTAACACTTTTAACAGTGGCGGCACAGTGGCACAATAGTTAACACCGCAGCCTCACAGCTCCAGGGACCCAGGTTCGATTCTGGGTACTGTCTGTGCGGAGTTTGCAAGTTCTCCCTGTGACCGCGTGGGTTTTCACCGGGTGCTCAGTTTCCTCCCACAGCCAAAGACTTGCAGGTGATAGGTAAATTGGCTGTTGTAAATTGCCCCTAGTGTAGGTAGCTGTTAGGGAATATGGGATTACTGTAGGGTTAGTATAAATGGGTGGTTGTTGGTCAGCACAGACACGGTGGGCCGAAGGGCCTGTTTCAGTGCTGTATCTGTAAAATGAAAAAAATAAAAAACACAGTAAAATGTCCCACAGCAACATAATCGAACAGAAATTGACACCGTGGCAAAGAAAGAGATATTAGGACAGGTGACCAAAAGCTTGGTCAGAAGAAAGAAGGCCTTGCATTTTTATAGCGTGTTTCAGAACTTTGGGATGTCCCAAAAAATAAAATCCCATGGGATCCAGGGAAATGCAGCAAGGTGGATACAAAATTGGCTCAGTGGCAGGAAACAAAGGGTAATTGTTGACTGCTATTTTAGCAACTGGAGGGCTGTTTCCATTGGCGTTCCGCAGGGCTCAGTACTGGGTCCCCTGCTTTTTGTGGTGTATATTAACGATTTGGACGTAAATATAGGGGGCATAATCAAGAAGTTTGCAGATGACACAAAGATTGACCGTGTGGTAGATAGCGAGGAGGATAGCTGTAGGTTGCAGGAAGATAATGACGGTCTGATCAGATGGGCAGAAAAGTGGCAAGTGGAATTCAACTTGGAGAGGTGTGAGGTGATGCATTTGGGGAGGTCAAACAAGGCAAAGGAATACATGATTAATGGGAAAATATTGAGAAGTTTAGAGGAAGTGAGGGACGTTGGAGTGAATGTCTACAGATCCCTGAAGGTAGCAGGACAGGTCGATAAGGTGGTTAAGAAGGCAAATGGAATACTTTCCTTTATTTGCCGAGGTGGCAAATGTTATTCCCTTCTTCAAGAAAGGGAATAGGGATAACCCTGGGAATTATAGACCAGTCAGTCTTAAGTCAGTAGTGGGCAAATTATTGGAGAGAATTCTGAGAGACAGGATTTATGATTATTTGGAAAAGCATAGTTTGATTAGAGACAGTCAGCATGACTTTGTGAGGGGCAGGTCATGCCTCACAAGCCTTATTGAATTCTTTGAAGATGTGACAAAACACGTTGATGAAGGAAGAGCAGTGGATGTGGTGTATATGGATTTTAGCAAGGCGTTTGATAAGGTTCCCCATGGTAGGCTCATTCAGAAAGTAAGGAGGCATGGGATACAGGGAAAGTTGGCTGTCTGGATACAGAATTGGCTGGCCCATAGAAGACAGAGGGTGGTAGTAGATGGAAAGTATTCAGCCTGGAGCTCGGTGACCAGTGGTGTTCCGCAGGGATCTGTTCTGGGACCTCTGCTCTTTGTGATTTTTATAAATGACTTGGATGAGGAAGTGGAAGGCTGGGTTAGCAAGTTTGCCAATGACACGAAGGTTGCTGGAGTTGTGGATAGTGTGGAAGGCTGTTGTAGGTTGCAACGGGATATTGACAGGATGCAGAGCTGGGCTGAGAAGTGGCAGATGGAGTTCAACCTGGAAAAGTGTGAAGTGATTCATTTTAGAAGGTCGAATTTGAATGCAGAATACAGGCTTAAAGACTGGATTCTTGGTAGTGTGGAGGAACAGAGGGATCTTGGGGTCCATGTCCATAGATCGCTCAAAGTTGCCACCTAAGTTGATAGGGTTGTTAAGAAGGCGTATGGTGTGTTGGCTTTCATTAACAGGGGGATTGAGTTTAAGAGCCGCGAGGTTATGCTGCAGCTCTATAAAGCCCTGGTTAGACCACACTTGGAATATTGTGTTCAGTTCTGGTCGCCTCATTATAGGAAGGATGTGGAAGCTTTAGAGAGTGTACAGAGGAGATTTACCAGGATGCTGCCTGGACTGGAGGGCATGTCTTATGAAGAAAGGTTGAGGGAGCTAGGGCTTTTCTCATTGGAGCGAAGAAGGATGAGAGGTGACTTGATAGAGGGGTACAAGATGATGAGAGGCATAGATAGAGTGGATAGCCAGAGACTTTTTCCCAGGGCGGAAAGGGCTATCACCAGAGGGCATAATTTTAAGGTGATTGGAGGAAGGTTTCGGGGAGTTGTCAGAGGTAGGTTCTTTACACAGAGAATGGTGGGTGTGTGGAATGCACTGCCAGCGGTGGTAGTAGAAGCAGATACATTAGGCACATTTAAACGACTCTTGGATAGGTACATGGATGATAGTAATATGAAGGGTATGTAGGTAGTTTGATCCTAGAGTAGGTTAAAGGTTCGGCACAACATCATGGGCCGAAGGGCCTGTACTGTGCTGTACTGTTCTATGTATAGAATACGAGAGCAGGGAGGTTATGCTGGAACTGTATAACTCGTTGATTAGGCCACAACTTGAGTACTGTGTGCAGTTCTGGTCACCTCATTACAGAAAGGATGTAAGAGGAGATTTACGAGGATGTTGCCAGGATTGTAAAAATGCAGCTATGAGGAAAGATTGAATAGACTGGGGTTGTTCTCCTTGGAACAGAGGAGGCTGAGGGGAGATCTGATTGAAATGTACAAAATTGCAAGGGGCCTGGATAGAGTGGAGGTGAAGGGTCTATTCACCTTAGCAGAGAGGTCAGTGAGGAGGGAGCAGAGATTTAAAGTGATTGGTAGAAAAATGAGAGGGGAGATGTCGAAAACCTTTTTCACCCAGAGGGTGGTGGAGGTCTGGAACTCACTGCCTGAAAGGGTAGTTGAGGCAGAGACCTTCAACTCATTCAAAAGGAGTCTGGATATGCACCTCAAGTGCCATAAGCTGCAGGGCTACGGACCAAATGCTGGAAGGTGGGATTAGAATACGTGGATTGTTTTTCAGTCGGCACAGACATGATTGTCCAAGTCGCCTCTTTCTGTACCTTAAACTTTCTATGATTCAAAGCACTTTACAGCCAATGAAGTACTTCTGACATCACTGTTGCAATGTATGTTAGAGGTAGGTTTTAAGGCACATATTAAAGGAGGAGGGAGAGGTGAAGAGGCAGAGAAGTTTCGGGAAGGAATTCAGAGTTTAGGACTTAAAGGACTGAATTGAAATTTGCATTTAAATCTTTAAAAGCTTACAGTGTATTTTCTTGAATTCAAAAAACAAGCTCTTGTGTTATGACACATTGCATGTCTCATTACAGGGTACTTGCAAATATGTACAATGAAGAATTTGGAGCTCTGTATATTGACCCTCAGTCCTTGGTGTAGATGAAATGTACAGAATTCATTTTTTTCTTTACAAAATCACTTTTAAAACTCACAATTTCTATGCAACTGTCCATCAGTAAAGAGAATGAGATGATCTGCAGACTTCACTACGTGTATCAGTGTTACCCAGCATCATATGGCATCAGGAGTCACTTTGACAGTACATCCCTTCAGCTCCTAGTAGGAGTATTTACTTACCAGGAGGCATGTTATAGACTGGGAAATAAAAGGCAGCACTCGTCTTTCAGGGTTAAGGCCAAGAGTTGAACTACACTCTCGAGTGGGAGTTCACTGTTTTACTGCAATAGCTGGCAGGCCACCCCGTTTGATTTATGTGGATTCCTCTTCATCCACCCACAATTAAAATTCATATTCGCCTCAGGTAAAAGATTCATGAGAGTTCATAATTTGCTTTTTTAATAATGAGTTTGAAAAATTTACACTTTGTCAAGTACTCACTATGCAGAGGCAAGAAATTGATACTCTGGTTATTTATCATTTAATTTTTACATTAAGTGTGTTCTGACTGAACATGATTTATTTAACAAGAAATTGTAATTAAGGTTGTTTCTGCTCTCCTTTTTAATCTAGGTCTTAACTGGCTTCATGTTGAATTATTAGGTAGGAATACATAGAAATTGCAACCTGGAAACAGGTCATTCGGCCCAACCAGTCTGTGTTGGTGTTCGCCCTCCACATAAGCAGATTTTAGAATAGGTTCTGGGGAAGATTTCCAGGATAAAGTTGTTATTTTAGTGTCATTGGTTTTAGGTCTGTTATTCACTCCTACTTGTAATGAGGTAAGTTTGAATTTGATTTCTGCAGTGTTTTAGATTTCTTTTGTAATTTTATTTCCGTAACTTCCTAATAATTTTGATAGTTGCATCAAAGATCTTGGCATATTTACCAGAAATTCATTACTAGAGTACAGTAATTAACATTACGCACCCTTCGGGCTTGTTGTGCAGTAAAAGTTTCAAATATTAATTAACGAAACTCTTTCCTGCTTCTACCCTTAATAATAATACACTGGTGAACCTAATTAACCTAATGCATTTTACAATAAAACAATTTCAGCTCCATTTTAATTGCACATGCACTACCCTGTCCACTGCCTTTATTGCTGTGACTTGAGTCAATTAGAGCCTCACAGTGAGTGAGAACTTGCATATATGCTAATAAAAATATATACATATAGGTTAATTATAGAAGTGAACTGATTATTGCTAGGATATAATTTGCATTGAACTTAAAATTGGGAGGATGTTGCTGGTGAAGCTAGTTTTCAAAGAGCTTTGCATTACATCGCTTTTTTATGAAACTATTAGTCAAACCAGCTCATTAATATGTAAAATTTGAAGTTTTAAGACTTGCATTTATATAGAGCCTTTCACAGCCTCAGGACCTCCCAAACCGCATTACAACCAATGTTTGCATAGCAAGGTCCCACAAACAGCAATGACCAGATAATCTGTTTTAGTGATATTGATTGAGGGATAAATATTTCAATGGGAACACATTTCTGCAGCATTTTGGACTACAAAGTACAATCCAGGTTATCATGGAGATTATTTGTAGAAATAATAGATTGCAATTTAGTTTTGTTCCTACAATATTTGTATATCTTCCTCAGATGACTTCGATATACCTCTCCTCCATTGTCTCTGTGTTGTCAGATTGCTTGTCTGGCATCCTGTCTTCGATGAGCTGAAATTTGCTTCAGCTAAAGACTGAGAAAATTAAAGGCACAGTCTTCAGCCCTTACCACAAACTCCATACTGGAGATCAGCTATTTCTGTACAGGCAGGGAGAGAAATTCATGAAAGCTGTAATAAAAACAAAAACAGTTCTGATGAAAGGTCACAAACCTGAAACGTTAGTTCTGTTTCTGTCTCCACAGATGCTGCCAGACCTGCTGAGTGATTCCAATATTTTCTGTTTTTATTTCAGATTTCCGATATCCATAAATTTTCATTTTGTAGTATCATGAAAGCTGAGTTGTCCTGAATCAATCTATTTTGCATCCAAATGACAGCCTCAATTACTATCTAACTTATAATTCATTGCATTGCTTGTTTCCAAATTTCGTCTTCCTCAATACATATGCAACACATCATGAATGGAACAGGGCATATTTTTGTAAAATAAATTTATCCTTAAAGGTGGTCAGTGGCTCCATCAATTTCAGTCATCAAAACTGTTGCACTATCTTGAAATAGTTCAGACAGTGTAGGTTTTTTAATAGAGCTATCACTAATTGAGAAGCCTCTTTCCCTTTCCTAAAATTGAAAAATGATACGCTCAAGCAGTCTTTTTTCAATTTAAAAAAAACTCTGATCGTAAACAAGTCTTAACACACTCCAGCAGACCGTGTTGACTTTTCCCAAGTTGTTGGGTAGGGCACAGATATGGGTTAAAACCAAATTCTGCAAACCCTGATTATTTATTTTGGGTCCCAAAACTGCTACCCTAAAGTAATCTAATTGGGGCACTGAACCTACCATTTAATAGTTTTTCTTTGATTGCTTTGTGGCTAACATTCCAAGTGATGCAGTGCAGCAAACTATTCATTAGTAACTCTTCCTCATACTGTTGTTAAAAAGAAAATTTGTTAGCTGGTTAAAATTTCTGTATGGAAAAGTAGCAAATGTCATCAAGAGGATTTCTCCATAGTGATTTACTATCAAATCATACACATGAGACCCAGAAAAGCTGATTAAAGCTGCTTGATGTCTTTTTATTAAAGTATGCCATAGCTAATTGAAGGTCTTTGAATAATATAATAAACAAAGTTAAGGACAAAAAGTTAATTTTCTTCACCTCCAACCATCCAAACATATTCCAAATAAAAATTAAGGCATTGGCCATGACTTTTAAATTTCACTACACTTGAAGTGCTTTTTGTCAAGAGGACAAGTTACTTTTAAAAAGAAGCAAAATAAGAATTGCATTAAACCAGATTAACGAAGATTGACCTCTTTAATACCTTGAAAGTTGAATGTCATCTTTCTTTCAACATTCTATGAATCAAACCTTTAGCTTCATTCACAAATGTATGATCGCACAAGAGAGGGTACAGAGGAGATTTACGAGGGTGTTGCCATGAATGGAGAACTTTAGCTATGAGAAAAGATTGGATAATCTGGGGTGGTTTTCTGTGGAACAGAGGAAGCTGAGGGGAGATTTAATTGAGGTGTATAAAATTGAAGGGCCTAGAAAGAGTGGATAGGAAGGACCTATTTTCCTTCGAGAGATCAATGACCAGGGGAGATAGATTTTAAGTAATGGGCAGAATGATTAGAGGGGAGTTAATAAAACTTTTTATCCAGAGGGTGGTGAGGGTCTGGAGCTCATTGCCTGAGAGGGCGGCGCAGTGGTTAGCACCGCAGCCTCACAGCTCCAGGGACCCGGGTTCGATTCCGGGTACTTCCTGTGTGGAGTTTGCAAGTTCTCCCTGTGTCTGCGTGGGTTTTCTCCGGGTGCTCCGGTTTCCTCCCACAAGCCGAAAGACTTGCAGGTTGATAGGTAAATTGGCCATTATAAATTGTCACTAGTATAGGTAGGTGGTAGGGAAATATAGGGACAGGTGGGGATGTTTGGTAGGAATATGGGATTAGTGTAGGATTAGTATAAATGGGTGGTTGATGTTCGGCACAGACTCGGTGGGCCGAAGGGCCTGTTTCAGTGCTGTATCTCTAATCTAATCAATAATCTAATCTATCAGGATAGTAGAGGCAGAAACCCTCATTGCATTTAATAAGTACTTGGATATGCACTTGAAGTGTCATAACTTACAGGGCTGCGGGCCAAGAGCTGGAAAGTGGGATTAGGCCCGCAAAAACACGATAGGCCGAATGGCCCCTTCTGTGCTGTAAATCTTCTGTGTTCCTATGTATAATCTGTGGAGACCCATAAATACTGCAAAACCTTCCATTATCAGGGGGGTTTTGATTTTGCTGATCCCATGAGACAGAAAAATCCATATGAAAATAAATATCCTTTATTAATGCATCTTTCGGTATTAAGCAAACCTAAAATCTGAGAAACTTTGACATTGGGTCGTTTGTTTATGCACCTATGTGTTTTTTCACAAATTGTACGATGAGGACTCGCGCCTGCAAATCCTCCATATGCCATGTTCATGTGAAGGTTCTGTGCAAAAGCCATGAGCTTCCCATTATGTGCTTGTGCTCCAAACCAAGCAATGGCAGCCCTCAAGCCATTTGAAGGAAATATTAGAAAAATCACACATGAACTTTTTATCTGCGAGCCAAGATAAGCATGATCATTTTCTGTGGACCCTGAAAGTCTGTAAACCTCAGACCACCTTAACATTAAGTTTAGATCTTCTGTTTGTCCTATCAATGTAAGCTTTATTTTATGGTGTAGTTCAAAGAGGTAGCTTGCAGGCATGGGGGCAATTATTTCTATTATTAGAGACTATTCTGGACTTCAGCAAATCACTTATTGAGTGGTTATAATGCCAAGTAGAAAAACGTTCTCTTTTGGTGCATAGACAATTATGTTAACTCAATTTTTATGGTGTTCATTGTGTATTACAATAGTCTTCAGCAATTGAACTAAAGGTTAAAGCCTACTTCAATTTACTTGAGTTTTTCAACAGTGGAGGAGCGCCCCCAATCTTGCAGTTACCTGTTCTACTCCACTGCCCCCCCCCCCCATTTCTTTCTGCCTTGGAAGCTGCATAAATGCATGTACCATGTCTTCCAAGCCCATATTACAAGTTCTGTTGTCTCATCCTGTTGCATTTGTTTCTGAAGAACAATATTGGCATCATTGTGTTGAGAGGTTTTTGTTTATTTATGGTGAGAATAAGACACGTTTATGTCCTTTGACACTTAGGGAAGCCAGTTGTGAAACAGTATCCAACCAAATGTATGCTGCCCAGGTGAATCAGTTCTGAAAGGAAGACATATCCATAATCTCTGAATCAAGTTGAATTCTATGTACCAAGACATTTGAGCTCTCTCACTTGATCTGGTGGTTTAGGTTTATCATACTGTAAAATTTGAAAAAAGCAGCAAGTTTTGTGACCTGTGGTGAATAGTTTATATGGTGGGAGAGAGGGCTATAAAACCATGGGACAGTTAAAGATTTTAAATGGGAAAACAGTGCAATGTTTTTGAGAAAACGAAGCTTGTTTTTAAGTATCTGGAGAGTAACTTTATTTGAAAAATATATGGAAGGCTCTACCACCTCAGCAAGCCGATCCAGAGTTAAATAAAATGGCACAATTGGCTCTAACTGAAGCTGAGGCAAAAGGAGTTCCAGAAGGCTACTATATTAAAAATGGGATTCTGATGAGGAAGTGGAGACCTTCTCACAGACCTGTGGATGAGGAATGGACGGTAGTTCACCAGATAGTGGTACCGCCCAAGTATCACTGGGAAATATTGAGGCTAGCCCATGAAATTCCTATGGCGGGACATGTGGGGATCCGGAAGACCCAATGACAATTCGGTCGACATTTTTATTGGCCAAGTCTTGATCAGGACGTGGTGCAGTTTTGTAAAACATGTAGGACCTGTGTAGACTGTGTAGGACCTTTACCGAAAACAAAAGTGGGACATCAATATCTACTCACAATTATGAATATGGCTACTTGGTTCCCAGAGGCCATTCCCTTGAGAACAATTTCTGCTAAGGTTGTGATTGAGAAAATAACTCAGTATGGATTAGCGATAGAGATTCAGTCAGATCAATGTTCTAATTTTATGTGTAAGATTTTCCAGGAAGTTATGAGTAATCTGGGTATACTACAGTTAATGTCCTCAGCAGCCACAGACACAAGGGGCTTTAGAACAGTGCCATCAGACCCTCAAAATGATGATCAGGGCATATTTCCATAAATATCCCCATGATTGGGACCAAGGGCTGGAGTTTCTTTTGTCTGCCACAGGGGATTCACCTAATGAGTCTACCGGTTTTAGTCCTTTTGAATTAGTTAATGGGCATGAAGTAAGAGGTTCTCTAAAACTAATCAAAGGAAAGTTTTTAGAACAAAGTGACGAATCTTCTGTGTTCTGGGAGTGGCTCACGAGAGCTTGCAAAGTGGCTCAGGAACACCTGAAAGTTTCCCAAATAACCTTGAAGAAATGGGCAGACGAGCATGCTAAGACCCGAACGTTTCAACCAGGGGATGAGGTGTTAGTATTACTGCCTTTACAGGGTGAACTGCTGAAAGCCCAGTTCAGTGGAGCATGTAGTGTAGTCAAAAGGATTGGTGAAGTAACTTATTTGATTGACACCCCAGATCGCCTGAAAAAGAATCGGCTGTGTCACATCAAAATATTGAAACAATATCACCGCTGGAAGGTAGATAACCAAGAACAGGTATGTCAGGTAGTAAGGACAGTGAAGGATGAAAGGGATAGTGAAGATGAGGCCGAAGGAGGCCTAGACAATTCTCAAATTGAACCTCCTACTATCCGGTTAGCTAATACTGAATTGTTAGGGAGATTAGACACAATGCTTTCATATTTAGATACAGAACGAGAAGACCTAACGAGGCTACTCACAGCATTTAAAGGACAAGTTGAGTGATTGGGCTGATGCATGGCAGATGCAGATTATTAGCTGAACGGCTATAAACCGAGAGAGGGGAATATGCAGCGAGATCTGGGTGTTTTCGTACACCAGTCGCTGAAGGTAAGCACGCAGGTGCAACAGGCAGTAAAAAAGGCAAATGGTATGTTGGCCTTCATAGCGAGAGGATTCGAGTATAGGAGCAGGGATGTCTTGTTGCAATTATACAGGGCCTTGGTGAGGCTACACCTGGAATATTGTGTGCAGTTTTGGTCTCCTTATCTGAGGAAGGATGTTCTTGCTATAGAGGGAGTGCAGCGAAGGTTTACCAGACTGATTCCTGGAATGGCGGGACTGACGTATGAGGAGAGATTGAGTCGGTTAGGATTATATTCGCTGGAGTTCAGAAAAGTGAGGGGGGATCTCTTAGAAACCTATAAAATTCTAACAGGACTTGACAGGGTAGATGCAATATAAATACCGTGGCTACAAGAGCAGGTCAGAGGCTAGGAATCCTGCGGTGAGTAACTCTCCTGACTCCCCAAAGCCTGTCCACCATCTACAAGGCACAAGACAAGAGTGTGATGGAATACTCTCCACTTACCTGGATGGGTGCAGCTCCAACAACACTCAAGAAGCTGGACACCATCCAGGACAAAGCAGCCCGCTTGATTGGCACCCCATCTACAAACATTCACTCCCTCCACCACTGACGCACAGTGGCAGCGGTGTGTACCATCTACAAGATGCACTGCAGCAACACACCAAGGCTCCTTAGACAGCACCTTCCATACCTGCGACCTTTACCAACTAGAAGGACAAGGGCAGCAAATACATGGGAACACCACCACTTGCAAGTTCCCCTCCAAACCACACACCATCCTGACTTGGAACTATATCGCCGTTCCTTCACTGTCGCTGGGTCAAAATCCTGGAACTCCCTTCCTAACAGCACTGTGGGTGTACCTACCCCACATGGACTGCAGCGGTTCAAGAAGGCAGCTCATCACCACCTTCTCGAAGGCAATTAGGGATGGGCAATAAATGCTGGATTGGCCAGCGATGCCCGCATCCCATGAATGAATAAAAAAAAGGAAGGATGTTCCCGATGGTGGGGGAGTCCAGAACCAGGGGTCATAATCTAAGGATACGTGGTAAACCTTTCAGGACTGAGATGAGGAGAAATTTCTTCACCAGAGATTGTTGAGCCTGTGGAATTCGCTACCACAGAAAGCAGTTGAGGTCAAAACATTGTATGCTTTCAAGAAGGATTTAGCTATAGCTGTTGGGTCTAAAGGGATCAAAGGGTATGGGGCGAAAGCGGGAACAGGTTACTGAGTTGGATGATCAGCCATGGTCATGATGTATGGCGGAGCAGGCTCGAAGGGCTGAGTGGCCTACTCCTGCTCCTATTTTCTATGTCTCGATGTTCCTAACTGTGTGGTTTACCTTGATGTGCTGGTATACTGCAAAACTTGAAACGACTAGAAGCTGTATTTACAAAACTAGTGTCAGCTGATTTGGTGATAAACCTTGCCAAAAGTGAATTTGCAAAAGCGCAAGTAGCCCACCTAGGGTATATAGTAGGACAAGTATTACCAAGAACAGCAAAAATGAAAGTATTGATGGAGTTCCTTGCCCCTAAGATTAAATGAGAAATCATGAGATTTTTGAGGATGTGTAGTTTCTACTGCAAGTTTGCACCAAATGTTAGTACTGTAGCTGCCCCACTAACCGATTTGCTGCAAAAAAAGAAAGCCAACGTAGTGTGGTCAGGAGAATGCCAAGCATCTTTTGAGAGGCTGAAAGACATTTTGATCAATGAACCAGTATTGGCTGCCCCAAATTTCGCTACGCCCTTTAGCTCAGCCATTGATGCTCGTGACCTGGGGGTCGGTGCAGTCCTGTTAAAGACGATGAATCGGGCATAGAAAGGCCAGTGAGACACTTTTCCAAAAAGCTAAATCGACATCAAGAGAAATACTCAACTGTGGAAAAGGAAACCCTGGGCTTGTTACGAGCTCTTAAGCATTTGCAGTATATGTCCGCCATGACTACAGAGAGTCACTGGTATAGGCTGATCATAGCCCCCTAGCCTTTGTGGGAAAATTCAAAAATCAGAGTGCAGGACTATTTCCAATGGAGTTTACTATTGCAGCCCTATCACTTAAAGATTATCCACATTGTGGGGAAAAATAATGCCATTGCTTTGTGTAGAATTTAACCTTGCTTTGAGTTATCTGAGTGCAAAGATGGTACAGGGCGTAGCTATATTAGTTGCAGGTAGAATGAATGAGAATTTGTGTGTATAAATGCTTTTTTCATCTTCTGTTTTTCACACTTTGTAATGAAACACATTTAAAAATATAATTTCCTTCCTCCAAGGATGGTGATGTTATGAAAGTGCTTCCTTTTTTAAAATATTTTTTGAGGACTCGCGTTTAAATATTATGGAGATGGATTCATTTGGAAGACTGAAGTGATTCCATAGATGCTGGACTTTGGTTTTATTTTTAAAAAGGTCACTGGACGCACTTGAGTTTCCTGTTTAAAAACAACCCTTACTGGATGTCACATGTCTTCAGCTAAATAAATAACAGAAACCTTGGTTACTAGGGGGAGTTGCTTATAGAGAAGTGACATGTCAAGATTTATGGTGGTCGAGTTGATTTTGATTTGGAGTGTGTTGAGTCAGTTGAGGGTCAGCCTGCTAAGAGAAAAGACCAGTTTATCCTTTCTCCACCTTTCTGAGAAACCCTGAGAATCCAGTGTGTGATAGCTGAAACCCCTGATGCCACATCTCTCCTGGAAAGCCTGCCAGACTAATCCTTGGCGTCACCTGAAGAGAACTGCTCCAGAAAGACCCCAGTGACAGCCATCTATGTGTATTTGGGATGCCAGAATAAAGGGACAACTGATATCATTCCTTATCTTTTCCTACAAGAATTAACAAGTATTTGGCCAAAGTTTTTGTTTTTTTGCCTTTTTGTGAATAGATCTCTGCAGAGCAAACTTTAGTTTTCCTTTAACCAGTGTGTGTGTGTTGGGCAAAATTAGAAGGGAATTGTCATTTTTCAATCTGTATGTTAATGCTTTGCATCTTTACTGAATAAGTCTTGTTTTGTCATAAATTGATAATTTTGTTGTTTATTAAAGAAACCTGGTTAGTGGATTTTATTCTGAAATATAGAATATATAATTGGCTGTATTGGTAACTGGGTAAACGTTTAAATATATGTTGTGACCCATGGAGAATTTCAACTAGAGAAAGACAGTGCATTTCTCCAGCCTCGGTTGTAACACTAATCTGGGGGAAGCAAGCTTTCTAATTTAAAACCTGTTATCTATGTAGAAAAATTATTAGTGTGTGAATCATACCAAGAATCTAAATGCCATGAAGTAAACTTAGTCATCTGAATATTTTACATGTATTTTTTGATCACATTTGTACTCATTCTAATAAGACGCTTCCTTCTGTGCTGTATTAGTCTGTGTTTCTACCTGCTTTAGGAAAATTTGAGGCATGCAGAAAATAACACAAACTCATTCCAGTAACTTTGGCAAAAATATTGCTGCTTAAATAGCTGGAAAAGTTTGTAAAGTCAAACCTCTAAGAGAAAAGTACATAAAAGCCTGCCTGGCTGAGAGGGGGGACTCTGAGCATATATTATTGATTTAGCGGCAATACATTATAAAGGAACTTCCTTTTACTCTTCGGCATCCTATGAATAAGCTGGAAATAATGAAACATGCCTGAATATTTAATGAGCAACTGATACCAAGGGATTTAATGTCGACAGTAAAGTGAGTACTGACATTTTTGGTGGCATCCTTAGTTGCTGAAATATGCATAGTTGGTGCTATGTACAGAATTCAGGGTTTCACTGAGGTGAAGGAGGAAAACCTTTTTATCATGGTGTCCCTGCTGAATTTTGTGAGTACTGAGTAGATTGGAGATGGTTTAATTAATATGCAGTCTACAAAAAGACTTAGGTTGTCTTACAGTTGAATGTAACTGATTTCTATCAGTTCGTTTTGATGAACCTTGATAACTCACCATTTTGAATAGTCAGTAAGATAATGGTGTTGAACTATGACAAATTATTATGTAATGGAATGAATGTTTTGCTCTTTAAGAAATGTGACATGCTGTAGGGGAGAGCAGGGGAGGAAATAAAACTATTGAAACAGTTGATTCAGTTGTTAAAAGCTTTTAATAGCACTACAGATTCCTTAGTATTACCTTAAGGATGTAGTATGTATATTTGTCGGTAATTATGCCTAAATTAGAATTTAATAACTTGTCAACTCTAATCTTGGTCTGTGGGTATGTTTGACTCAGTAAAGGCGACTGATGACCTGCCTCATTTAAATTTGTATGCTAAAAATCATAGAATCATGGGAATTTCGGGAGGAGACTGTTCACTGTTGCAGAGCCTCCGACTCTAATCCTATTTCCCTGCACTTACCCTGAGTCTTTTAATATTATTCTTCTGTTTATCTCAATTCCCTCTTAAATATTATTAATTCTGTTTTCGAAGCCTTAATACTGTGGAAACTGCAGTGCTATTAAAAGCTTTTAACATCCCAATCAAATCTCCATCAATCTTTCCATTACAGCATTCTTCAAACCACTTGCTTTTAATACTAATCATAAATGTATGGCCTAGTTTCACTTGGAAGCATTGTGAACTGTGAGGAAGATAGTGTAAAACCTCAAAAGGGCAAGTGGCAGATGAAATTTAATAGAGAAGTGTGAAGTGATTCATTTTGGTAGGAAGAACGCGGTGAGACAATATAAAATAAAGGGTACAATTCTAAAGGGGGTGCAGGAGCAGAGGGACCTGCGTGTATATGTGCATAAATCGTTAAGGTGGCAGGACAAGTTGAGGAAGCAGTTAATAAAGCATACAACATCCTAGGGCTTTATTAATAGGGGCATAGGGTACAAAAGCAAGGAAGTTATGTTAAACTTGTACAGAACACCGGTTCGGCCTCAACTGGAATATTGTATCCAGTTCTGGGCACAACACTTTAAGAAAGGTGTGAAGTCGTTAGAAAGGGTGCAGAAAAGATTCAAGAGAATTATTCCAAGTATGAGGAACTTCAGTTGCGTAGATAGATTGGAGAAGTTGGGACTGTTTTCCTTGGAAAAGCAAAGGTTGAGAGAGGAGTATTCCATCACGCTCCTGATTTGTGCCTTGTCAATGGTGGAAAGGCATTGGGAAGTCAGGAGCAACGTTCCCTCTAACTTTTTTCAGAGTGTGCAGCCCCTTTAATTTTTTTTGGCACAGCTGTGCCCATGTAATCTAAATGTACGCGGCCTGCACAAGGACTTTTGGGTTGCTGTGCAGCTGCACAGTTTAGAGGGAACATGGGTCAGGAGATGGGTCACTCACCACAGAATACTCAGCTTCTGGTGTGCACTTGTAGCCACAGTCTTTGTGACTCATCCTGTTATTTTCTGATCATTGGTGACCCCCAGTTTGTTGTTGATGGCAATTCATGTCAAGGGTAGGTGGTTAGACTGACTGTTGGCGATGGACCTTGCCATGTGTGACACAAATGTTACTTGCCACTTATCTGCCCAAGCCTGAATGTTGTCCAGGTCTCACTGCAGACGGGCATGGACTGCTTCATTATCTGAGGAGTTGTGAATGGTACTGAACACATCAGCAAACATCCCCACTTCTGACCTTATGATTGAGGGAAGATTATTGATGAAGCATCCGAAGATGTTTGAGCCTAGGGCACTGACCTGAGGAACTCCTGTAGCAATGTCCTAGAGCCTCCAATAGTCTCAACCATTTCCTTCGTACTACGTATGACTCCAGCCAGTGGAGGCTTTTCCCTCAATTCCCATTGACTTCAATTTTACGAGGGTTTCTTGATATCATACTTTGCCAAATACTGCCATGAAGTCAAGGGCAGTCTCATCTCACCTCTGGAGTTCACCTGTTTGTTCATGTTTAGATCAAGGCTGTAACGAGCTCTGGAACCATGTCCCGATGGAGCCCAAGCTGAACGTAGGTGAACATGTTATTACTGTGTAAGTACCACTTGATAGCACTGTCAAGGACACCTTCCATTACTTTGCTGATGATTGAGAGTAGACTGATGGGGCAGTAATTGGCAGATTGGATTTGTCCTGCTTTTTGTCGCCAGGACCCACCTAGGCAATTTTCAACTTTGTTCATGTCACACAAATGTGCTATATCGAATGATGATTTTTTTTAATCCACCGGCTGGAAACCTGAATTAAATTTAAAGAAAAATAAACAGATAAAAGGTGACTCTACTAGCAGCTTAGACGGCCACCCCAATTTGCATCACTGTACTCTACGTTCCAATGCATCGAATGAAGTCGAATTGTCTGCACAGTCCCAGCAAGAACAATGACCTGGGCAATCTGAGTGAACTATACATCCTGCTCCCATTAGCAAGACATCAAGGCAATCATTTGGGATGTTAAACTGGTGGAGACAAACCATTCAAACCTAATCACTTGAACAATAGGACCCTGGTTGAGAGAAGGGAAATTCTAGACATGGACTGAGTAAGTTGCAAGAGGTAACCACTGGTTACCATCATTTTGAATCACTAGGTGACTGTCATGTGACAGGCCCACCATCTGTGTACTTAAGCTGGTGTTTTCTCAGCAGCAACCAGACAAGCTGCTAGACACCGACAAGAAAAGACCTAAGTGGGTCCCTCCTCCCTCCCTCCCTCTCTCTCCAATCCACCTTGCAAGCTTTGAACCCTGCCTGCTGGCCAATACCACCTAGGTCTATCACAGCTGCCAGATGCGACCCTGTGAAGGAAATTATCTGTACCGCTGTCTCTAGGAGAACCACCGACTCAGCCATCCGCATCTTTAAACCAGAGGCCTCAGGACCACTGAATTCAGCCTGAAGCCAGTCGAGTCACCAACCTCCACAGACTATATACCCCCTTTTTATTTCTCTGGACTCTAATTCGACCATTCCATCCTTCCCCGCTCTTACCTATTTGTGTGTGTGGGTGTTTGAGCCTCGAGTTTGTGTTTGTGTGAAAGTTGGGCCGTAGTTAATTATTTTACTTAGGTCAGTTAAAGTACAATAAAGCTAACCTCTTTTTTTGTTAAACTCAAAATCTGTCCGATTGGTTCTTTTTATGATCATAGCACGTAAATAGTTAAACACTCACTGAATTGGCAAGTGTACCCACTTTAAAAAAGAAATATACCTGTTATGGGCAAACAAGGAAAGGGAAAGTGAAGAGCCCTTTGACCCCTCCTCACCTGATCATAAGTCGGGTAGATGCCAGTGTTGTAGCTGTACTGGAACAACTTTGCTAAAGGTACAGTTAGTTCTGCAGCACAAGTATTCAGCAATACAGCCAGAGTGCTGTTGGAGAACATAGCCTTTGCTGTATCCAGTCCACCCAGTTGTTTCATGATATCACATGGCATGAATTAAATTGCCTGATTAATGGTTTCTGTGATGGTGGTGACCTCAGAAGGAGACCAAGATGGATCATGTACTTGACACTTCTGGCTGAAGCTAGTTGCAACTGCTCAGACTTGTCGTTTGCACTCGTGCTGGGTTGTGCCATTGTTTGCAATCCGGATATTCATGGAGCCCTCTCCTCTCGTTAGTTGTTTAATTGACCACCACCATTCATGACTGGATGTGGCATAATTTTAAGAGTTTTGATCTGATCTGTTGGTGTGGGATTGCATAGCTTTATCTACTACATGTTGCTTCTGTTTAGTATGCATGCAGTAAGTTACACAAGTGATTTTCAATTTAATCGTACTCTTTGTTTCTTTCACCTATACATACACTTTTTCTGGTTGTGAAATTCTACAGCGACCTCTGGCTTCAAACAGTATTTGTTTCCTAAACAGTAGCTTTCTGTGCAATTTTATGTACAGTGTACAAATTACAAATGTAGGTTTTCTGCTATTACATCAATTCCCTTTCATAAAAGAACATTATTGTACTGAAATTAAAGATGGTTATCTGTACAAAACTTTTTATTCAGTCAACTTTTAAAATACTTGGAGTTCTGTCAAGTTCAGCTTGTGAACCTAAATAATCGAGGTTGTATTTTTGAAAATTGGATTAATTGCCTATGATTAAAGATGTATCCCATCTTTTTCTTTGAACAGCTTCGACATATATTTTGACATCTGCGTCATACCCAAAAAGTAGGCAGATACTGGATTCTGCTACCTACTATTGCCACCGTTACTTGATTTGAATGAGAATAGAAATTGCTTTCATACGATGAAACAAGTGTGTACAACCCCAGATCTGGAATTATTTCATTGAAGTTTAATGGATTTTAATTGCTAATACACATTGGTTAAAATAAGAATTGCATATCCAGTCTTTGACAAAATGTCATGATGTGGAATGCTGCAATATAATTATGGCCCCAATGTCAATATCAGAATTCCCCAGCTTGTTCCATTGCTCCTGCACGATACACCGTAGTGTTCATCTGCTTAACCTTCCCTACTCGATCCCAGCCTATCGCCCTGGCCAGATCTCTCTTCTCATCCCCACACCCCCACCAACCTACATCTCTGACCATACACCTGACCTGCCAATAACCTACAGTTTGAGGCCCTGGCCAGGCCCCTCACACCCAATAATAAGAGAATAAGAGGTAGAAGTGTAAGAGTACAGAGAAAGAATAAGAGAGCAGAACTGAGAAGCAAAGAGAGACCAACATGAGGAAAAGAAAGTATTAGAGACTGAAGCAGAGAGGGGGCTGAAAGTGAAAGAAGCAGAAGAGGTAGAGAGAGATAGAGAAGGAACAACACACAGACGAGTTAAGAAAGAAATGACTTTATAATGAGTTTCACAACTTCAGAATGTCCTAAGGTACTTTACAGCCCATGATGTACTTAGCAAGTGTAGTCAGTATGTAATGTAGGAAAGACTTCACTGACTCATCATGAGCAGTGCCCCATGAAGACTATTGTGCTTATATTGTTTGTATATCAAAAACTACATTTATATTTCTGTTACATAATTTTATGCAGTGCGTGTACTAAAGTAAAAGAGGCATGCAAATTTCATTTACACTTTTATGTCTGTGAATAGTACAAAGGAGATAGATCTATCCTTAGCAACACAATAGTACATCGTTCATTTCATGGTAAGACATCCTTGCCCTTACGAGCACCACACCATATTTGAACAATGGTACAGGCAATCCATCCCTCCTTACAAAACACTCTTTTTTCCATGCCATGAGCCATCAACTAAGAATGTAACTATTTGAAAACAGCAACAGTATTGACCCTCCATCACCTCCCCCCACCCCTCCACACACTCAACCAATGGAAAATTTGGTCTACTTGCATTTAATGTGCTATTGGCTGATCAATTTTAAGAATTGTTTCTTAACTTTAAGATGCTTGTGCCAAGGATCTTCCTTGGACCCCTCCTATTTTTTATCTACGTGTGGTCCGTCAACAAAATCAACGTAAAGCACAGTGTTAGATCTCATCAATTTCAGAGACAGTCAGAGTCCGATGGTAACTTTCAAAACTTTATTGAGGTAAGTATTTGTTACAGCTTGACTTCCTCTCCTTGATGTAGGTTTTCTTCACTACAGCAAACGGACTGAATTTTGCGCGCCGAAAATGAACTGCCTTTTGCGTGCCAAAACCAGCCTCCATTATACTTGTCCGTAACACACCTTGTTCCTAATTGGTCTGCAGACTTCTGCAATTTTTGTTGTGTCGGAGCCTAATTGGTCTGCTCGCACCAACAAGTTTCACATTTTCCCCCCCTTCCTTGAACCGTTAGCTGCAGCTGTCCTGTCGCTTTCTGCCTGTTTAGCTGCAGCTGTCCTGTCGGTTTCTGCCTGTTTAGCTGCAGCTGTCCTGTCGCTTTCTGCCTGTTAGTTTTCTTTATAAACTGTTAGTTTATCTTTAATCTGTTCCCACACACAGCGTTAGTTTGCATTTGTGCGCTGATGGCACCCAAATCTACCTCACCACCACCACCTTATCAACTCCTCCACTGTTGCTAAATTATCAGTACTGGATGAGCAGAAACTTCCTCCAATTAGATAGTGAGAAGACTGAAGCCATTGTTTTCGTTGCAGCTCCAAACTCAATTTACTAGCTACTGACTCTATCCCTCTCCCTGGCAACAGTCTGAGACTAAACAACTCTGTTCGCAAACTTGGTGTCATATTTGACCCTGAGATGAGTTTCCAGCCACATTCACGCCATCATTAAGACTGCCTATTTCCACCTCCATAACATCACTCAACTTCGCCCCATCTCAGCTCATCTGCCTTCGTTACTTCTAGACTTGACTATTTCAACACACTCCTGGTTGGTCTACCACATTCTACCCTTCATAAACTTGAGGTCATCCAAAACTTGCAGCCCATGTCTTAACTCCCACCAAGTCCCGTTCACCTATCACCCTTGTGCTTGCTGACCTACATTGGCTCCCAGTCAAGAGACATCTTGATTTTAAAATTCTCATCCTTGTTTTCAAATCCCTCCATGGCCTCGCCCCTCCCTATCTCTGTAATCTCCTCCAGCCCCACAACCCTCCGAGATAGCTGCGCTTCTCTAATTCTGGATGTGGGCACGATGGGCTGAATGGCCTCCTGCACTGCAACAATTCTGTGACACTATATGAATTTAAGTTGTTTAAAATAAATCTGTCATCTGATGGATCATGTTGCTTTAATAATGTACACTTTTAAAGATTTTTTTTCTTAATAAAATGGTCTTAGCCCAAATGCTTATAAATTCAGTCAATGGACAAAAATAAATGTAATATTTTTCTCCTGTTCTTGGTCATTCTTCCTAATGAGCAGTAAAGAAAAACAGCTATAGCATTCATCCATGTGCATTGGAATGTTAAATATTTAAAATATAATACATTAAAATAGAAACATTTTCATACCTGTAAAGGGCATATCATGTTAAGATTGGACCAACATTAACTAAGAGATTTCCAGCGTCTGTAAACATATAGAATTGAAGGGAACATTGCTTTGCGGGAGACCCTCAATGAAAAATACCACCCCTATAATGCAGTTAATTAAAAAAAAAAGTCCTCCTGCTGGTGAGCTGAAATTACTAGTTTTCTTCACTCTGCAGTGCCCTGCTGGAGGTCTGCTCTGTTGAATCTGACAGCTGGACGAGAAACACTCTGTTGAAATTTGCAGCAGAGCCGTCACTGAGTGACATTTTTTTTCAAGAATGGAAAGCAGCATCCTTTCCATTTTTGTGATTACTGCAGATCTGAAGGAAACACGTCTTGAATGCTTATGTTTTATAAAGGAAATGTACATTTCTGGCATCTACCCAGGTCTTCTAATACTCTTAGGTTTCTGTTTTGCCTTTTTCATATTTTACCAAATGATGTAGGTGCAACAGATATTCCTGGTACAGAGCAAGCTTTTTGTTGGAAAATGCTACTTTGAGCAAGTTTAATAATTTAATAAAAGGCAAAACTGCTGAGAGGTACACTGGGGTTATATTGGATTGCATCAAATTTCTCTTTTAATTCTCACACTTATTTTCAAATCTCCCCATGACCTCCCCACCTCCCCTCTGGAACCTCCTCCATGTAACCTCCTCCAGCCTGTGCTCCTGTAATTCAGGCCTCTTGCACGTTCCCAATTTTGGTCACTCTGTCATTGGCAGCCGTGCTTTTAGCTGCTCAAGGCCCTAAAGTCTGGAATTCCCTCTTTAAATATCTCTGCCTCTATACCTCTCTATCCTCCTTTAAATCGTTCCTTAAAACCTTCCTCTTTGACTAAGCTATTGGTCACCTCTCCTAATATCGTCTATGTGGCTCAGTGTCAGATCTTGCTTGCCTTCACTCCTGTGAAGTGCCTGGGAATGTTTTGCTACATTAGAGGCACTATATAAATGTAAGTTGTTGTTGTAACTGTGCATTCATTTGGCAGCATAGACGCCTAGTTACCAACGTGAATGAAACACTGCTACATCTCAAGCTCCCCTGATTGGCTCAGTGACATTGTATTGAGGTGCACATACCAGGAATGTCTCGTGTTCAGTCCTTGGTCTGTCTGGATGAGCTGATCTCAACCAGGGCAACGTTTAGCACATTACAATTTATCTCAACCTGTGGGCACATGGAAGTGAAGAATCAGCTGGAATCTGTACTCCAGATCACTAACCAGTGACGTTTGCTAGAAGGTGCATCACTGTGACTGTTGACTGAAGAGAGGAGGGTCTCTGCTCTGATGCCACTCATGATCGAATAGCCAGCTGACGCACTTGGGCAAAGTACTAGAGGTCTGGTATAATATCTCTCTTTCCAGCAGACTCGAGCAAAAGGTACAAAGTTGGGGAATACCTTTATATTTTCCCATGATTTTGAAGGAGTCCAGGAACAACCTACCCAGACTAGAACTGGTTATGCTTACACCTCTGCAGCTTTTAGAAACAATAAATGCAGATGTTTATAGTGACTGTCACTATCTGATCATTGTTGTCTACTCTGGCTGAGTAATCAGGACGAGCTGACATATCCTTGACATACCCTGCTGTTTTAATGGAGCTAGCCAAGTGTCTTTCTCTGTGATCCATTTTATTCTGATAGCTAAATGAACAAGGAATATTATCAACCAAAGGAAAATTGTAGCCTCCCTTAAGTTATTAGTGCCATCAAGAAGATGCAGAGTAATGCATGACCTTATGGAAAATAAAACTTTAACTGTGTACCATTCTATATTTAGAGTGCTGTCTTTTTACTCAACTTGAGTTTGAGTATAGTGAAGACACCAAGAAGATATACATTCTTTGATTAAGATCTTTTCCCTTTTTTATTGCATTTTACATGTAATGGTTATTTAGTTGGAGAGTTAAGATGTATGTGCACTATGTACTCCAGAGCAAAGGTGAATTGTACATGACGGACATGAGCGCATTCTTATCAGCCAGCAGCACAAAACTGGCCCAGATTTAGCAGGATGGTGATCCATTCTCCAGAGCAGTCATTTATCATGTTGATCAGTGCAGTATAGATTAGGAAACCCTGTGGTGTTTGTGAAAGATATTTATTACATTCTAGTAAACAATCAGTATTCTGAATATAAAAACATTGTAACATTATAGTTTTTTAAAAAAACAAAGTGCTATAAATAAACAGTTCCATTCGCTTCTGAAAGGATAGGTTAGCATGTTGGATTTGGACTCTTGGTCAGAACTGCAAAATATACAATTACAAACAAAAAGGGAAAAGGATGAGAATGACTGTGATCAGTCGATTGGAAATCACCACAGAGATAGGAGCAGAAGCTCTTCAAAGCTGGCATTTCTGCAAGAGAAACAGCAGTGAAGCAAAACAGTCAAGATGATCTGGTTCAATAACACTTCTGTTTGTATGGAGTCAAAAAAAATAGACTAAATTAATATCTTGCCTGTTGGAGGTGATATAAAACATTTATTTAATATCATTATTTCCAAGCAAGCTAGTTTGATTTGAAATGCTGCAGGGAGGAGATAAATACCATTACCAAGTTTAGATATACCATTTTTGTAGTTACTTAGCTTAATATCCACAGAGTGCTGCTGTGGTGTTATATTCTGGCTATTACTCAATTACCTAACTGGAAATAGCATACCTTTTTGTTGAATAGCCATACTTAATTGCAAGTAGTCTTAACACAGGTATTCAGAGTCAAAAGCAATATGTTAAATGGCTCACTGGCTAGATAGATGAATCTGCAGAGGCAGTGTATCATGAATAGTGTAGGAGCTATGCTCTGGCATTCAAAACATTTTATTTTGTGTGGGTGGTTGGTAGTGCTGTATGAATTAATCAGTTACAACAGAGCTCATACTTCTCTCCGGGAGTACTACAGGGATTCCCCAGTCTTCAGTGCACTGCCTGCCCACACTCTGCATGCATCGTAAGTGCAATGCCCTAAGGATTTTTAAACACTGCATTTCTTTGGTACAGGGTTCTTTTTCATTTATATTTATTTTAAATACAGAATACCTGGGGTTCAGGACATTAATGTATTTATGTGGTATACCACAGCATGGGGAGCAAGGATACACTTCTCTTCTGCACTTATTCACTGGATGTCTTCCTCATTTCGTTCAAACTAAAATACCTTGCCTTTAGGAAAGAAAATTGGGACAAGTCAACCTTGTAAGCATTTCAGGAAAGGCCCATACAGATGCTTGGGAATAAATAACATGTTTACTCTCCTTGGGACTGATGCATATTATGTTGAGGGGGCAGAGGGTCTTCCAAGGAGACGGGAAAACCGGCTTTGAAACAAAAAGATGGGGGGGGTGGAGGAAAAGAAATGACAGCACAAAATTTGCATTGTGGAAAGCCAACAAAAGTTATTCATGGTAATGGAGCAGTTTAAAATGTATATATCAAGTTGGCTAATTTCAGGTAAGTGCTTTATTTGATTTATAATCTAATAAGTATTGATAACCAGGAGTTAATTGTGTTCAATATGTTCTTGATCTCGAACAGAGGGAACTTTGATGAAGTAGATAACGTCAACTAATTTTAAAATCATTTGAAATTAAGTACATGGTGTTCGTGAAAGATATTTATTCCATTCTAGTAAACAGTCAGTATTCTGAATATGTAGAAACATTGTAACATTATGGTTAAAAAAAACAAACCTAAAAGTACTATAAATAAACAGTTCCATCCGCTTCTGAAAGGATAGGTTAGCATGTTGGATTTGGACTCTTGGTCAGAACTGAAAAATATACAATTACAAACAAAAAGGGAAAAGGATGAGAATGGCTGATCAGTCGATTGAAAATCATCACAGAGATGGGAGCAGAAGCTCTTCAAAGCTGGCATTTCTGCAAGAGAAATGGCAGTGAAGCAAAACAGTCGAGATGGTCTGGTTCACTAACAATTTTGTGTGGAGTTTTTAAAAAAAAATAGACTAAATTAATATCTTGCCTGTTGGAGGTGATATAAAACATTTATTTCATATTATTTCCAAGCAAGCTACTTTGATTTGAAATGCTGCAGGGAGGAGATAAATACCATTAGCAAGTTTAGAAATGGAAGGCAAAAACTAACAGAATTCTCATGCACTTATTCATTTGTTTCAATGGCATCCATCATATTTTTGGAGCAAGGAAATGGACAGTAGTGTAAAGAAATGCCATGAACCCAATTCACTGAAGAACAACTTGAGTTGTGAAATGCATATGTCAGTAACTTTTTGTTTCAGTTGTGTAATGAATTATTTGCCTTACCACATGTAGGAAGATATTACACATCAGTGCAGGTGGAACGAGAGCCCAGGAAAATTGATGTTTTCATTTTTTTTTTAAAGTGAAGAATTGGGTTTGCTCTGAAATATATATATTTATCTTAAAATCATTTTTAAGCAGAGGTTGCGTTATTAATTAAATGGTTATTACATTTTCATTAAAAGATCGCGTGCTTATGAATTTCAAATCTTCAGTCAGAATTTATGGAACACCACATTTAAACACTAGAATGTTAACACCAGAACTTGACTCTGTTTAGGAGTTGCCGGCTGAAAAAAATGGGTTGTAATACAGTCTAAACTTCATCGCAGTTTGTGCGCTGTTAATCTGGTGATGGATCTGCTTTCTTTTCAGGTGCTGGGATGGTTGTGGACTGGGAACAGGAGACTGGTCTCTTAATGACTTCAGGAGATGTTCGCATTATTCGTATCTGGGACACGGACAGAGAGATAAAAGTACAGGTAAAAACTATGCTCAGTCTAATCTTGAATTCTAAATTGATGGATGATGGTACTGTATGAGGAAGTACTATCCATGTGATGCATCTACCCCACATGTGTATCCACAGCTTGCTTTCTTAGATTTCTGCTCTTCCAGAGAAGTCCTTATTTGATGTGGTGTTCCATAAGAGTCCAAGAGATTGATGTTCCATCCAATCAGGAGTGCAGCAGATGCCCAACAAAAAGCATCTTCAAAAGCATCAATAAAAAGGATCTTCAAAAAACATTTTCATTAGGGACTTAAGTTGTTGCTTAAGATGCTCAATTTTCAGACTGGTTAGGGTAGCCTTTGTTCCTGATCAGAATACGTGTACATGCTTCAAAGGCATCTGTACAGGCAAGATTCTGAGAACCCTGCACTCCACATCAACAGAATGCATTAGCTTCTTTTCCATATGGATAGTCTTCTGGTAAATCCTTTGACTCTAGATTCTGTAGCAGAAAGATGCATTTAGCATGAAACTATATGGGATATAGATGGTCAAAAAAAGTTTAATTTTTCATAATGTATGGCAGAACGATAAAGTTTGATAACACGACTCAAGTTCTGAAACCTTAACTTTCTGAAACCGAATCCTTGCTTCACTTTACAAAAATCAGGGAGCAGATCTTGAGTTACAGCATGTTAGCATGCTGGGAATTGTATTTAATATGTGAGGGCAAATGTTTCTGGGCATGAAGCTCTGGGTTAATTTGGTATTCTTGAGATTATAATTGTGATCTCCCACATCTCAAAAATATTTAAATTGCTTGAGATTCCCCTAGTTTATCAGTATTGTAATCTTCTCTTTGTAGCTGTTTTTCCCATTGTATATATTGATTTCACCTTTGTTCTTGGGGCACTTTTGATTTCAAAGATGCAGATTCCTATTGCTTACTGTAGTTTCTACTGATAAAACATGCAAAAAATATTTTGTGGCCTAGTAAATATATTGATGCATGGCTTTACTTCATAAACCTATGGCAATAGATCAAGTCCACAGTCTGCACGTCCCTCATTCTAACAGCCAGTGGTCTTGAATGTCTTGGCAAGCAGAAGGAAAAATGATTTAAAGCCACAATAGTTTTCAGCTGCTGGTCTGTTAGATCGTGATTTAATGCTATAATTGGTGCCCTGGTTGGAATTAATCAAAGCACATATGGAGCAGTTTGCTCAAATGTCTTAACATCAGTTCCTGCCTGATGTAAACACCTTCAGTTCTTTCTGTTGTTTTACAGCTACCAGTTATGATGAGCCTTTAAAACAATGGTTTGGTCTCAACTGGAATATTGTGTCCAATTCTGGGTACCACAAGTATGTGAAGTCTTTAGAGAGGGTGCAGAAAAGATTTTAGACAATGGTTCCGGGGATGAGGGACTTCAGTTATGTAGATAGATTGGAGAAGTTGGGATTGTTCTCCTTGGAGAAGAAAAGGTTAAGAGGAGAATTGATAGAGGTGTTCAAAATCATGAGTGTTTAGACAGTAGAGAAATTGTTCCCAGTGATGGAAGGATCAAGAACTGGAGGACAAAGATTTAAGATGATTGGCAAAAGAACCAATGGTGCCATAAGGAAGAATTTTTTTTACACAGTAAGTGGCGAGGATCTGGAATGCACTGCCTGAGAGTGTAATGGAGGCAGATTCAATCACGGCTTTCAAAAGGAAATTGCATAAGTTCCTGAAGAGAAAAATTTGCAGGGCTACGGGGATGGGGCAGGGGAGTGAAACTAGCAAAATTGCCCTTGCAGAGAGCCAACACAGACTCAACAGGCTGAGTGGCCTACTTCGGTGCTGTAACCATTCTGATTCTAGCAAGATATATGAAAACTAAAATATTACTCGAGTTGTCTTGATGCAAAGTGTCATGTTATCGTTCACATTTCCTTTGTAATGGATGGTCTGCTAAAAGGTTAGAGATAACAGCAACACAATCCTAAATTTTAGTTGGGCAGTGTTTGCAGATTGGTTTTCCTTCATCAGACAACTTTAATCACTGGCTTGGGTATGTCTACAACATGCTTGACCTGGAACCACAGCAAAACTGATAACCCACTTAATGGAAGTGGCATAATTATCATTTTTGCCCCTCATCTCTGAAACCCATGTATTCTGTTTTTGCTAATATGTATAAGATTTTGGTAACTGCTGCACCATACAGATTTGGTCAGTGAGTTTGTCTCAGATTATTTAATTGTTAGTTCATTACAATTTTCGTTGGGCCAGAATGGTCAAATGTTGCAAGGTCCCTCTCCTGTCGCATGATATAATTTTATACAAGGTTTTGTTTTCACAGACTCAAACACCAATCCAGTATGCCAATGTTTGGCCTATTGGGAGCTCAAAGATGTTAAATTTTACAACAGAGTGAAATGAGGTTCACTGTCAATTGATTTATTCTGATGGTATCGCAGATGAATTCTTCTGTTTGTTCATATCACCCTCATTTGATGGGAGCAAAAGCTTTAGAATATATTTCAACCAAGGTTACTTTTTATATGCACCAAGTATAATACACAACAACATCAATGCTTTCTTCATTTTATGTTTGCTGCAAAATTGCCTGTAAAGTGAGTTTGAGGAAGCTTTGGGTACTTAAGCAAATTTTTTCATGCCTGGCTGAATAGCTAAACCTACTGCAGGCAAGAAATTGAAGTCTCGTCCTTGTATCCAAAATATAAAATGAAAGTTAAAATTTGGGGCTATTGATACTGATAAAAGGATCAATTTGCTTCTTTCATACCAGGCAGTGAAGATCAATATTTTTAATCCAACTTCAGATTCACTTACATTCAGAAGTATAGAACATTTTATAATTGCCAAAGATTCTTAATTCAGGTGTGAAAATCTTTTTAAGGCTGAATCATTGATATCCTCAAGTATGTGTTCAAACCTTCTCCAGAACAAACGAAAGTATGTACTTGAATTTATATATTGCCTTTCACAACCTCAGGACATTCTAAAGAGTTTTGCAACCAATGGAGTACTTTTGAAATGCCGTGTTCTGGTGTGCATTGTTTGTCAGTTAATGAGCAGCTGCTATTGTCTGAACATGGTGTGGATATCCTCTCCTGTTCTACATCCTGCTCTTGATCCTTCCTTGACTCAACTTAAGAGTTGAGTACGATCAGGTCTTAATAATTCTAATGTTTGTGTTTCTTTTCTCTCTACAATTAAGGATTTACACTTGTTTTTGTTTCTGAATTAAGTAATAAACTGGTATCCAATCACCTGCCAATACCTAGAGTATGTACCACAGTACAGCGATTCCACAAAAGTCAATTGCCACATTATCCTTTCAACAGTAGGGGTTTTCTGAGTTTAGTCCTATTGAAGGAAAGGATTACCTCCAGTGTCATGGACAACATTCCTCCCTCGTCCAGTATTATTAAATAAAGATTAACTGGTCATTTGCTATTTGTGGAACTTTGCTGTGTACAAATTATCAGCCACTTTTAATTCTGGAATAAGAGTGACCACATTTCAAAATAATTAATTGCCTGTGGAATTTCTTGAGAATGTGAAAGGCTGTATGTAAATAGAAGTTCTTTCTGCCTTCTATTTGGTGTCAGCATTATCCTTTTTTAATATCTTTTTTTTTGGTTGGTTTTATAGGATATTCCAACTGGGGCAGACAGTTGTGTGACAAGTCTTTCCTGTGATTCTAATCGTTCCCTAATCGTAGGTGGTCTTGGTGATGGCTCAGTTCGTATCTACGATAGGAGAATGGCTCCTAATGAATGGTAGGTTTCAGCAGCATTTTTTTTAATCTTCCAGTCACATGGTGCAGCAAAGCTGAGTATTTGGATTGACTTACTGCGTTGCCACTGATGCCAGTAGAGCCATAGCATGGTGCTGGCTGCTGTGGGAGTTGCTCAGCAATATGTTTGTCTGGTTTTCTTGTGGCTGGGACCTTGTCTGCTGTAGAAATTTATATTGCAATATAAACACAGCATCTATCAGCTTTACCTACATGAAATTTTACCCCATGATTTCGGGGACCAGTATTACTTTTCTCAAGTTTTCCTTTTTGTTTTAAATTTTCCGAAACTTTAAAGAACATGGATTGATTCTGTTGCTGATTTGATCTAAAAATTAGCTGCTTCTGTTTGATAAATTGAGTCAATCTTGTTAGGATTCAGCCATATTCTGACGTCTAGGGAAAGAAGGTTCCTATGGGAGAATTCCTTTGATAGGAAGGTCTTTATTGTGTTTTAGATTTAATGTGATTTGAAATATTTTATGTTACCTGTCAAAGCTAGAAATGAGTTTCCAATCTTCTATTGTTTAGTTTTAAGTTACCCAACTGCATACATTATTTTAAAATCTATTTTATATACCCTATACAGTATTTACTTTTTTATCTTTATTCTGTTGGATAAATCGCATTTAGTACAATTTCAGGAGTTTGTTTCAAAAAGGAGGTGGAGGAACGCAGCTAGCTTTAGGAGAAGTTACAGAGCCCAGCTGTGTGGACAAAATGGAATTGAAAGCAGTTGGTGGTAATTGAGGCAGAATGATTAAACTTGTTCAGCTCTATACAGCTCTACCCTAGCCAGTTGTGTCACAAAATAATCCGCACTTGTTTAAACAAAAAAGGTCAATCATAATTCTTAAGATGTGAAATCTCTTATATATCTTCAGGACTTCACAGAACACTTCACACCCAATTAGTTGTTTGAAGTATTGTTATGACCGAGGCGGGAGGAGTGCACTGTTTATTCTAGTCCCACTTCTCCAACAGGTCACAGCACATATATACTCTGTTTTTCCCAGAATAGAACACACTAACCAGGTTTCTTTAATGAACAACAAAATTATCAGTTTATTATAGAAGTCTTAACTCGTAATGAAGTAAAGCATAAACGCATAGATTTAAATTTTTAAAGTCCCCTTTTTACCTTAGCCCCTCACACTCATGCACATACACCAGTTAACCGGAAAAATAAAAGGGATTTTTTAAATTCAGAGCTCTGTTACAGACAAAAAAAAAAACACTTGGGCTAATGACTTGCTCATTTTTGAAGAAAACAGCAGATGAGATACGTTGTTCCAAAACTGGCAAACAGTCTAACCTCTGGGTACACGTGGACAGGTCATTGGGATCTTTTAAAACAGTTCTTTTCGGGCGGTGTTGAGAAGTAATTTAGCAGGCTTTCTTCAAAGACAGGGGACAAGATGAATTGATACAGTGGACTTCTCAGGGTCTTTAGAGATGTTGGAAAGCGAGATGGGTTGTGGTCTTCTCTCCTTCCTTCATTTCTTCAGCAGGCTAATTTTATCAGCCACTCACTCCAGAACGTAAAACACACTGACTGTAACCAAAAGCTTGCAAGATTTCTCCCCTCCCAGGTGTGCTCTGCTGCTTCCTGGCTTGTCCTATCTGGGCGAGTGACTGACATCTCTGCCCATCTCTTCCCCTGTTACTAGGGTTTCTGTCCTATTTTTAATGAGTCATGTGACAACCAGTATACGTTGTTGCCTAACTCGTTCTTTCAGCGCCGCTTTGATTAAAAATTGACCCGCATTTATCCAGTTTGACTATGAATTCCTCAAAAAATATTTTAACAAAAAAAATCAGAATTACTTCCATAACAGTATGGTGACTGCTGTTATGTAGGCAAACACAACGGCCAATTTATGCACAACAAGGATGAGATTAATGAGCAATTAATCTGTTCCGGTGATGTTGGTTGGCCAGCAGACTGACAGATTTCCACTGCTCCTCTTTGGATAGTATCATGGTATCATTTCAGTCCACAGATAGAGCCTCAGCTTAACATCAGAAAGCCAGCACCTGTGACAATGCACATTCCTTCAGTACTGCACTGGTCAGCCTATCAAGGCCGTGAGCTGAAAGAGGCATTGAGACAGGCTATTGTTATGGTAGTGATGAGTCAAAATTATACTTTTAATATCCAGATGTTGCAGGTTTCAATAAATTTTTAATTTTCTCTAGAAATTGATCGAAGGTTATATTAGAATTTCATTATCCCACTAACTTGATTTTCTAAGTTTTCTTTTCAAACAGCTGCAACTGAATAGTAGTAGATTCCAGCACTATCCTTTCACTCTGATCGAAATTAGAAGGCAGCATAGGAATGGGCCCCTTTGTAGGAGTGTTAAATGAAAATGATTTGCCTGAAATTTCATTCCAGTTCCTGTTAGGCACAATTCCACAACGCAGCAGCGCTAAATTATTAGATTCTCTGGCATGCCATAGGATGGGAGATGGAAATATCACCCTGGCTCAGAAAGGATAAAGTTAAGTTTAAGGTGCATCTTGGAGACATTTAATGGGAGCTAGATCCTGCATCTAAGCCGTGTCAAACCTGATCTGAGAATAATTAATGCTAACACTGGATGCTAAAAGTGGAAGGTGTTGCAGTCATTAACATTGAAATTGTTTCCACCCTTGATGAGTACAGTATTTTCCTTTGCTGTAAGGTGGAATTCCACTCTAGTTGATGTGGCTTTTGTTTTACAGCCGTGTAGTGACTTACAGGGAACATGCTGCATGGGTGGTAAAAACCTACCTACAAAAGTCTCCTGAAGGCAATATCATCACTGTGAGGTAAGACAGAATTGGTATTGTTATACTGTTTATTTAGAGTTGAATTAACTATTTGAACTGTTAAGGTACATTATGTGTATATAAATTGCATTTATAATGGGTTTTGTGTTTGTAAATTAGTGTGAATTATTGAGTTTGACACAAGGCTGGTCAGATATTAAAGATATGTTCAGTTTTTTTAATTGGCATATTCATCAGGGAGGTGAGATCTTTACTTTTTAATTTAATTTTGCTACAACACAGTGTTTCACTGAACACTGTCCTATCACAGAAGTTCATTTATAAATCAATTATTGAGTAGTAAAGTTAGTGAAATATTAACGGTGTTCCAGTTACACTTTCTTATCAACAGTTATATGTTACTTTTCTTGTATGTAGTCTTAGAGTAATTTGTGCCAACTTAATGTGTTCTCCCCTGTTCATTTATTAAGTGTAAATGGAGATGTGCGGTTCTTTGACCCACGGATGCCTGAGTCAGTGAATGTAATTCAAACTGTAAAAGGACTGACGGCACTGGACTTTCACCCCCAGGCTAATCTGTTTGCTTGGTAAGTGAATTCAAATGGTCAGCACGGCAAATATTATTTTCATGTTTATACCAGGAGAATTGACAGTGTTGGAGTTTTATCCACTTTGCATCCATGGAGAATAAATATTCATAGACCATGATAGTGTTAGCTGTATTTCTGACCTAACCTCAAATTACCTTGACTGCACAGCCCAAGTCCATAATCTGATATTTCTGCTCTCAGTGCTTCTATTCATAATCATAAGTCTCATTACTGACCAGTCAAGCAGAACAGTATTTTGTGAGGAGTGAATGCTAGTGTGATCTAAAGCACTGTCTTTTCATGTGGGAGCTGAGTTTCAACCCTCGTGTAACAAAATGCAAATCATTCTCGGCTAACTGAGTTGTACATGTCGGGCAATTTCAACCCGTTTTCTTCCGCTCTTCCCACAATTTGGCAATCTTACTCAAGCCATTAAGGATGACCCTTTAGGACATGAAGAAAATCTCTCACTGTATACTCTTAGGCTTTTTAAATATGTCTTCCCATCCATGCTATAGCTTTCCTGGATGTAATTGATGCCTAAGTGTCCAAACTTGGAGGTGTTTGATTCCATAGTACTGAAATCTCTCACCATGAGTACAGAATCCACTAGAAAGATAAATTTGATCAAATGGACTTTTATGTGTGTGGCTGTGTACAGAAGGCAGGGTTGGACTTGCCAGATCTCCATCCTTGTTGGGCCCTTTGTAGTTTTGAGTTGCATGTTTGTGAACTTTATTTCCAACCGTTAGATGACAATTTTTAAGTCCACTTTATCTTCAGAAATCACGATAGAGAAATCTCAGCCTTCCCCAGTTGCTCAGGGACCCAAGTGCAATAAGATTTGGATAAGCAACAGCTAATTTTCAGTGTTCCATCCTTTTTAATTGAAAAGTTGAGCAAAGAACTGCTGTTTTTTCTAACTTTACTAAAGTTGCTGAAATCATCTGATTTTATTAGCACGAACTGTTCAACCAAATGCACACGTAAATTCACAGATTCATTCATTTAAAATAGAGCCAATGCTAGACACTGAAGGCATTTTGTAATGTCAGTTGCATTTAAAATTGACTTTAGCTTTTAGAAGAAAACCAGAATATTCTTAAAACTTGTCCTTTTGTGCATTTTTAAATATTCAACTGAGAAAATAAAATCTAATTTAATAAATGGTGCTAATATAAAAATCGCTATTCTTCACACAATCATGGACTCATTCTGCAAATAAGGCCCATTGAGCCTATGCTGACCCAATTAGTCTCACTCCCTCATCTTTCCAAAAATCCCTGCAAATAAATGTTCCCCTTCAAGTATCTATTTAATTCCCTTTTGGAAATTATTACTGAATCTGCTTCCACCACCCTTTCAAGCAATGTATTCCAAATCATCATAACTTGCTGCATACAAAAAAGTTCTCTTCATCTCCCCTCTGGTTCTTTTGCAAATTACCTTTATATCTGTGTCCTCTGGTTACCAACTCTCCGGCCACCGGAAATAGTTTCTCATTTAATCTAACAAAACCCTTTATGCTTTTGAACACCTCTGTTAAATCTCCCCTTAACCTTCACTGTTTAAAGAGAACTATTCTAGCTTCTCCAGTGTCTCCACAAAACTGAAGTCCCACATCCTTGATACTGTTCTAGTAAATCTCCTCTACACTCTCTCTAAAGTTGTGACATCCTCCCTAAAGTGTGGTGCCCAGAATTGGGCACAGTACTCCGGTTGAGGCCTAACCAGTGATTTATAAACATTTAGCATAGCTTCCTCGTTTTTGTACTCTATACCTCTGTTTATAAAGCCAAGGATCCTGTATACTTTTTTTAACAGCTTTCTCAACTTGTCCTTCCACCTTCAAAGGTCTCTTTGATCCTTCACCCCCTTTAAAATCGCACCATTTAGTATATATTGCTATCCTCATTTTTCCTACAAAATGCATCACTTCACACTTCTCCGCATTAAATGTCATCTGCCATCAGTCTGTCCATTTCCCCAGTCTATCTACGTCCTCCTAAATGCTGTTACTACCTTCCTCACTGTTTACTGCATTTGTGAGTTCTGTATAATCTAAAATCTTTGCAATAATGCCCTGTATATCCGAGTTCAAATCATTAATATATATCAAAAAGAGCAGTGGTCCTAATACCGACCCCTGGGAGACGCAACTGTCTACTTCCCTCCAGTCTGAAAAACAACACTTCACCATGACACTCTGTTTCTGTCCCTTAGCCAATTTTGTATCTATGTTGCCACTGCCCCTTTAATCCCCTGGACTTCAATTTTGCGAATAAATCTATTGTGTGGTACTTTATTAAACGCCTTTTGAAAGTCCATTACCTTCATCAGTCCACTCTATTACATTAAAGAGCTCAATCAACTTAGTCAAACATGCTTTACCTTTAACAAATCGATGCTGGTTGTTATTTATTAGCCTATATTTTTCCAAATGGCAATTCATTTTGTCCAGAATTTTGACGGCACAACAGGGGCCCCGATAATAAGCCCAAAAGCTGGAGGCAACCCTGCCTCAGCTGATTGTGGGACCCACGAGTGCATTTTTTGGCTGTTCAGCAACTAATTAGTTGCCGTTGGGGCTCCCGTCCCTTTAAAGCATTCCGTTGCTCATTTACTGTTTTACCTGACAATCTTTGATTCCAGTTGGCTGAGCCTGGTCTGTTTTCAACGCAAATGAAAATAGCCACCTTCCAGTTGAGTATTTTCATGTTTGTTTCTTGTCCTTTTCTATTTCTATAACTAATCTAAACCTAATATTGTGATATTGTAAACCTAATGATTTTTGACTTTGCTTATGTCATTCCCATAGTAACCTTGATCGTTTCTTTGCTCATACTGACGGCAGTAATCCCTAAACAGTAAACAAACTTAAAAGCATGAAACACATCCAACATATCTGCATACAGTTTCCTATGCATGGTTATCCTAAAATGACATGATACCATGGGAATTCACCTTTAAAATGTGACACTTTTATGACAAACATCATGCAATCTCTGTCACAAGGTAGAGAGGGGTCCGTAAGGAAGACCAAAAAGCTCAAAACTGTTCAAATACACAATGAAGCATCAACAACTTTAACACCAAGTTAGAGGTTATCTTCTTTCCAAAATTAGTGAAGGAAAACTAGCCAAGTAGGATGGAGAAGTGACAGCACCAAAGTTATGTTTTTCCCTCGGGATTAATACTGTAACTGAATCAATATCTACTTCAAAGATGTTTTTATGTGCAAAACCAGATCTCATTTAAGGAAAAAACAAAAAACCTGTCCTGCTAGTCATGCTTCACTTAACACAATTTAAGTTTGTCATGTGTGGTAGTAAATACTGTTGAGTTGTAAGCATAGAATTTTTACTTAAATGTATCTTGATTCAAGGGTGCTTGATTTTATGAAGTATAGTTAGCGCATACATCCTACAGATGCTGCTGTTAACATTCATCATACTAAGTTGAATCTTTTAAATACAGTAACTTTTCAAGATAGTGTAGTTGAAACAATTTCTGAGAATTAGTGAACACTATTGCAGTCATTAATCACCGAGCTAGTCTACAAGGATGGTGCTATTTCTAATCTCCTTTTTATTGTCTTAAATTTCATATGTCTATTGCATGATTTGGGTACATCTCTTCAGATGTGTCTTCCTTCTAGACAACTCACCATATAGTACATCCTCCATCTTGGAGAGCAGCCATTATTTGGATCACTGCCATTGTTAATGCACTTCTGTGTCAGATAGCAGAGTGACCAATGCTTTGAGAGGGGGGTGGGGAAGGAATGAAAGCTGATGTGAGTCAGGCAATGTCAGATTTCCAGTTTGAGGTGAGATTCAATCTGACAATTCAGTTAATAAACCAAAGACAATGCTTTTAGTAACATTCCCAGGACTTGAACATAAGCCCTTAAGAATATTTCTGCTTGAGAGTCAAGTGCCTAAGCTATTAGGCCAGCTGTTTTACATTTTCTTGGTTAAAGTTGAATAAATTAATCATTTCATGTTAATACTGTTACCAATATACTGTCATTTAACAGCAAGGTTATGTGTCGTGGGAGGACGTGTGTTCAATGTTTTACCACCCAAAAAGTTGTGAATAATAGCTAATAGTAATCGCTTCTTGATCTTTCAGTGGCTCCATGAACCAGTTCATAGCTGTATATAATGCAAGTGGGGATGTGATAAGCAATATTAAATACTATGATGGATTTATGGGGCAAAGGATTGGCGCCATTAGCTGCCTGGCTTTCCACCCATATTGGGTAAGTAACATTTCAGAACTTTTCAATCTGTGCAGTTCCTGTTCCATTGTCCTTTTAACATCTGTATTGGTGTGCATAACATTACATGGCATAGACACGAGGAAGATTACAGTTGCCACCACTGTGCACAGCAGTAGTTCTGTCTATTCTGTCTCGGTCTGATGGATAAGTAACTAGGCAAAGGACCATCTTTCTGTATAAACAATTCTCAACAGCTCCTGAGAAGTTGTTAGTTGATTTTCTTAAATTACTCATTTGTTTTTCTCGCCTCAGAAAATGCTGGAGATACTGCAGACAAGTTTTACTAAGTGAATGGTCCCCCTGAAATATGCAGGATTTCCAATTCTTTCAATTCTGTCAGTGTGGTTATCTTTTTACAGGAAGAATTCTGGATAGATATTGTCTCAGAACTGGACTTAACAAAGCTTAATTCAATCCCAATATTAGTAGAATCAAAGAAAATATTCTTAGGTTGTGCTGTTGTGAATACGTTAGTAGGCACTAGCTAGCGCTTTCGCATGCAGATTTGTTCTTGGACTTGCTTGTGGGTAGAACTAAAGAGTCAAGACCAATTTAAGATAGACCTCATTGTTATTTGAAGCCTACTTTTTAAACAAAAGGCTTCCTACTATGTAGATGGTGGCAGTGGCTTATTACTGTAAGCCACTGCAGAGACCAGTGTCTATTCCAGCTAAACTGTGCATTATTATCCAGAAAAACAAATGTTCAGACAAGTATAGGAAGGCTTGGCATTTTGTTTTCAATAAGAACTTTTCAAGCTGCTCATACATTAGAAATCTTCCCAAGGTACAGTGAAATATTAAAGCCTGAAAATTACATCGATATTATCCTTCAAAGAGTTAATGAATTTGTATCGAAGCCATCTGTCTGGGTGTCACCAAGTGGGAAAATTTGAGAACTGTTCCACTTAATATCCTCAATATCCCTAAATTCTTTGTTTTAGACAAGTCAAATTGCAGAGAAATTTGTTCAGTAGAATAGAATCATAAAAGTTTATGGCACAGAAAGTGGCCACTTGGCCCATGTGTCTGCGCCAGCTGACAAAGAAAAAGAGCCACCCAGCCAAATCCCACTTTCCAGCATTTGGTCCGTAACCCTGTAGGTTACAGCACTTCAGGTGCACATCCAGACACCTTTTAAATGAGATGAGGGTTTCTGTCTCTACCACTCTTTTTCAGGCAGTGAGTTCCAGACCCCCACCACCCTCAGTGAAAAAATCTTTCCTCATCTCCCCTCTAAACCTTCTATCAATCACTTTAAATCTATGCCCCCCAGTCACTGACCCCTTTGCTAAAGTAACTAGGCCTTTCCCATCCTCTCTATCCAGGCCCCTCACAATTTTGTACATCTCAATCAAATCTCCCATCAGCCTCCTCTGTTCCAAGGAGAACAACCTCAGCCTATCCAATCTTTCCTCATAGCTGCAATTTTCCAGTCCTGGCAACATCCTCGTAAATCTCCTCTGTACCCTCTCTCGTGCAATTACATCCTTTCTGTAATGAGGTTTTCCTAATTTCCTATCCACTTTCTGTACTTCTGTTGGCTTTCTATAGTATTGAGTTCTGGGTGTCTGACGTGAGCTTTCCTTTTCTGCCTTAACATACCCTGTAGGCTCCTTGACAACCACGGGGCTCTAGATTTGGCCGTCTCACCCTTTCTCTTTGTGGGAGCATGTTTACTCTGAACCCCCTGAATCCTCCCTTTGAATGCCTTCCAACTGTTCTGACACTGATTTACCTTCAAGTAGCTGTTTCCAGTCTACTTTTGCTAAATCACTTCTCAGCTTAGTAAAATTGGCCATACTCTAATTTAGAACTTTAACTCCACTTTTATTTCTGTCCTTTTCCATAATTATGTTAAAACTGACTGAATTATGATCACTACCACCAAAATGCTCTCCCACTGCCACTCCTTCCACCTGCCCTATTTTAAACACTTGCATGATAATTTTGTGCAATATCATTCCCAGACTTTAGTTTGATGTAGTATTAGAGCAGTTCCTCTTTGTGGCTGTCAAATGACCATTACCCCTTCCACATTCAGTTTCTTCCACAAACCATAGAGGTAACATTTTAAAATCGTTTTATATATTACAAACAAAATAACAATGCATACAAGTGATTTTAAAGCAGTTACACTTCCTGTCATTCTGGTAACATTCAGAAACCAGCAAGCTTTTGGTGTGGTAGTTTCATGTTACTCTTTCTCCAGCCAATGCCAACTTACTCCCCAGTTCTGGCAATGCACAAAACAAAGCAGCTTTCTAGTAACATCAAAACTACCTTTGTCTCTAAACTTTCATTGTTTCTTTTTGTGTTTCCCTGCTGTTCATGACCCTTCCGAGCCCTGGTGCACATTTCATCTTGCCCCATCCATTCCCTTTTCTCATTCCCTTTTACAGTGAATTTGCTGTGGTTTAAGATTGTAGCTACTCAAGGCAATTGAAAAGTACTCAATTTCAAGAAAAAAACCTCTAATGGCAAGTAAGAACATTGAAACACTTGAATCCTTTCATGTTGCCTTCGAACACACTGCTGGTTTGTAATGTCCTTTATGCAACGTGTTCACAGGTTAGCTCACTGTCCTCGGCTTTCTAAGGCCATAGTGTGTGGACGTAGTGATTTTTTTTTTTCTAAAGGATAAGCAATTAATAAACAATATTATTCATCCCAAAGGTCCTGCAGTTCATTAAAAGCAATGTTGTGATAAAATTCTGCGAGCAAATTATCACCGTTCTTAACTGTAAGCATAATTGCTATCCACATTTAATTTCTATTCTGCTGTCTGTGTAATGGACATAATAAACTAGGGTAGGTCTTCAGAGTGTAATTGTTTCTTGGTATTGATCATTACTTCATACTGGTGCCAAACCTTTTCTAGCATTCTAATTTAACAGTCCCTGATTATTTTGTGTTTCTCTTGACAGCCTCACTTAGCAGTTGGAAGCAACGACTACTACATGTCTATATATTCAGCAGAGAAACGAATCAGATAACAATGAATCACACAGCCCTGCTTGTCCACTTTACGGAATTTGTGATTGCATATACAGATGCTGTATATTACTTCTAATGTACATATCGAATTATTTACTTGAATGTCTGGAGACAGCTGCTGCAAGTCATGACTTGAACAACTTTTCCATTATATATTTCAGCTACTGTAGGACAATTAACTGCAACGGCCGTGGTATGTCCTGTTGTAAGAACATGGCTGCCAAGCTTTTTTGAAGACTTGTCTAGACCTTACACTTTTATTTCCTTTGTGAATTAGATTTTAGCATTCAAATTAATATAATTTACCCACTAGTGACTGCCTAAGAATGTTGTAATAACTGTGCATACATTACAAATCCTATCAGCTCCCTCAGTAGACAAGTCTTATGAAAAAGACTGATAAAGCTGATGGCTCACCCACCATATTAAAATGCTAGTAGCTGCTCTGAAGGACTATTAAAAAGTTCACATCTTTTAATGTGTTACTTTTCTGAGCATTATTTTACCCATAAACTGTAGCAGTTCACAAAAAAACAAATCATGATATTCTGAAATATTGTACAGACTGTTCTTTCCAATTTGTTTATTTTTCCTTTTGTGATTTAATTTTACAAAATAATTGCTGATTATAATAAACTCAAATCAAACTCGTACAAATAACCAATGATGGGAAAGGGGAGACCTGAGCAGAACCTGAGTGATACACTCTTATCTGTTGAATGTAAATAAAACTATTAAAGGAACTGGAAACTGGCCTGTGAATGTTATTCTAGTGGTGTTTGATGCATCCAATCTTCAGACTGATAAGCCAGTTCGAAGTTTGAACGTTGAGAGTTGTCTAATATTGTTGTTTGTTTGTCTTTATTTTTTAATGTAAACCTGATGCAGCATGCATATTATGATCTGACATTTATAAATCTATGTAGTGAAGTACAGTATTTTATTATGTACATTACAGATTGAAAACAACATTGACTTTTTAAACCTAGGCAGTAATACACTAGTAAAGTTGAACACAGACTAATTAAACTCAGCTCACAGTAAAGTAAAATTGATTTTTTCTTTTATGCTTATAAATCAGTTTACCATACAGAGAAAAATTTTAGTTTTCATGTTGCTGCCCCTTTTATCTTGGCCTTTGATGCTACACAAGTTGAGAGGTTTTTTTTGAAAAGAACACACAATTCATTATTTCTCATGTTTATAGACTGAAGGTTAAGAGTGAAGAATATCTGTTTTTGAATCCATATATGTAGTTTGAACTAGTCTTACATAGAAATATAATGTAGATTCTACATCACCCTTTATATTGCATTAGGTAGTATTTCTCCACCAAACTACTAAACTGACAATAGTTTAATGTGGGCTGATTAGCAGAAACTGAAGCTTTATTTTATTAACATGCTTTCAGGTTATCCATTTGCATCCAGAAATACATCCATATTAGCCTCTTGTGTTTTAAGGACTGAACGGTTGAAACTCACAACTTTTTATTTAAACCGAGTTTAAGAATTCATTCTGATGATAAGGCAAATATGCTCTATAACCGCAGTTCAGTAATTGTGTTCTGACATAAAAATCAGCTTATGTAGAATTTTTTTACATTAAGAACCAGGTGAATTTGCTGAAGTAAAATAGGTAATGAGAATATTACAAAACATATTGGAATCCTAAATGTTATCAAATTTGGTTATTCATTTTCAAAAAATGTATAAAATCTTCAGTTTCACTGGGCTGTATTTTATCACCTTTTTACATCCAAAGCATTAAAACAAAAAAAGGGGGAAATATGAAAGAATATTAAACCTTCATTGATCATCCGTGTAAATGGGGTTTTGTTTTAGAGTTGACTAAAGTATTGTTTATTTTTCTCAGTGGTACCTACTTTTTGCCCAAGCTAAAAGCAAATAGCTCACACTGAACATTTATTTAGCAACCATCATCGAGTTGTTTAGGTATTTTGTTGGTAGCAATTTGATCCACCACGTATGCTACAAATTAAGACAAAATGCTCAGGAGTTTTCAAGGTTTTTACCTTTGTGCATAGCATAGAGTCTCATGGAGCACCCATGAGTTTAAATCCACATTCCCATTAATTTTTGTATTTCCCAAGTTGCATCCCAATTCATTTTGGATTATCAGCCAATGAGACAAAAGCTCCAAAACAGCCTTTCCCAAGCCTTCAGATCTATGAGATACACACAAGGCGAATTAGTGAGTAAGAAATATAAGCACAAGTAGAAGCTGTTTTACATGGCATTTGTGAGCTGGATCAGATCTTTTGTTCCCAAAGATGCCTCTCAGGCCTTAGTTTGGACATCCCTGATTTAGGACCATTGCATCTTAATTGGAGATTCTTAGAAGCTTAATAGGTTTTACCTTTAAAGACCCTGTTTTGAGCACACGTTGAAGTGATTTCCTATAGTTGAGACAGAATGATATATGTTCAGGGTTTAGATGAGAATTCGTGGACAGTCTGGACATCTAGCAGTGCCTTGCTCTGCAGCCTTATGTACAACAATAAAATTCAAAGAAAAAATGAGATTAGATTGTCCATGTTTGAGTGAAAATTCAAAATCTATGAAAACTTATTACCCCTTTGGAATTCTTACATCAAATAACTATTGCAATGCATCACAACCAGTGAAACATGCTGTGGTTCCAGATACATTTTAAAGCATAATCTTTATGATAATCCACTATACAAAGTTATGGAAAAACCAGAGGTTCTGTTTGCAGAAACTAAAATGTAAGAAAATGAATTGTAAGTCGCATCCAATCTGGCAGCCATCAGGTTGAATTAGCTAATTATTTATTTTTAAACACGCACTCACCTACTTTGAGAACAGATTGTTGGAATAATCCAAATTCCTCAGTAGTAGGATGTAGCTACAAATATCTTCGATTATCACCTGCTTCTAGCCTCTTCCACATTCTGTTTTTATTTATGTAATTACAATCAACTCAACATTCATACAGTCAAGAGTTACTACATAGAAACGTATAGTTCCTCACAATGTGGATAATACTGTCTTTTAATTGGTGGTTAAAAGCACTCCCACTACAATATGGCACTTAGCCTTCTACCAATAAATTATTCTTTATGAACAAATCTTGTAAAGAAAAATTACAGTTTTTTAAAATTAGCTTTTCATATACGCACGTCAGATTGTCCCATAATACCCATTGCTAATTTTGCAACAATTTAACATTGGCTGTTTTGGGGGGATTTAACATACAGTTTCAGAGCTGCTGAAGACCTCTCGGGCAACAGCTCAGTGGGTATTCAACACTGTTACTCCTCTGTGGTGATGCAGGTGGAATTAACAGAAAAATGGGTTTGCTATAGAGCATGCATACAAATGCATCAAACCCTTTCCTTTCAAAGATCTTACTTAAACAAAACTAATATGAATGTGTCTATATGTTTTAGATCCACTAACATTGGTTTTGTACAGTCAATTCGGTTTCTGCTAGGGTGTTCCTTTTGTCCATTTGTTGTCTATTTACTGCATATGGATTTCATATGCTGGGCATTAAATCATTGAGGGAGGATATATTGATGTAATACCTCATGAGCCACTGTTTTGTATGTATGCTTTTTAGATGAAAATGCACAATTAAAACTATATTGGCGAATAAATCAAATCGATCTGAGTTTCTTTCATGTAGAAATTTTAATTACGCTTTTCTAAACTAGTAAGGAAGGATGTTTTTTAATTCCTTTGTGGAATTTGGGCATCACTGGCAAGGCCAACTTTCTTTGCACATCCTCAGTTGTTGAACTGCTGGAGACTGTCTGATGAAGGTACTCCTACAGTGCTTTTAGGTAGGAATTTCCAAAATATTGACCCAGCTACAATGAAGGAATGGTGATGCATTTCCAAGTCAAGATGGTATGTGACTTGGAAGTGATGGTGTTTCCATGTGCCTACTGCACTTATCCTTCTCAATGGTAGAAGTCGTAGATTTGGGAGTTGCTACTGAAGTTTTGTTGAGTTGCTGCAGTGCATCTTGTAGATGGTACTGCAGCCACAGTGTGCTGGCGGTGGAGGGAATGAATGTTTAAGAATCATAGAATGGTTGCAGGAGGAGGCCATTGGGTCCATTGAGCGAGTGCCAGCTCTGCAAGCTCAAGTTAACTGGTTCCAAGGACTTGTGATGTGGTTATTCCTTTCAATACTGTCATCAACAGTTGCAACTGCAATAGGTGGATTGGTGAGAATGAGGTCCAGTAGGTTTTCCCCTCCTGTTGGTGTTCTCACCACCTGCTGCAGGCCCAGTCTGGCAGATATGTCCTTCAGGACTCAGCCAGCTCAGTCAGTAGTGGTGCTACCGAGCCACTCGTGATAGACATTGAAGTCCCCCACCCAGTGTATATTCTGTGTGCTTGCTACCCTCATTCTCCCAAATGGTGTTCAACACGGAGCAGTACAGATTCATCAGCTGAGGGAGGGCAGTAGATGGTAATCAATGGGAGGTTTCTTTTCCCATGTTTGACTTGATGCCATGAGACTTCATGGGGTTGGGGGTCAGTATTGTGGACTCCCAGGGCCATTTCTTCCTGACTGTGTACCACTGTGCTGCCAGCTCTAGTGGATCTGTCCTGCTGATGGGACAAGACATACCCAGGGATGGTGATGGAGGAGTCTAGGATGTTGGGTGTAAAGTATGATTCTGTGAGTATGACCAGGTCAGGCTGTTGCTTGACTAGTCCATGGGACAGCTCTCCTAATTTTGGCACAAGTCCCCAGTTGTTAGTAAGGAAGACATTGCAGGATTGACTGGCGGGGTGTGCCTTTGTCATGTGTGGAGCCTAGGTCAATCGGGGCAGTCCATCCAGTTCTTGCTATTTTTGGGACTGGTTTGATACAACTAAGTGATTGGCTAGGCCCTTAGCAAATAAAGTTGCTCATATTTTGCTTCAACAATGTGATTCAAGATTAGCAACGTAGTCTGAAATCATATGTCTTTTTGTGCTGTAGCCTATGCTGAATTCACTCCTCCCTCCACCCTCACCCAAATTGATTTACAGCCAGCAGAGGGGAAAGTTGTATCTTGGCTTCTGTCCTGCATTCAACCAGGGCACAGATTCCAGCCACCCTCTGGTTCATCACACAAGTAGCTATGGAATACCACCCTGTTCAACTGTGGAAAACATCTCACTCAACGTATAATTATTTCCAGCAGAGGTCCCTGTTTGAGAAACAAGTGGGAAACTTAGCTGACTGACCCTTTGTTCCTCCAACATGCAGGAACTGTGGCGAATTGTATGCCCACTGCCTCTGTTGGAATTAGCTAACTCGGGATTAAACCTGGGACCTTCATAGATTGGTTTTAGGGACAGAAACTTTATTGTTCAGTAGTTGGGGACTCTGATTATGTTCTAAGCACTTGTTCTCATATATATCACTTAATTAAACACATGTTTCTAAGTGGCTTTTGTCCAGTTACAAGACAAGAATCACTAACTCCTTTAAATACATCATTGGGGCTCTTCTGTCACTGTCCCATTTATCTCTATTATATGAAATGCAAGATGGGCTTTCTTTCAACAGTGTGAAAGTTGGCAATTAGCACAAGAAGCAATTTCTGTTTTAAGGAGTTGCATTTCCATGATGGCTAATTTCCTCCCTTTGAGAACTTCCTAATCCCAGTTTGCTGCCACATGAAGACACAAAATGAATGCTAGTCACTTCCCTGTGGAAAATTGTAGCAGTCAGTCTGCCACTTTCAAAGAGAGCTGAGAGCAGTGTGCCCACCCATGCTCTTAGCTAGGAATGGTGCAAGGCATGGGGAGAAATAAAAAAAGGACATCACAGCCTTCAAAACCAAATGCTACTAAACTGAAATGGGAAATGAATAAAGTCACGTTTGATTAAGCAGATGGGCATCTTATGGATTGAATTATTGAGGTAAAGACCTGTACTCTGCAATTGATGTTTGCTATCTGTGGCCTAGCAATCCTCGTCGGAACGGTGGGCACCAAAAGTGAAAATAAAAGCAAAATACTGCAGATGCTGGAAATCTGAAATAAAAACAAGAAACGCTGGAAATACTCAGCAGGTCTGGCAGCATCTGCGGCACGGTGGCGCAGTGGTTAGCACCGCAGCCTCACAGCTCCAGCGACCCGGGTTCAATTCTGGGTACTGCCTGTGTGGAGTTTGCAAGTTCTCCCTGTGTCTGCGTGGGTTTTCTCCGGGTGCTCCGGTTTCCTCCCACATGCCAAAGACTTGCAGGTTGTTAGGTAAATTGGCCATTATAAATTGCCCCTAGTATAGGTAGGTGGTAGGGAAATATAGGGTCAGGTGGGGATGTGTTAGGAATATAGAATTAGTGTAGGATTAGCATAAATGGGTGGTTGATGGTCGGCACAGACTCGGTGGGCCGAAGGGCCTGTTTCAGTGCTGTATCGCTAAATAAAAATAAAGAAGCAGAGTTAATTTTCAGGTCAGTGACTTGACCTTTTTTTCTTTTTTGTGTTTATTTTATTTTAGTTCAGTTTGTTTCCACTGTGCCTACCCACTGTGGGTTTTTTTTCATGTTTGTGCTAGTGGCTGTTCAGTTTTCAGTCCATTAACACCCTATCTGTACTAATGCTTTGTCTTTCAGCATACCAAAAATGAAAAGTTGTTCCAGTCTCAGAAATAACATTCCTTGCCTTGATGAATATAAGAAAATTACCAGATGTCTAATTACCATTAGCCCATTGCTGTTTATGGGAACTTGCTGTGCACAAATTGGCTGCCCTGTTTCCTACATTACAACAGTGAGCACAGTTCAAAAAGTACTTCATTGGCTGTAAAGCGCTTTGGGATGGCCTGTGGTTGTGAAAGATGCTGTGTACATGCAAGTCTTTTTTATTATCTGGTCATTTTCATATTCCTGTTAATGGGAGCTTGCTGTGTACAAATTGGCTGCTGTGCTTCCTCGATTACAACAGTGACAACATTTGGAAAAAGTACTTTGTTGGCTATCAAGTGCTTTGGGATGTCCTGAAGCTGTGAAAGGTGCTACATAAATGCAAGTTCCTTTTGCTGTCTGGGAATGGATTCACAAGCAGTCAATAGAAAGGAGTTCCTGCTAACTGAATCAATATGGGATCAGGAGCTGAACAACCTGATGTTCCAGTACTGAGCATATGGTTCTCTCACAGATCTGGGCTAATGTGTAAAACTCTTGTACATTTGCTCATAGTCACAAGTGGAAGCTGAATTATTGCAAAACAATTGGGAAACTTGGCTGTGTTTGTGACTATAAAGATTACACATTTCGAGTGTTCAGAATAAGTCAGGCCCAACACTTGGGCCTTTTATTAATACTGAATGTACCAACTGTGGAGTTTCTACTGATGTAAAAGATGATGCACACAGTGGCTGAATTTAGTGTTTAAAAAAGGATGGTAAGCTTCTCTTTTTTTCACTCAGTGGTTTCATCTGCTCCAACTCAAAACTGTTTTTAGTTGGTCAATTTGTAATGGGCAGAGGGTGAGCAAAATCTGCTTCTGAAATCTGATGCAGTGTGTCGGTAAATATACAGGTTTATTTTAATGCTCGAGTTTGAAGTAGCTGAGAGATCAGGTCATTCTTCATTGTGACAGCTGTGCCTCAGTGGATAGCACTTTCATCTCTAAGTCAGAAGGTTCTGGGTTTTAAGTCCGACTCCAGAGACTTGAGCACAATAAACTGAGGGAGTGCTGCACTGTCAGAGGTGCTGTCTTTCAGATGAGATGTTAAACTGAGGCCCAGTCTGCCCTCTTGGGTGGATGTAAAAAATCCCATGGCATTATTTTGTAGAAGAGCAGGTGAGTTATCCGCGGTGTCCTGGCCAATATCAACACCACTAAAACAGATGATCTGGTCATCATCACATTGCTGTTTGCGGGAGGTTGCCGTGCACACATTAGCTGCTATGTTTCATAGATTACAACAGTGACTACATTTCAAAAGTACTTCATTGGTTGTAAAGCACTTTGAGACATCCTGTGGTTGTGAAAGGTGCTATATAAATACAAGTAGTTTCTTTCTTTCTGAGCCTAACCCATGAGTATCAATGGGCTATCTGTCTGTGAGGGCACCTGATATTCAGTTTATAATAAATGTTGGGGTCAGGGAAACAAATAGCTAGAATTTTACTGTTTGTAAATACAGACCATGAACTGATGCAAAACTACTGAGTGAGTCATGTGAATGAGAGAATTTGCTCTAAATACTATAGCAACTGACAAGATCAAAGAAAGACTTGAATTTAATAATGCCTTTCTCGACCTCAGGATGAACATACAAACATATGAATTAGGAGCAGGAGTAGGCCACTCGGCCCCTCGAGCCTGCTCCGCCATTCAATAAGATCATGGCTGATCTGATTGTAACCTCAACTCCACATTCCCACCTACCCACAATAACCTTTCACCCCCTTGCTTATCAAGAATCTACCTATCTCTGCCTTAAAAATATTCAAAGAATCTGCTTCCACTGCCTTTTGAGGAAGAGAGTTCCAAAGATTCTGAGAGAAATAATTTCTCATCATCTCTGTCTTAAATGGGTGACCCCTTATTTTCAAGATGATGATTTTGTAAAAATGTAATTGACGTGTAGCAGTAAAATCAAAAGAATAGATTCCTTCCTGTTGTCATAAGCTCCACAAAAATTGATGATGTAATGCTGCTTGAGCAGATCATTGGCAGGTGAGTAGGCTGCCATCTGTATGGTGTTACAGAGTGAAAATGGCATTTATTAATTCTATCTTGAGGGTGATAATTATGAGACAGCTTCGAATCTATTAGCTGTTTGCAATCTGTCGAAGCGATCTGCTCCTCAATCACATCATATATTGAACATCTGACGTTGCACACCCACCTTACAGAAGATTAAGTGTAGGATTTGGTATTACCTATTCTATAAAACTAATACAGCTGCAGTGATTCAGCAGACATTAGCACAGTGAGTGAAGGGTCCAACCAGGATACTGGAAATTTTGGGGATGATTATTCCTGATCTTTGACCCCAGAAACACCCAGTCCGTGGGTACAAAGGTTTCAAAAATAAGAGGTGGTGACATCTTTTACTGTACTGGGACCTTTGGGCTTCCCCAGGGAGGTGGACCTGCAGACCCAACATTCCCACACCAGGGAAAACAGGATTTCCCATTCACAGCATCCCAGTTCTCCCTCCAAAGATCCAGAGGACAACTTCTAGCAACATAGCTCTCTGGCCTGCAGCTGAACACCTATTTCCTGCCCTGGTTTCATGTGCAAAGCCCAGCCAGGGTAGGCCTGGGGTCTTACTGATCCTGTTAATAACCTTGGACAGAAAATGTAGTCTCTCCTGGGGCTAGAAAGGTGCAGTACACTTCGGGTGTGCTGCTCCTACTCGGAGCCAAGGAAGTAGTCGATCAAGAAAAATGACGACAGTCTCCACAAGAGCATTGAGTATTTTACCATCATTAGAAAATTGAGGAAGAAACATCAGCTTTGACTCATTGTCCATTATAAGCGTTCCTATTAGAAAGGACATGTTACTGACGTACGTGGACACATACATGAGTCAGTCACAACTGCTGATGCTGCAGTGTTGCTTCCGCTCACTTGCAGATGAGCTGGTGGATAACAAACACAACACTTATATAAAAGCAAAATACTGTGGATACTGGAAATCTGAAATAAAAACAGAAAGTTGAACAAAGAGAGCAGGCAATGGAGAAGAGTGAAGTGGTGAATAGTTTTGAAAGTGGCAGAGAGATCAAAAAGGAGAAATGGGGACAGCAGGCCAAGCTTCCCATTACACCCAATGATGATGACTTTGACCATCTTAATGTGGAAACCAGACTGGTGGGACACCAATCACTGTCCGATGAGCTGAAGGGCCTGTTTCTGTGCTGTATGACTCTATGACTGTGAGTGGTGAGGAGGGTGGGAAGCAATAATGTTTCCAAGGTCTTTGAAGATAAAGAGTAGATTAGAGGTGGGAGAGAAGTTTGAAGAAAAGGATGTGCTACAGTGGGATTTTTAAGAAGTGAGTTTACTATGGACAAGCATGGGGCCAAGAATGGATGATGATGTAGTTAGGAGCCAGATGAAGGAGCAGGAGATGGGGATTATGATTCAAGTTCAGTCCAGGTAGTTACCCATTGTGTTCAGTACAGATGGCAGCCTCCATAGACAGCTACATAGTTCTTATGAATCCAAACTAGAGCTGGTGCGCTATCTGGAATGCTGATAATGTAGTGCCAATAATACAGATGTCTCTGTACACTCCTGCTCTGGCCAACTGGTGGAAAACAATATTAGTTCTAACTAAAAGAAAAACTTGCATTTATATAACGCCTTTCACAGCCAATGAGGAACAGCTAAAGTGTAGTCATTGTTGTAAATGTAGGAAACGTGTTAGCTAATTTGAGCACAGCAAGGTTTCGTAAAGAGGAATGTGATAATGACAGGCTAATCTGTGGGTTCTTTTTAAATGAAATAAAATAGAAACTGCTGGAAATACTCAGCAGGTCTGGCAGCATCTGTGGATAGAGAAACGGAGTTAATGTTTCAGGTCAACAACCTTTCATTAGAACGGAGAAAATTCAGAGATGCAACAAGTTTTAAACGAGTACTAAGCAACCCTACTGGATGCACTTAATCAGTAATTCTAGGACAATAATGAACCTACGTTCAAATCCTTGTGATTGTCTTCCTTTTGAATCTTCAAAAATTACTTTTTGTCGGCAGGGAAAGGGGGCAGTGGGGGAAGGGAGGAAAGAAGAAAACACCTGCTGAGTGTTTCCAGCATTTTCTGTTCATATTACAGATTTCAAGCATCTGCAGTATTTTGCTTTTGTATACTTACTAACTCATGGTGGCTGAGGACTAAATACTGGTGAGGAGACCAGGAGAATTCCCCTGCTATTTTCAAAACAATCTTTGATGACCAACTGAGAGGGCTTTAGTTTAATGTCCCATTGGAAAGACATACAGCACTTCACTGGAGTTTCGTTCTTGATTTTATGTTCAGGTGTCTTGGTGGGTCTTAAACCTACAGTCTTCTGTCATAGAGGGAGGAGAGCTAACCACTAAGCCACAGTGAACACTAGGACTAATAACTGCTGCCGTGGATTTATTAAGGAATAAGACCACACAGAAGCCAGGCTGAATCAGCAGATTAGATAGGTTATTGTTCTGCTCTTAACTTTACACAGAAAATTCAAACATCACTGAGGAACAAAGGCCAACATCCCAGGTAATTTGCGTCTCTTCCTTTTGATGCCAAAACTAGTTGAAAGGACACTAAAGATATCGTCACAATTAAACAAAAGATCAATCAAAAATAGATGTCAAAGGCATGGGGCGGTCTCTCAGAATGCAGAGTTAAGTATGTCACACACATTCACAACATAAAAATCTCCAAGGGTTTTGTATGCAGGACATCCTGATAAAAGAATACGCAGAGAAAATGCCACTGTGTAAAATCAACTCCCAAGAAGGGTCTAAATTTAACACAGACGAGGAGGTCTGTATTCCTTCTTCCTGTGCTAAAATTTCTCTTTCTATAATTGCACTAGACTGTGGGTCTAGGGTATTAATGCTGAGGTAATAAAATGAATTATTTCAATCACCTGGGTGGACTTTACCTCATCTAACACACGGTAAATTTGAGACTGTGATTGGGAATAAACTTGATAAAGAGATTTGTCACGGAGCAATGCGAAAGGAAATTTGGAGAACAAGTCACCCCAGTCATGTTCACTGAATAATAGCAGTGCTGCACTGGCAGAAGCTCAGGAGCAGGTCATGTGCCTGCCCTATGTAATGGAGCTGGCAGCCGTAAAGGGAAGTAATTAAAATGTAGCAATTCAGGAAGGTAACAAATAAAACGCAACAATTCCAACCAAGTCTATAACTGTGTTAGCTCATCTCTGCAGTACAAGTCTTGAACACACTGGGAGTAATTTAGCCTTAATTCGCCCACCAGAGACATAACATGATCAGATTGGGTGTCCAGTTTACATTCTGCCTGATTATACTTTCCATTGGTGTCAACTGTCAGTTAAAATAGGGCAGAGTGTTAAAAAGGCCATCAGATTCAATTGTTAGATTCTCACTGGGCAGGATACACCTCTTTGGGCTAGGAAGGGAAAAATCTGGCTGGACTTTTGCTCCTGATCACTATCAATTAACTCCTGTAACTTCCTCCTGGGAAGATACTTGCTAGAATACTTCAGAACAGGCTTGTGCCTACCATTGTGGAAGAAAACCTCCCAGAGAGCCAGTGTGGTTTCAGAGCAAACAGAGGCACCACAGACATGGTATTTACACAAGAAAAGTGTCGTGAGCAAAACAAAGGCCTGTATGCCACTTTCATAGACCTCACCAAGGCATTCGACACTGTGAGCAGACATGGACTTTGGAAAATCCTTGAAAAACCTGGATGCCCACCCAGGTTCCTGGCCATGGTGAAGCAGTTTCATGAAAATCAGGACAGACATGTCAAGCAAAACAGCGACCTCTCAAGTCCCTTCAGTATCTCCAATGGCGTGACGCAGGGATGTGTGCTGGCCCTGACCCTATTCACCATCTTTTTCAGCGTGATGCTGCAGCAGGCAACGGAAGACCTTGAGGAGGGAGTTTACATACACTTCTGGACTGATGGAGGCCTTTTCAACCTCAGGCATCTTCAAGCTCACACAAAGACTCAAGAAAAACTCATCTGTGAACTTCTTTTTGCCAATGACTGTGCTCTCTGGCCCACAGTCAGTCAGACTTGCAACGTATAACAACACATTTTTCCGAGGCTGCACAACCCTTCAGACTAAAAATCAGTTTAAAGAAAACTGAAGTCCTGCATCAGCCTGCTCCCCAAGAAGAATATAGACTGCCAAGCATTGTCATCGAGGGAACTGAGCTGAATGCGGTCAAGCAATTTACTTATTTGGGGAGTGTTATCTCGTTTGATGCCACCATAGAAAAGGAAGTGGACAATAGGCTCTCAAAAGCAAACAGTACATTCGGCAGACTCTACAAATGAGTGAGGAGCAACCACAGCCTCAGAGTACAGACCAGACTCAAAGTGTACAAAGCCGTAGTCCTCACCAGCCTTCTGCATGGCACTGGGTCATGGGTCCGATACCACCATCGTGTACGCTTTCTAGAGCGCATCTATCAGCGCTGCCTCTGCAGTCTCCTCCAGATCCTCTGGCAAGACTGCATCTCAAACATTGAAGTCCTGGAAACAGCCAATATCACCAGCATTGAGGCCATCCTCCTGCAAAGCCAACTGTGTTGGGTGGGTCACATTGCCCAGATGGACGACAGTCGCCTGCCCAAGATCGTGTTGTATGGAGAGCTGACCACTGGTAAAAGGAACAGAGGGGCCCCATGCAAACGTTTCAAGGACTCCCAGAAGAAGTCCCTCTCTGTGTGCCACATCGACCATCTCCAGTGGGAAGCGCAGGCCATAGTTCGTGATGCCTGGAGATGCTACATCAGGAGGGCTACAGACACCTTTGAGACTGAGCGAAGAACCAGCATGAAAGAGAAAAGGAGGAGAAGGGCAGATCCAACTGCCCTCAGCAGCGACTACACCTTCACTTGTACCCGCTGTGGGAGAATCTGCCGGTCACGGATAGGCCTAACTAGCCACCAGGGGGCCTGCAACCGATGACTACAACCTTCCCAAAATCTTCGTCTGCAAAGAAATGCCACGTGGGGGCATTGCCACTTAACATCTCTTCTGTTATTGTGCTGGGCTTCGCACATTGTGCAGTTATTTACTGTAATTAATTAAAAACTGAGTAATTGGTTCTACCTGCATTTATATTGCAGCTTTCACAACCTCAGAATGCACTAAAGCATTTTACATCCACTGGAATATTTTTGAAATGTAGTTACTGTTGTAATGTAGGAAATACAGCACCCACAATTAGTAATGTGATAGTGACAAGGTAATGGTTTTAGTGATGGTGGTTTGGGGGCATATTGGCCAGGACACAGGGAGAACTTCACTGCTTTTCTTTGAATAATGCAATGGGATCTTTATGTCTGCCGAAGAAAGCAGATGGGGCCTTGGTTTAACTTCAGCCTAGATTGTGTGTTCAAATGCCAGGAGTGGGATTTGAACCCACAACACTCTGATTCAGAGTGCTACCCACTGAGCCACAGCTGACACCTAATGGGATTGCTGTGCCAAAAAATTCACAAATCAGAACTTTTGATTGTTTATAGGGAGTGAAAAATAATTTTGTTCGCAGGAAATGATTTTATATCACTTTAGATCTCAGAAAATGTCCAGCTCTGAAAACTAAAAATGTTGATTGGTGCTCAAAGGATTATTATTTGTAGATGTAAAAATGTTTCCACAGGTGAATTCTATTGAAATATTTATAAAGAGTAAATTCTGAACCATTCATAGCGAAATGACAGCTTCAGGCTCTCATTTTCTTAGGCACTTTCTGTGGACAAATTAAAATAAAGTGTAGTATCATACGCTTAATTTATGTAACTGCCCATTTGCTCTTTATTTCTGTACAAATCTGTATCTTATTGTGCTGATATTAATGGACCTACTCTACATAAAGCAAAGTACCCACTTCACAGATTGATCGTGAATTTGTGATGTTGGTGAGTGGTTTAAAATGATAGCATTACTCATGTTAACACTTTGACATTTCCCTGTAGTGCATCTATTATCAGCACATTGCTAGCTACAATGCTAAATTATCTGATGTTTTCAAGTGTTTTTCTTTTACCGAACCTGGTAATAGTTTGTAAAGTTTAACATCTAATCAGTACAAGATGGATGAGGATGGTTAATGAGGATGACAGAACTGTCACAGACCAAATAACTGGAATGTTCGACTTTATAGCCTGAGGGAAAATACCTAGAAAGTTACCTCTTTCCATTCACATTGTCTGTTGATATTTGTTGTGCCAATCTGCTGCCCCCTGCAGGAAGGATCTTGCTTGCACACCTCAAGGTGGCCTTGTTAAAGACTTCCCTTCTCCCTCCACTCACTAAATCGGGGAGTGATGCAATGGGATTTTTATCTGTGAGGGAAAGCTGGGGTAGAAACTGTTCTTAAAAGTGACATTTCCCTTTGTTCAAACTTTCAAGAAAAAAATCTTCAAACTAAGTTCTTTTCTGCTCTCTGCCATGTTCCTCCCATTTTCCTTCCTTCTCCCTGGCAGTTTCACTAATTACAAGGGATAACATGCCCTGGAATGCAAGCGTAAGAATACAGACATTTTTAAGGACAAGAAGGCGGCCACTTGCTTCAACCCATCCACTTTCTGATCGATTCCCAACCTTACCTTCTCGACAGAGCTCCCAGCCTTTCTTCAGAAATGCATTCAATTGCATTTTTGGTCCATTTTAACTGTCCCCTGCAATGGGCACATTGTTCTACAGGCTTGTTGGTCTTTTTGTGAAACATAAAACTCTGCTTGATGATCTTCCTTGCTCTTTAACCTTTGCGTTCCCTTGTATTTGAACCATTCAGCAAAGTGGACAATCTGTCTGGATAGCTTCTGTCAATGTTATTACTAATAATATTTCCAGCGTAACAAATGACTCGTGGGTAAGTGGAGCTGTTTGAAAGAAGCTTTTACTCTCTGGATGAAATGATAAAAATGCCTTAGTGCCAAATAAGAGCAAAGCGTTCTGTACATTAAATGTGGTTTCCTTCAACAAATGGAGGAATGTTGAGTAGACTGATGATAAACATGTTTAATTGAAATTTAAAATGAGAACATATGGCAGAATCTTCTTGCTCCATTGGGTCACAATCTAGCAATGCCTCGATCTTAAAATTTGCATTCTTGTTTTCAAGTCCCTTCATGGTCTCACGCCTCCCTCTCTCTGTAAACTCTTCCAGCCCTATAGGTGTTTGCGCTCCTCTAATTCTGGCTTCTAGCATATCCCCGATTTTCACCGCTCCACCATTGGTGATCGTGCCTTCAGTTGCCTGGGCCTTAAGTTCTGGAATTCTCTCCCTAAATCTTTCCACCTTCTCTCCTCTTTTAAGGCATTCCTTAAAACCCATCTTTTTGACCAATCTTTTGATCAAGTCCCCCAATATCTCCTTATGTGGCTCAGTGTCATATTTTGTTTGATAACGTTCCTGTGAGATACCTTGGGGCATTTTTCCTGTGTTGAAGCCACTATATAAATACACGTTGATGTTGTTGTTGCACAGATTCACCCTGTCAGACAACTTGCTGAACTTCAAGCAGGATTTTCAGAGTATGCTGTTCAAGGCCTCTTAAAGGCCAAAGTAAGTTGGTAACAGCCCTTCAACCTAGTCTTTCTGCAGATGTCTGCGATACTGCAGGAGCTAAGTTGTTCACTGAGTGACCAATCCCAGTGTCCATGGTTGACTGGTTCACTGACCAATCCCAGTGTCCATGGTTGACTGGTTCACTGACCAATCCCAGTGTCCATGGTTGACTTGTTCACTGACCAATCCCAGTGTCCATGGTTGACTGGTTCACTGACCAATCCCAGTGTCCATGGTTGACTGGTTCACTGACCAATCCCAGTGTCCATGCTTGACTTGTTCACTGACCAATCCTAGTGTCCATGCTTGACTTGTTCACTGACCAATCCCAGTGTCCATGCTTGACTGGTTCACTGACCAATCCCAGTGTCCATGGTTGACTTGTTCACTGACCAATCCCAGTGTCCATGGTTGACTTGTTCACTGACCAATCCCAGTGTCCATGGTTGACTTGTTCACTGACCAATCCCAGTGTCCATGCTTGACTGGTTCACTGACCAATCCCAGTGTCCATGCTTGACTTGTTCACTGACCAATCCTAGTGTCCATGCTTGACTTGTTCACTGACCAATCCCAGTGTCCATGGTTGACTTGTTCACTGACCAATCCCAGTGTCCATGGTTGACTTGTTCACTGACCAATCCCAGTGTCCATGCTTGACTTGTTTACTGACCAATCCTAGTGTCCATGCTTGACTTGTTCACTGACCAATCCTAGTGTCCACAGTTGGCTGGTTCACTGAGCAATCCCTGTGTCCTGAGTTGACTGGTTCACTGTCTAATCCCTGTGTCCATGGTTGACTTGTTCACTGACCAATCCCAGTGTCCATGGTTGACTTGTTCACTGACCAATCCCTGTGTTCATGGTTGACTTGTTCACTGACCAATCCCAATGTCCATGGTTGACTTGTTCACTGACCAATCCCTGTGTCCATGGTTGACTTGTTCACTGTCTAATCCCTGTGTCCACGGTTGACTTGTTCACTGACCAATCCCAGTGTCCATGGTTGACTTGTTCACTGACCAATCCTAGTGTCCATGCTTGACCTGTTCACTGACCAATCCCTGTGTCCACGGTTGGCTGGTTCACTGAGCAATCCCTGTGTCCTGAGTTGACTGGTTCACTGTCTAATCCCTGTGTCCATGGTTGACTTGTTCACTGACCAATCCCAGTGTCCATGGTTGACTTGTTCACTGACCAATCCCTGTGTTCATGGTTGACTTGTTCACTGACCAATCCCAATGTCCATGGTTGACTTGTTCACTGACCAATCCCTGTGTCCATGGTTGACTTGTTCACTGTCTAATCCCTGTGTCCATGGTTGACTTGTTCACTGACCAATCCCAGTGTCCATGCTTGACTTGTTCACTGACCAATCCCTGTGTCCGTGGTTGACTGGTTCACTGACCAATCCCAGTGTCCGTGGTTGACTTGTTCACTGACAAATCCCAGTGTCCATGGTTGACTGGTTCACTGACCAATCCCAGTGTCCATGCTTGACTTGTTCGCTGACCAATCCTAGAGTCCGTGGTTGACTTGTTCACTGACCAATCCCAATGTCCGTGGGTTGACTTGTTCACTGACCAATCCTAGTGTCCACGGTTGACCTGTTCACTGACCAATCCCAGTGTCCGTGGTTGACTGGTTCACTGACCATTCCCAGTGTCCATGATTGACATGTTCACTGACCAATCCCTGTGTCAATGGTTGACTTGTTCACTGACCAATCCCAGTGTCCGTGGTTGACTGGTTCACTGACCAATCCCAGTGTCCATGATTGACTTGTTCACTGACCAATCCCTGTGTCAATGGTTGACTTGTTCACTGACCAATCCCAGTGTCCATGGTTGACTGGTTCACTGACCAATCCCAGTGTCAATGGTTGACTTGTTCACTGACCAATCCCAGTGTCCATGGTTGACTGGTTCACTGACCAATCCCAGTGTCCATGGTTGACTTGTTCACTGAGCAATCCCAGTGTCCATGGTTGACTTGTTCACTGACCAATCCCAGTATCCGTGGTTGACCTGTTCACTGACCAATCCTAGTGTCCGTGGTTGACTTGTTCACTGACCAATCCTAGTGTCCGTGGTTGACTGGTTCACTGACCAATCCCAGTGTCCGTGGTTGACTTCACTGACCAATCCCTGTGTCCAGGGGTGACTGGTTCATTGACCAATCCCAGTGTCCGTGGTTGACTGGTTCACTGACCAATCCCAGTGTCCATGGGTTGACTTGTTCACTGACCAATCCCTGTGTCCAGGGGTGACTGGTTCACTGACCAATCCCAGTGTCCGTGGTTGACTGGTTCACTGACCAATCCCAGTGTCCATGGGTTGACTTGTTCACTGACCAATCCTAGTGTCACGGTTGACCTGTTCACTGACCAATCCCTGTGTCCATGGTTGGCTGGTTCACTGAGCAATTCTTGTGTCTTGAGTTGACTGGTTTACTGACTAATCCCTGTGTCCATGTTTGACTTATTCACTGACCAAACCCAGTGTCCATGGTTGACTTGTTCACTGACCAATCTCTGTGTCCATGGTTGACTTGTTAACTCACCAATCCCAGTGTCTGTGGTTGACTGGTTCACTGACCAATCCTAGTGTCCATGCTTGACTTGTTCACTGACCAATCCCTGTGTCCATGGTTGACCAGTTCACTGACCAATCCCAGTTTCCTGAGGTGACTGGTTACCTGTAATCATGAGGAATCCAAATCAAAATTTTGAGTTTAGCTTATTTTCTAATAATTTACCACATTTGACATAGATGCAGACAGCTGGTGCAAACAAGTCTCCCGGCTTATTTTTCCATCAGTTCTTATCTGATAAGTGTTGAAATCTTTGTATTAATATGCTGGTGGAAGACTCAGAAGTTGAGATGTTGGAGAAATGAATAAATATTAATTCTAAAGAGATGAAATGGAAGACTGTCTACTTTACGTGCCAACTTGCTGACTTGTCTGAGGACCTTGTATTAGTCCCCGTGACACCTCCTGGGTTTGGATGATGGAACCTATGATCATGTTATTGCTAAGAATTTGACAAGACAGATGGTTATTATTGCTGTGGTTTCACAAGCATATCAAACATGACAAAACATTACTGGAGGCTGAGTGCAGCTTGTGTTCAGATACATGTTTTAACCATTTGAGCCCTTGCTTTCTGAAGCAAGTCACTGATACATTGCAGAGAGGGCAGTGGAATCTTGAATGAAGAACGAGTTACAAATTGTAATGCGCACATCATGTTCCTTCTTCGCCCTCCCTTTGTATTGTTGCTCTCCTTAGGTGCTGACTCATTTGTGAAAGTATTGGAGAAATTTCAGTCTGAGGAGATGGGTAGACAACCTATTCTCAAATCTCCGTCAGCGTCACTCAGTAACCAAGTTTCTACAGGTGTGTCAGAGGGGCCCCAGGTTAACTTGACCTCCAGTGTTACTGTGAAAAAGCTGTACTCATCCTATTCATGCCTTCAGCACCTCATCCTCCTATTGTATCATCCTTGTTATGTGCCCCGCTGCTTTTAACCAATACGAGTATATTCGTGGGCGAATTACAATTAGTTGGATGACAAGAAGCATAATTAAGTGTATATTTTAGAATGCCACCTCAGTTATTGGCCCCAGATGGTTACTAGCAGAGTGCACAAGACTCTTGACTCTATCCTCCCACTGCTCCAAGGGACATTGTCGTGTTTTACTACATGCACAGAACCTTGTCCTAGAATATGAAATGTGCATCACAGGAAATCACTTGTTGAATGGCAATTATCCCAGTGCTTTAATGATGCGATAATTTAACTCTTCACATCTGATTACCACGCACCACAATCAGATTTCACTCACATGAACAATACTGATATCTGTTAAAATAAAAGCAAAATACTGCGGATGCTGGAAATCTGAAATAAAAACAAGAAATGCTGGAACCACTCAGCAGGTCTGGCAGCATCTGTGAAAAGAGAAGCAGAGTTAACGTTTCGGGTCAGTGACCCTTCTTCGGAATTGATATCTGTTAAACTGTTTAATTGTATCATCTGTAACCTCTAGACTAGAGACAGGCTAACCCGTGTAACAAAGTAAGATCATTGAACATATAGAAAGGAGGTAACATTTACTCGCTAACTTTTCTGTGGTAATTTTTAACAAGATCCTATGGGGACCATCATGTAAATTGGTGCCAGAGCCAATGATTTGATCTGGGGAGTGGGAAATTGGAACATTGACCCAGTACCCAGATAAACTTTCACCCATTGATAAGCAAGATATTTATCAGCTTCTGAGTCTTGCTAAGGAAGCTGAACTGTTCTCCCGGGGATTAATCTATGTTGTTCATAAAATTCACAACTCTCCACAGAAATAATTATTTATCCATTATGAAACTATCTTATTTTGTTGCAGCCCATACAAAATGTTGGGGGTTTTATTCCAGTCATATGCCCCAAGCAGGAGTGTGTGAAGAACAACCCACATGTCACCTGCAGCTGGTCTCCAAGCTAAAGTCGCACTGCCAATAACATTGTTTTTCAGTGATTTTTAACAAAAACATGTGTGTTTATGTGTGTGTGTCAAGGGGGATGTGACATTTGTGCTAATCATTCAGCTAATAAAAGCCTTGAGGGATGCCATTACAGAGAATGGAAGTTGGCCTTATCAGCATCAGTTATTCCTGAATCAGTCACAGCAAAGTTACCAGTTACATGTTCAAGCTCCTTCACTACTCTGTCTCCATCTGAAAAAGTAACGCTGTGTTTTGAACTCAAACTAGCACTGAACTAGTATGAAACGCTTCCATTTGCAACATCCACCAGGTTTGTGTGACTGCTCAGTGTAGGCATGTGAACTTATTACCAATTAATCTTCAGTTATGAGGAGCTTTGTGCTATGTCTCATGTTTTTTTTAGATTAGATTAGATTAGAGATACAGCACTGAAACAGGCCCTTCGGCCCACCGAGTCTGTGCCGACCATCAACCACCCATTTATACTAATCCTACACTAATCCCATATTCCTACCAAACATCCCCACCTGTTCCTATATTTCCCTACCACCTACCTATACTAGTGACAATTTATAATGGCCAATTTACCTATCAACCTGCAAGTCTTTTGGCTTGTGGGAGGAAACCGGAGCACCCGGAGAAAACCCACACAGACACAGGGAGAACTTGCAAACTCCACACAGGCAGTACCCGGAATCGAACCCGGGTCCCTGGAGCTGTGAGGCTGCAGTGCTAACCACTGCGCCACTGTGCCGCCCCACAGGCTTAAATTGCCAAACTAATTTCAGCTTAGGACCCTTAGAGACAGGAGATGAGCCAACAAAAAGGAGAACTTCATTCAGTCGATTTTGGTCGGCTGGATTCAACTGTAGGAGCTAAAAGTGAACAATCGGTTTGAGCCACCTCGTCCTGTCAGCAGCCTTGGACCAATGCAGTCGGAGAATATTGAGGTTAAAATATGGAGTAGATAAAAGGAATTAATTCAATGTGACTAACATTTGGTAGCAGTGTAAAGCAGACTGTCAATTCATTATTACTCACTTCTATAACACAAAGTCAAGATTCATCCCAAGGATCTCACACAAAGGGATGGTTTTCAAGTATGTTCTTTTTTCCAATTATTCTGCTATCTGGAAACTCTTTTTGTAATATTTTGACTTTAAGAATAGTATTTATAGCAGGGGATGATCTTGCTGCCCTTTACCCATATCCTTTTACTTTTATATTCATTTTCAAATACTTACCCAATTCCCTTTGAAATGACAAATTTGGCTGGATGGTCACTTTTATAAAGCACTACATAACCGACTGTGTGAAAACATTTCTTTAAATATTAACGTACCATTTAGTATTTTTCTTTTTAAAATATCTATCTAATTCCCCCTTAAATGCCACACTTGAAACAAACTTTCATATCCCATATTCTAGTAACCTTTTGCATGAGAAAAAGTTCGAATCTCTTTTGTGCTTCAGTACTAATGCTACAGCTTTCAGCTTTCTTTATAGTAAAAATGTTTTTTCATCTACGTTATTGTATGTTTTGATGTATGCAAATTTGAGAATTTGCAGAAATGAACCTTCAATATACATTACAAGATGTGTGTCTGTGTGCCATAGTCACTGGCCTCCAGTTTTAAATGATTGTGGTCTAGAAATCAGATTGTGCTTGAAAATAGGAGGGTGAGGCCCGAACAGCCCACACCAGTTAGTAGCGCTGGTCGCAACATGCAACATCCATTAGATTGATTTATGACTGAAGCCAGTGCTACCCGCACTATTCATTGTCTGCATTGGCTCTTAAGGGAGACGGACAATCTGGCTGCAAAGACTGTGCAACATCCTGATTGAGAAATGGCTGAAGGAGGGAGAGAGCAGGCACCAAGGTTCACTGGTGCTGCACTGGAGGTCTTGGGGGAGGCAGAGGAGAGGAGGAGGGACATCCGCTTTCCTGCTCTTCCTTCTATAGATTGTGCCAGGTAACGGTAAGGGCTGATCCATCAGGATATTGAAGTTGTGCAGCAGATGACCACAAGCCTAGATTCCCACTCGGGGGGTGGGGGCGGGGGGTACTGCAAAGTTCCTCCAGACAGGTCCAGGCAGCGGAAGCGTCGCTTGGAGATGTCAATCGCTTGTGTGATGATGTTCCTTGTGGCAGCATGGCTGGTGTTGTAGGGGAGCTCTGCAGCTGGGCACGCTTCCTGGCCACAGTCATGAGCCATCTCCAAAGGGGACATCCCTTGTTGCCCAGTAACCAGCCTGTAACTTGCTGACCTGGTAGGAATAAAAGTGGCACAGAGGACAGGTGCAGGATGAAAGAGTCCTTACAGGCACAGACCAACATGATGAGCTGCCTGTAATGATAAACCAGCTGTACGTTGAGGAAGTGAAATCCCTTTCGATTGATAAAGATGTAATCGGGAGCTAATTTGTGGGTAGTCATTGGCACTTTGCACCCTGGGACATCTGCCATGTGTGCTAAAACCTCGTGCTCGCTCTTGTCCTGTTTCATTCTGCCAGCCGGAAAGGAGATGTAGGTGCTCCATGTGATGTCAAGAGCCTTGGTGACCTTCCTGATACATTGGTGTACTGTGAACTCTGAGATGTTTCTGATGTAGCTAGAAAGGAGACTGTGGTATACTGTTGCAGGCTGCATTGATGTTGGCAGCCACAGGCGGTGCTGTCCATGCTCTGGATTAACGCTGGAGTTGTAGCTGCAGCAGGTGACAGAGCTTGGTGGTGAAGTGAAGGTGCTTCAGACATTGCTTCTCAGTGAAGCTGATGTGGGAGAAGTGCTCGCTGGATATTTTCATCCTATATTTCCAAAGGCCTGACCGCTATGTCTGCAGACAGACTATTTGTGAGGCAAAGAACAACAACAGCTCAGGAGCAACAAAATCTCTGAGTGCAGACAAAATGAGCTTTCCAGAGTGATAGAAAGCAGCAAACAAAATGCCTGGAAGTCAAACAAGAGGCAGAAATACTAAACCAGTAAGTAACTTGTAAGTACCACATTATGCCTTTAAATAGTGCTGGCGAGGGAGCCTTCCTGCCGCTTAGTGCCACGTTGTGCTGTGCGAGGTCTGCATGTGGTGAGTGGAACACTGTGCCAATCGAAAGTGGCCCTGCAAGAAGCACAGAACTCCGCTGTAAATATATTATTCTGTACTTGGATTGATGCTTACAGGCGCTCCTGTCAGGAGTGAATCTCCAGAACCAATATGGCAGACAGCGCACTTCCAGCCATAAGTGTGCGTGCACTTCCTGCCCGCCACGTTGGGGATTTAGTAGCCTGCTCTTAGCACCCAAAAAACAGGCGCTAATTGGCCAAATTTCTCTGCCTGCAACATTTCTGATCTCCTTCAGTGTTCAGTGAAAACACCATGGTTTGCTGCCACCCAGTGGATTTGTTGTGTGAAAATATCCTGATGCATTCACACTGCAGATTCAGCAACAACACAAAGCATTCTTGGCTTTGCACCATGCCAAACCTGAAATGTGTAAACCATGAGGGGTAGAATTTCTGTCTCCGTTCTCCGAATCCCCCTGGAAGTTCTACCTCCCAGTGTCAAGGCCAAAACTGGCTCCTGTGCAGCTTAAGAGCATTTCCACCAAGTCCCGATTACCTGCCCTCTGAAATTAAAACACAAGATGCTGGTCAGGCAGCATCTGTGGAGAGAGAAACAGAGTTAACATTTCAGGTCAATAACTGGAAGAAGTTAGAGATTTACCAGTTTACTAGCAAGTACAGAGACAGGGGAGGGGGTGGGAGCCGTGTAAAGGTGGTGGAAAAAAAGAACAAAAGGGAAGGTCTGTGATTGGGGAGTGATTAAACACAAAAGGGTAATGCTTTGATATTGGGTTTATGGTGTAACACTACAGTCATAATGGGATTGTAAACTTAGTTCGACATATTTAAATGAGCTGCTATATTTAATCAATTGTCCACCACAATGAGAGAATGTGCGTAGTTCTTTTTACTTTTTTCAAGCATTATGGACGGTTCCATGGATCAGAATGAACAAGCTGCTAGTTCCCACACTAAGGTAACTTGATAAACTAATCACTAGGACCTAAGAGAGAGAGGCACAAAACAATTGGTCTTCTGATATTCTCCCCACCCAGTGATGAACTGATCCAGATCAAGACCTCGCCAGATTCCAGATTAATTAAGGAAAGCCAGCACGGATTTGTTCAGGGCAAATCATGTCTAACTAATTTGCTTCAGTTTTTCGATGATTTAACAGACAGAGTTGATGAGGGTAATGTGGTTGGATGTGGTGTACATGGACTTCCAAAAGGCATTTGATAAAGTGCCACATAACAGGCTTATCAGCAAAGTTGAAGCCCATGGAATAAAAGGGACAGTGGCAGCATGGATATGAAGTTGGCTGAATGATGGGAACAGAGAGCAGTGGTGAATGGTTGTTTTTTGGACGGGTGGAAGGTGTATAGTGGGGTTCCCATGGGTCGGTGTTAGGATCACTGCTTTTCTTGATCTATATTAATGTCCTAGGATTGGGTATGCAGGGACAATTTCAAAATTTGTGGATGACACAAAACTTGGGATATTGTGAACTGTGGGGAGGATAGTGATAGAATTCAGGAGGACATAGGCTGGTGGAATGGACAGACACGTGGCAGATGAAATTTAATGCAAAGGAGTGTGAAGTGATAGATTTTGGTAGGAGGAATGAGGCAAGGCAATATAAAATAAAGGATACAATTCTAAAGGGGGTGCAGGAGCAGAGGGATCTGGAGGTATACATGCAAATATCGTTGAAGGTGGCAGGGCAGGTTGAGAAAGTGGTTAATAAGGCATACAGGATCCTGGGCTTTATAAATAGATATAAAGTACAAAGGCAAGGAAGTTATGGTGAACCTTTTTAAAACACTGGTTCAGCCTCAACTGGAGTATTGTGTCCAATTCTGGGCACCACACTTTAGGAAGGATGGGAAGGCTTTAGAAAGTGTGCAGAAAAGATTTATGAGAATGGTTGCAGGGATTAGAGACTTCAGTTTATTTATTTATAGATACAGCACTGAAACAGGCCCTTCGGCCCACCGAGTCTGTGCCGACCAACAACCACCCATTCATACTAACCCTACAGTAATCCCATATTCCCCATCACCTCCCTACACTGGGGGCAATTTACAATGGCCAATATTACCTATCACTTGCAAGTCTTTGGATGTGGGAGGAAACCGGAGCACCCGGCGAAAACCCACGCAGACACAGGGAGAACTTGCAAACTCCGCACAGGCAGTACGCAGAATCGAACCCGGGTCCCTGGAGCTGTGAGGCTGCGGTGCTAACCACTGCGCCACTGTACCGCCCATTATGAGGATAAATTGGCAAAGCTGCGGCTGTTCTCTTTACTGAAGAGAAGGTAGAGAGGAGATTTGATAGAGGTATTTAAGAAGGCTGCATTTGCTGACAACGCAACCACTAGATTGTGCTGTACTGGCACATGCACAAATGTAGCCTGTTCCACTTAAACGTCACAGTCTGCGACGTTAAGGCAGCTGCCAGGACTAAAGATGGCGCTGCTCAAATAATCACAGAATCACTTATTTCGATCTCCATAAAATTTTAATTAAAAATGAAACATTCAGCCATTTTACTTCCTAGTTTGCTGTCTGTCAGAATACTTCAATGTGATTGGCTACTTACCCTGCTTGATGATACCACTGTAGCTGGACGCTTGCAGATCCCCTTGACTTGGCATTAGACTCAAACTCACATCAGGAAAGTGGAAATCCGCACCACAGAGATCACTAGATCTTCGTGGGCAGCTTTCTTTGAAGTCAACAGCGAGCGCTGCCTCTTCGCGGCTGACCTCGAATCCTGGGCCTTTCCCAGAAAGACAATTGTAAAGAATGTTGTTTATACTACAAATTAATTTTCAAAGCTCATATAACTGCTTGTTTTCATACGTGATAGCTTTATAATCAAGGCTATTCTTGAGGTATCAGTTTTTAAATGTGTCTCAGCTTTTTAAAAAGCTATTGGTCAACGTTTGCTAGTTCTCTATGTTGGCATGTTTGCTTGTTGTTTCCTGAAAGGGACTTGACACTTTGGGCAGAATTTTCCCAGCTCCGGGATGGCAGGCTTAGAAGGTAGGGGGAGGGGGGGTGGAAATAGTGGGGAGCTGCCAGGGAAGTTTCCCAGAGGTGGGCCGGGGTGCAGATTGGCTGCCTGATAAATGGAGGGGGGGCAGCCAATTTAAATAATTAAGGCCCAAAATAGGGGCAATATAGAGGGCCCACCAAGATTTGCTGGCTGCAGAACAGCCCCCACCCCCCGACCCCTGCTGCATGGAGAGTCTGCCACCTCACTGGGGCAGCGAAGGAAAAGGTGCCAATGACACCCCCTCACCCCCCCACCTGGAGGTCTTTCTCCTCTGCTCCACAGAGCTTGCCGCCTTCCCCCCTCTAAAAAAAAAATTCAATTTGCTTTTCCCCTCTGAGAGCGCCTCCATTTTGAGGTGCCCTCGCATTCTTCTACCTACCTCAGCAGCGCCCACCTCTCTCGGCAGTCACACCTCTTAGATTAACTACCTTGAATTCGGCCAGTGGTCAGGGACAGGTGTGACTATGAGTGAGGCAGGTAGAGGGATCCAGGAGGTTGTACTGCAGGAGCCTCAGCCATTGTCCTTGTCCAACAGGTTTGAGATTCTTGCTCCCTGTGTAGACGAGAGCAGGGACTGTAGGGAGGATGAGCAAACTGACCATAGCACCCTGGTACAGGGAGCCATTCAAGTGGGGGGAGAAAAGAGAAATGTAGTCGTAATCGGGGATAGTATAGTTAGGGGCATAGACACAGTTCTCTGTGGCCAGGATCGAGAGTCCCAAAGGCTGTGTTGCCTACCTGGTACCAGGGTTCGGGATATCTCATCTGGGCTGCAGAGGAACTTGGAGTGGGAGGGGAAAGATCCAGTTGTCGATGGTCCACGTAGGTACCAACAATATAGGTAGAATGAGGATAGAGGTTCTGCTGAGGGAATATGAGCAGCTAGGGGCTAAATTAAAAAGCAGAACCAAAAAGTTAATAATCTCCGGATTACTACCTCAGCCACGAGCTAATTGGCAGAGGGTCAATAAGATTAAAGAGATAAATGCGTGGCTCAAAGATTGGTGTGGGAGGAATGGGTTTGAATTCATGGGACATTGGCACCAGTACTGGGGAAGGAGGGAGCTGTTCTGATTGGACGGGCTCCACCTGAATCATGCTGGGACCAGAGTCCTGGCGAATCGCATAACTGTAGATAGGGCTTTAAACTAAATATTGGGGGGGAGGGTTCAGGAAAATTAGGAAGGCAAAGTTAAAGGAGAAGGTAGGAGTGCAGGTTAGTGATGAGGCTGATTGTTACCTGAAAATAAAAGGTAGGGACAGAATGTGTGAACGTCTTATTGCACCAAGGAATCGTACTAGGGTAGGGAAATGTGATAATAGAACAAATTTAAAGGCTTTGTTTCTGAATGCACAAAGCATTCATAATAAAATTAATGAGTTAATAGTGCAAATCGAGACAAATGGGTATGATTTAGTGGCGAATTCTGAGATGTGGTTGCAGGGAAACCAGGTTTGGGAATTGAATATCCAAGGGTATTCAGTATTTCAGAAGGATAGGCAGGAAGGAAAAGGAGGTGGTGTAGCTTTGTTAGTAAAGGAAGAGATCAGTGCTGTAGTGAGAAATGATATAGGCACTGGAGACCAAGACGTAGAATCAGTCTGGGTAGAAATAAGAAATAGCAAGGGAAAGAAGTCCCTGGTGGGAGTAATCTATGGGTCTCCAAACAGTAGTTCCGCAGCAGGGCATAGTATAAACCAAGAAATACTGGGGGCTTGTAAGAAAGGTACGGCAATAATCATGGGTGATTTTAATATGTATATAGACTGGATTAATCAAATTGGCAAGGGTAGCCTCGAGGGAGAGTTCATTGAATGTATTAGAGATTGTTTTTTGAAGCATTATGTTGTGGAACCAACCAGGGAGCAGGCTATTCTAGATTTGGTATTATGTAATGAGGTGGGATTAATTAATGATCCTCTAGGGAAGAGTGATCATAGCATGCTAAAATTTCAAATTCTGTTTGAGGGCAAGAAACTGGAGTCCCACACGAGCGTTCTGGAGTTAAACAAAGGTAATTACATAGGCATGAGGACAGATTTGGCCCTAGTAGACTGGGCAAGAAGACTAAAAGGTAGGACAGTTGATGAGCAGTGGCAGATGTTTAAGGAGATATTAAATTCCTCCCAACTAAAATATATTCCAGAGAGGAAGAAAGATTGTAAGAGGGGGAAAAACATCCATGGCTAAGCAAGGAAGTTAAGGATAACATAAAGACAAAAACTAAGGCATACCATATTGCAAAGGCCAGTGGCAGGCTGGAAGATTGGGAAACTTTTAAAGATCAACAAAGGGTTACTAAAAAAGTAATAAAAATAGAAAAGATAAATTATGAAAGAAAACTAGCACAAAATATAAAAACGGATAGCAAAAACTTCTATAAGTATATAAAAGGGAAGAGAGTAGCCAAAGTGAATGTTGGTCCCCAGTGACTGGGGAGTTAATAGTGGGAAACACAGAAATGGCAGAGACACTAAATCAGTATTTTGCCTCAGTTTTCACGGTGGAAGACACTAGTACCATCCCAATAGTAACAGGTAATGCAGAGGTTATAGAAAGGGAGGAACTTAGAACAATCATCATCACTAGGGAAAAAGTACTATTGGGATTGAAGGCAGACAAGTCCCCAGGGCCTGATGGCTTACATCCTAGGGTCTTAAAGGAAGTGGCAGCGAAGATAGTGGATCCATTGGTTATATGCTCCAAAATTCCCTGGATACGGGAAAGGTTCCAGTGGATTGGAAAAATGCTAATATACTGCCCTTATTCAAAAAGGGAGGGAGGCAGAAAGTAGAAAACTATAGACCAGTTAATTTAACATCTATCATTGGGAAATTGTTAGAATCCATTATTAAGAAAGTAATAACAGGACATTTAGAAAGTCAAAACACAATCCATCAGAGTCAGCATGATTTTATGAAGAGTAAATCGTGTTTGACTAATTTGCTAGAGTTCTTCGAAGATGTAACAAGTAGATAACGGGGATCCTGTAGATGTAGTATATCTGGACTTCCGGAAGGCATTTGATAAGGTGCCGCACAAAAGGTTAATACACAAGGTAAGATCACATGGGGTTAGGGGCAATTTATTAGCTTGGATAGAGGATTAGTTAACCAACAGAAAACAGAGAGTCGGGCTAAATGAGTCTTTTTCTGGTTGGCAAGATGTAACTAGTGGGGTGCCAAAGGGTTTGGTCCTCGGGCCCCAACTATTTACAATCTATATTAATGACTTGGATGCAGGGATAGAAGGTACTATAGCCAAATTTGCAGAAGACACTAAAATAGGTGGGATAGTAAGTTGCAATAAAGAAATAAGAAATTTACAAATGGATATGGTGAATGGTTAGGTGAATGGGCCAAAATTTGGCAGATGGAGTTTAATGTGGATAAGTGTGAGGTTATCCATTTAGGTCAGAAGAATAGAAAGGCAGATTATTACCTAAATGGAGAGAAACTTCAGAGTGCTTTGGTGCAGAGGGATCTGGGTGTCCTTGTGCATGAATCAGAGAAAACTAGTATACAGGTGCAGCAGGTAATAAGGAAGGCAAATGGAATTTTGGCATTTATTGCTAAAGGAATAGAGTATAAAAGTAGGGAAGTGTTGCTGCAACTGTACAAGGCATTAGTGAGACCGCACCTGGAGCATTGTGTACAGTTTTGATCCCCTTACTTGAGGAGGGATGTAGTTGTATTGGAGGCAGTTCAGAGGAGGTTCACTAGATTGATTCCAGAGATGAGGAGTTTGTCTTATGAAGAGAGATTGAGCAGTTTAGGCCTTTACTCTCTAGAGTTTAGAAGAATGAGAGGAGATCTAATTGAGGTATACATGATGATTAAGGGGATTGACAAAGTAGATATAGAGAGGATGTTTCCTCTTGTGGGGCAATCTAGAATGAGAGGTCATAGTTTTTGGATAAGGGGTAGCAGATTTAAAACAGAGATGAGGAGAAATTACTTCTCTCAAAGGGTCGTGAGTCTGTGGAATTCACTACCCCAGAGTGCGGTGGATGCCGGGACATTGAGTAAATTTAAGGAGCAGATCAACAGATTTTTAGTTAGTAATGGGTTGAAGGGTTATGGAGAATGGGCAGGAAAGTGGAGTTGAGGCCGAGATGAGATCAGCCATGATTGTATTGAATGGCGGAGCAGGCTCGAGGGGCTGAATTGCCTATTCCTGCTCCTAGTTCTTATGTTCTTCTGTTCTTATGCCTGACCTCTGATTGGGCCAGCACCATCGGCAGCACTTCTGCCATCCCTAATAGGACGGTGAGCGTAGAGACTTGCCAATTAGGAGGCCGCCTGCGGAAAAGTAGCTCCACCTGTCTGGTGCCCAGTAAGTGCAGGCTCGGGACGCCCATGTGATCCCGACATCAGGGCTCTGAAGCCTGTAGGAAAGTCCTGCTTTTTTGTCAGCTGCAGGGGAATTGGGTCCACTCAATTCTAGACTGGATAATATGAAATCAAGTTATCAACAACAAAGTTCAAGAACACATAGGTCTAGTTAAATCAGTTCAACTTTGAGATAACTGGATCAGAAATTCTGGAAAGATCATACAGTCTTCTAAGGTAAAGGCAGAATGATTGGAGCATTTTCAGCATTGTCTTATACTGCACATATACTGTACATCCTTAGCTGGTCCATCCATCAAAAGAAGCATCAGCGCTCAAGAAGGAAACTAGTTCACTGTTTGTGTAGATAATGTAGCAGTTAGTGTCTGTCATACTGACAATAGGGCACAGCAGTTTTATGTTCTGCTTTAGTGAAGTCGTAATGAAAGTCTTAAAAGATTCTGGTGATCACAAGTTTCCTAATAATAATGAAACAGAATACTTCTAGCTGAAAATAATGAAGTGTGATCTCAACAAAGACAACAACAACAACTTGTATTTCTGTGGGACTTTTACTATAATAAAACTACCCAAAGCACTGCACGGGAGTATTATCAAACAAAATTTGACACCGAGACACATTAGGAGATATTAGAGCAGGTGACCAAAAGCTTGGTCAAAGAGGTAGGTTTTAAGGAGCATCTTAGAGGAAGCAGGATCAATACCTCTGGGGACCAAAACACAGAAGCTCCTATTTTGGAAGTGGATAGACCAATGCCTGTGGTCTCCTCCTAAATATAACTGCTTTGATTGGGAAGCATTTTATGGGTTTCCAGGCTTGTGTTAACCACAAAATCTGCTCATCCGATTAAATGTTTCATCTTGGAGATGCACACTTGTGGAAATAGTAATGAAGGTATGGAGTGTCTCCTGACAACGCAGCCAAGAACCGATGACATCACTGTGGTCTGAACTCTGCACATACGTGGAACGTATTCGCCTGCAAAATGCACCTGAGCTTTGCCTGCTTGCCAGTACTAATGCGTGCACATGTGTCATCACGCAAAGGGACGCCAGTCTCCAGCGCGAGTTTTGGAAAGCAGCCTCAATCGCTGTTGCTCGTCCCCACTCCCTCCCGCCGTTCTCACCCATGCCCGCCTGCTCCATTTTGCGTTCCCGACTGGTCGTCGCTTGCTTCCTGCCTCCCCGCCTCCCCAACCCACCACTTCTCCAGGTAGCAAGGCCGGGAGAGAGTGGCAGCAGAGAACAGCAGGATGGAGTGGCAAGCAGTGTAAAGCAGCGGGAGGGAGTGGTGAGAAGGAGGGTGGAGGAGGGAGCGGGAAACTGAGTGTGGCGATTGAGGCAGCGATCGCAGGAGAAAGCGGGGAACAGAAGCGATGATGGCGAGAGGGTACTGTTGGGAGGGGGGGATGGAGGCGGCAAACACAGCTATTGAGGGGTGAGGGGGTTTGTCTTTTTTTGTGTTTAGTTGAGCAGCACCATCTTTATTACTGGCAGCTGGGGAAGGCGGTGGCGTAGTGTTAATGTCACTGGACTTACCGTCCTTACCTGGTCTGGCCTACATGTGACTCCAGACCCACAGCAACGTGTTTGACTCTTAAAATATCCTCTGGCCTAGCAAGCCACTCAGTTCAAGGGCAATTAGGGCTGGACAATAAATGCTGGCTTAGCCAGTGGCACCCACATCCCACAAACGAATAACAAAAAAGCTGCCTGAGACGTCGCAGACAGTGATGTTTCTATCGATGAGGCTGCATTTGCGTATGTGCCAGTACTGTGCCAATCTAGTGGTTGGATTGTCAGTAAACACAGCCAGTGGGATATTATGACCAGTTTATCATAGAGTAATAAATCACTTAAATAAGATAGGACCTCCAGTAGTCTTCCTCATGATAAGTCACAGGATGTACTGTTTTATAATGCAAGTAGCATCATACCATATATTGTGTATTATACACTGAAGGATGTGTATGCGTCTTGGTACTTCTTTTCTAATGGGCATAAAATCAGTTGTTGGCTGGTAGGAAAACATATATTTAACCGCAGCTGTTCCTTTAAGGCCAGAATATCTAATTACTGTATTTAGGTGTATCCTCTTGTCAAATGAAGCTAGTTACTGTTGCCGAGGGAAGCTTGAAGGTAAATCCCTGGCTTCTCCTAAAGACCATATTGTCACAGTCAGAAGAAACAAGTGAGAGATGACTGGCTTTCCTGTTTAAATACTAAGTGCTCCTTTTGTAGGTTCCCTGTCTGTTATTTATTTTATGAATATATTTGAGCTACTCCAGTAAAAGTGAGAGACATTTTGAGTGTGTGACATTTTCAAGGGTGATACTTTGATGTACAATAGACGCACTAAACACAATATAGGAACATAGGAATAGGAGCAGGCCATTCAGCCCGTCGTGCATTCAATTAGATCATGGCTGATCATCTACCTCAACTCTACTTTCCCACACTATCCCCATATCCCTTGATGTCATTATATCCAGATGTCTATTTTTTTCTATCTTGAACATGCTGAATGATTGAGCTACCACAGCCCTCTAGGGTAGAGAATTCACCATCCTCTGAATGAAGAAACTCCTCCTCATCTGTCTTAAATGGCCTGCCCCTTATTCTGAGACTATGTCCCCTGGTTCTAAACTCACCAGCCAGGGGAAACATCCTATCTACATCCATCCTGTCACGCCCTGTAAGAATTTTGTAAGTTTCAATGAGATCACCTCTCATTGTTCGAAACTCTAGAGAATACAGGCCCAGTTTCTTCAATCTCTCATCTTCTGTTATATGTATAAATACGATCATGGCTGATCAACCACTTCAATGCCTTTTTCCCACACTATCCCCATATCCCTTTATGTCATTTGTATTTAGAAATCTGTCAATCTCTGCTTTAAACATACTCAATGACAGCTTCCACAGCCCTCTGGGGTAGAGAATTCCAAAGATTCAAAACTCTCTGGGCAAAGAAATTTCTCCTCATCTCAGTCCTAAGTGGCTTCCCCCTTATTTTGAAATTGTGTCCCTTGGTTCTAGACTCCCCAACCAGGGGAAACATCTTACTTGCATCTACCCTGTCTATGTAATGTACTTTCAAAACATTTTATCAATGAAGAATATTTTTTGAGGAAAAAAAACCAGTTCAGATTGCTTGAGACAATGGAAATTTGTTTACCATCCCTGTGATCATCCACACCTTTTATTGCTGGGATAGTTCTGCATCATTTAAGCTCAGCAACACTTAGTTACCCGGAAACCTTTACCGAGGGAGAACAACAACCAATAATTAATTGGGAGCCCCACTGGCCCCGGAGGGAGTCAGGGGTCAAGGTGTCAACTTCCTATTGAGGTAGGGCATAAATGAAGTGAGAAACAGATGGGTCAGGGCCAGTGGCTGGTTAGAGAGACAGGGAGAAGACAGATTTGCACCACTGACACCGCAGTGTCCACACTACCCCCCCAAAAAAATATGTTTTAGATAGAACCAGTCAGAGTCAGTGAAATGGCTGACCAGGAAAGGTTGTCAAGTCAGTTTATTCATTGGAAGAGTGTGGTTGTTCAATAAAAGGGACTGTTATGGGATATGTTAAAATTGAGAATTTACTTCTCTGTTTGAGCAGATGCAATTGATAAAATAAACCTGCTTCTTGATTTTCTTTCATTGTTCATGTCTCACCAGAGTGTTCATCATTTCTGTCTCTGAGACTGAAGTAACCCATGTGGTTGATACTGGGTCATGATATCTCATGATTAGCTATTTGGCTGTAACGGTAAACTTCTGATTGTAACCATTGAGAAAAAGAACTTGCATCTACACTGGGCCATCTCAAAATATTTCACGGCTACTGAACTTTTTGAAGTGTGGTCACTGCTATCCTGCAGGTAAATATGGCAGCCAATTGCACACGACAAGGTCCCACAAACAGTACTAAGATAAATGACCCAACTAATCTGTTTTTAGTCATATTGCTGAGGGATAAATGTTAGCCAGGACACTGGGGGAATGCCCCAGCTCTTTTGCATCCACATGAAAAAGCACATAGGCCTTGGTTTAAGTTCTTATCTGATAGACTGTATCTCTAACAATGAAGCACTTCCTTCGTATAGTTGGATTAAATCTTAAATCATAGAGTGGGCTTTGAACCCATGGCCTTCTGATTCAATAATGAGAGTGTTACCACTAGGTCAAACTCAAATAAATGACAGAATTAAACCAAAAGATTATGTAAAATAGATCCAAAATTTGTAACACTTGGATATTTTGTTCCTTAGTATGAGTCCTTATTGACTATTAGCTAGTCTCAACACATTCTAATTAATTATTGTCTCTGTGTTCTATTAACCTCAACCACACTCTAGTGTTGAGTTGTGAGGCTTCATTGCAAATTGAATCAGACAAGTTTTAGAGCATTCTCATCGTACTTTGCTGTAATCAACTCAGGCTTCTAATGACACAGGTATGTGGATACATGGGTGACTTTGACAGCCACTGACAATGCGGCCTTCTTCCAGGAGGCTGCAAATATCAGCGCCCACATGACTTGATATCCTGAGGCACTGGTGTCTCATATCCAGGAATCTGATCCTCTGCCTCTAAATCCTATGTTGGTGGTATCGTCTGTGATCATCCCCTCTGTCCTATGGAGCGGAAGGTCGGTGAGGAGAAGGCTGCTGCTGCTCCTGCTCCTTTTGGTCCTTATCTGAGGTCCAAGATAAAGCTGCATAGTGACACCTATGCTGAAATGATGTTTGACAGGTGGAAAGTGTAGCGCAGAATTGCAAACTACTAGAAATGAGCTCAAAAGTATTGGAAATCACCTCAAAAGCAGGAAAAGCACACACTCAGAACAAGTCCTGTGAGTAAAAGCCTTTCACTTAGGCAAGGAAGCAGGTGTGAGGTCTTGAGTACTTATAGGATATTACGTCTACCATTTGTTCAGGCCCCTCCGTTCCCACTGTCTTCTCACCTTGCTTTCTCTGATGAGTTCCAGGAAGCCTGGGAAACCTGTGCACTCAGTTACATTTAAAAATCAATTTTAAACAGCTGCTAATTACCTTTTAACATATTTAAATTGACATACTGTCTCATCCAAGGGGTTTCTCACATGCAGCCAAATGCACTGTGAAGTTAAAGGCAGATGTCGGCTTCCTGGCGTGGTGGCCCTTTCAATCCCTTTAACCAGTAGCTTGCACCTGAACCTACTCACTTTTTCAGGTTAAAATTCCCCCCATGGGCTTTTTCTTCAGTTGTTTGCTCATCTCTTATATTGTCATTAACTTGTCAAGTTCGTGTTCATTTTTAGGCTTTCAAGCCATTGCCAAGTTCCTCATTGCAGCCATACTGCTTTGGGGTGCATTAGCCAGATATCTCCTGACAGAGAACTGAACAGGAGATCTTAGAACCTGATCAAGAACAGTACCAGCTGTGTTCTATAGCCAGGCTGCTCAGTCACCCTCTTGCCCAGTAGTTGTTTATAGAAGTGAATGGTGAGAGGTTTAGAGGCTGATAAGTTAAAATAATGCATCAATAATCCGAGAAATTTGGTGAATTTAGAAAATAAATGTTCACTCAGCGTTCATTACAAATTTTGATCTCTGTCCTTTCCTATGAAGCTTCAAGCTATTTCAGTTCTCAGAAGCATAGCTGAATATCAGTGGTTTATTGACACAACAATGAAATGTAAACCAGCAATGATGGCAGGTATGGGAGAGAATGAATATAGATGAGCAGAAAAAATTGGACAGAGGCAGACAAAGCCGTTTACTTGGCACAGAAGCAAATCTACCAAAGTATATCCAAAAGTTTACCATTTCAAAAGTCTATTTTAGTTCACTGAGTTCTGCACATGAAGCCTTTTTGTTTTTGAAAGTCCAAATCAAAATTCCTTTCAGCTGCTCATGATATACTTCAGTGAAATATGGAGGCAGATTATTGGGGCAGAGTTAACGGAGTTTTACCCTCCTGCTAATGCAAGACAAACCCATCACCCCTGTGTTCGCTGAACTGCATTGGCTCTCGGTCAAACAACATCTCAATTTAAAAATTCTCATCCTTGTTTTCAAATCTCTTCATGGCCTTGCTCCTCTCTGTCTCCGTAACCTACACCAGCCCTACAACCCTCTGAGGGCTCTGCGCTACTCCAATTCTGGCCTTTTGAGCATCCCTGATTTCAATTGCTCCACCACATAAGTCTTCAGCTGCCAAGGCCCTAAGCTCTGGAATTCCCTTTGTGACAGAAACCACACCTGCCAAATGGAAAATATTTTATTTTTATTTATTTTATTTAGAGATACAGCACTGAAACAGGCCCTTTGGCCCACCGAGTCCGTGCCGACCAACAACCATCCATTTATACTAACCCTACAGCAATCCTATATTCCCTACCACCTACCTACACTAGGGGCAATTTACAACAGCCAATTTACCTATCACCTGCAAGTCTTTGGCTGTGGGAGAAAACAGGAGCACCCGGCAAAAACCCACGCAGTCACAGGGAGAACTTGCAAACTCCGCGGAGGCAGTACCCAGAATTGAACCCGGGACCCTAGTACTGTGAGGCTGCGGTGCTAACCACTGCGCCACTGTGCCGCCCTAATTTTGTCATATGGAGCATTATTTGAACGCTTACTGGACATTGAACGTAACTTGTTTTAAAAGACCACAGAACAGTCGCTGAAAACATGGCTGCACATTTGCATTCTGAAAGACAGTTGCATGGAGAGACAATGGGAGTACTCCCTGATCCAATTAGCCAAATTTGTCAATAGTGATGATTAAAAGACTGTGTAAGAGCCAGCATTCCACTCCCCCACTGAGAGTGTCTGGTAAGCTTGGAGGAAACCACAAACCTCATAGGAGAGGCTGTTTCAAACAGGGAGCTAGTCACATGACTAACCTGCTGGACAACCTGGGGCTTTTTGAATTGTGCCTGACACAGAAAGAAAGAGACTGCAATTGAACTTCAAGGAGGAAGGTCTCCCTTTCTCTGTCTCTCTCTGTCTCTCTCTCATGCAAAGTTCCAGAGACTCTTGGAATTAACCTAAGCCTCAAGTCAGAAGACCAGTGAAACAAGTTTTGAAAGTGTGCACTGGGCCCCAACGAGAACTGCAAGACTTAACTTCAATCAAAGACTTTACATCCAACCCAAAACCAGTAACTGAACTCCATCTATTACTTCAAACCTTTCCCCTTCAATTCTTTCTCCTCCTCTGCCTCTATTTACATGTGTGTTTATCGCGTATGCATGCTAGTATGGTCGTGTCGCATATTTTTAGTAGTTTTAACAGAGTTAGAGTTTTAAGGTTAATAAACTTACACGTTTCTTGTTTAAATCTGAGAAAACCTGTTTGGTTGATTTCTTTGCAATTACAATTAGAGAGCAGTGAGCAAGGATTCACTGAGGGGAAGCTAAAAACATGGTGTTTTAAAAGTTAAACCCGTCACGACCAAACCAGGAAAAGGCTGAGAGGGGGGCCCTAGACCCCTTCCTCACCTGGTCGTAACACCTCCCTAAACCTCACTGCTTCTGTACCTCTCTCTCCTCCTTTAAGATGCTCCTTAAAACCTATCTCTTTGATCAAGCTTTTGGGCATCTCTCCTAATATATCTTTATTATAGAATGGTTACAGCACAAAAGGAGGCCATTTGGCCCATCATGTCCATGCCAGCTCTCTGTAAGTGCTACTGAGCTTGTCCCACTCCCCTGCCTCTACCCTGTAGCTCTGCAGATTTTTTCTCTTCAGATAATTATCCACTTCCTTTTTGAAAGGCATGATTGAATCTCCCTCCACCACACCCTCAGGCAGTGCATTCCAGATCCTAACCACTTGCTGCATAAGAAAGTTTTTCCTCATGTCACCTCTGGTTGTTTTGCCATTCACCTTAAATCGGTATCCTCTGGTTCTCAACCCTTCTGCCAATGGGAACAGTTTGTCTCTATCTATTCTGGCCAGACCCTCATGATTTTAAACATCTCTATCAAATCTCCTCTCAACCTTCTCTGCCCTAGGGAAAACAGTCCCAGCTTCACCAATCTATGCACACAATTGAAGTTCCTCATCCCTGGAACCATTCTCGTGAATCTTTTCTGCACACTCTCCAGTGCCTTCATATCCTTCTTAAAGTGTGGTGCCCAGAACTGGACACAATACTCCAGATGATGCCAAACCAGTGTTTTATAAAGGTTCACCAAAACCTCCTTGCTTTTGTACTCTGCCTCTATTTATAAAGCCCAGGATCCTGTTTGCCTTATTTATGTGGCTTGGTGTCACATTTTGTTTGATAATGCTCCTGTGAAGTAATGCGGGACATTTTACTACGTTAAAGGCAGCATAAATGCAAATTGTTGTAGTTGAGGAGTATTATTATCTTTGGGTATCCATCTATCCTTTTTCAGTAATTTTCTCCTTTCTCCTCCTCAATTGATTCCTCTCTGGGATACAGTATAATGTGTGCTGGCTGTCTTCTCTAATATTCTTCTTATGAAAGTGTGGTGAGCATGTCAGCAAGATATTTGATCATGGGAGGAATCATAACAAAAATTCAACATGCATTCTCAGCAGGAGTCACTGGATTACAATCAGGAAAGTGAACCCTAGCCAATTTTCCCCTCCTTAATCCAGTAGGATAGAGGCTAATTACAAAAGGAAGAAAATAAAACTTGCATTTATATAGTGCCTTTTGCAACCTCAGGATGTCGCAGAGTGTTTCACAGCCAATTAGATACTTTTGACTTGTAGTCACTGTTGTAAAGTAGGGTAACATGGCAGGCCATTTGTGTACAGCAAGCTCCCACAAACAGCAATGAGATAAATGATCAATTAAATTGTTTAAGGAATGTTGGTTGCTTTGTGTATTAAAACCAATGATTTGCCATTAAGGAAGCAACTCTCATTTTTACATGGCCCTTGCGTCTATACTTGGTTCTTGTTTATTTAAAAAGTTGAAATGTTACTGGACCTTCTGTAAAGCTGTTAGCAGCACAGAGTAATAATGGCAATCAATTCTACATCTGGATAGCAAGCTGGCTACAAAACTGTAAACAGAGTCATGGTTAAAGGTTCAGACTGGCAAATGGTGGGAAGTGGTGTTCCACAAGGATTGGTGCTGTGACCACTGTTCATCATTTACATAAATGATACGGACTCTGGATTCAGAAGAGCAATTTCAAAATTTGTAGAAGACGCCAAATCCGGGGTTCTGGTTAATACAGAGGAGGACTGTGACATAATACAGGAAGACATTAATAAACTTGAAAAATGTGTTTGTAATTGTCAATTGATTTTTATATAGATAAGTGTGAGGTGATACATTTTGGTAGGAAGAATACTGATAATAATGATAATATTAGAACAAGTCAACATGGTTTTACTAAAGGGAAATCCTGTTTGACAAATTTATTAGAGTTTTTTTGAGGATGTAACTAGTACGGTAGATAAAGGGGAACCAGTAGATGTAGTATACCTGGATATCTAAAAGGCATTCGATAAGGTGCCACACAAAAGTTAATAGGCAAAGTAAGTGCTCATGTAGTTGCGGGTAATATATTAGCATGGATAGAGGATTGGTTAACAGCCAGGAAGCAAAGAGTGGGCATAAACAGGATATTTTCAAGTTTGCAGGCAGTGAATAATAGAGTGCCACAAGGATCAGCGCTGAGGCCTCAGCGATTTACAATCTACATCAATGACTTAGATGAAGAGACAGAGAGTAATGTACCTAAGTTTGCTGATGATACCAAGTTGGGTGGAAATGTAATCTGTGGGGAGGACAGAGAGAGGCTGAAAAGAGACATAGACAGGTTAAGTGAGTAGGCAACAGGATGGCAGATGGAGTATAATGTAGGGAAGTGTGAAGTTATTCAGTTTGGTTGTAAGAATAGAAAAGCAGAATATTTTTTAAAAGTTGTGAAACTTGTAAGTGTTGCTATTCAAAGAGACTTGGGTGTGCTCGTAGAAGGAATGCAAAAAAGTTAGCATGCAGGTACAGCAAGTAATTTGGAAGCCAAATTGCATATTTGCCTTTATTGTAAGGGGATCGGACTACAGGAATAAAGAAGTCTTGCTACAATTATACAGGGTCTTGGTGAGACCATATCTGGAGTACTGTGTGCAGTTTTGGTCTCCACATTTAAGAAAGGATATACTTGCATTAGAGGCAGTACAGCGAAGATTCATGAAATTGGTCCCTGGGATGAGAGGGTTGTCCTATGATGAGAGGCTGAGAAAATTGGACCTATATTCTCTGGTGTTTAGAAGGATGAGAGGTGATCTCATTGAAACATACAGGATTCTGAAGGCGCTTGACAGGGTAGATGCTGAGAAATTGTTTCCGCTGGTTGGGGAATCTTCTTTACCTAGAGTGTTCAGAATGTGGAACTCACTACCACAGGGAGTAGTTGAGGCGACTAGTATTGGTGTATTTAAGGGGAAGCTAGATTAAACACATGAAGGAGAAAGGAACAGAAGAGTATATTGATGGGGTTAGATAAACAAGAATGGGAGGTGGCTCCTGTGCAGCATAAACAGCGACATAGACCTTCTGGGGCGAATGGCCTGTTCCAATGCTGTAAGTACCATGTATGATGTAATACAATGTACTGTGTGATGATATCAGTTATTTGGGAATTCCTGCAGACAGGAAGAGAAAAGTGACATTATTGCCAAAATATTAAGAACAATACTTTTAGATATGGTCCATGTGAAACTACATCAGCTGACCAGGAAGGTAAATCCATATTGCAATGAATTTATTGGAATAATGGATGCTATGAATAAAATGATGCAATTATTATTTAAAGAAAATTCAAAACAATTTGTAGTACTAGGAATGAGCAAAGGACCAAACTCAATCTAAATCAATGACAATTGGTCCAGGATTCAAATAATGTATTTGGTTGGGGGCATAGGGAGGAGGATAATTACAAATATTTGGTTTGAGAGTGACTTGTCCTTTTTATTTAGAAAGAAGTCATTTGTTATAATCCAGAAAGTGAAGGATGGTACTGGAGCCAATATTTACTCAGTCTAACATTTATTGACAGAGTGAAACAAACAAGCATACACCTCCTAACTCAACCATTTCACAGTTTCTTTGTATGTGCAGAAGTTAAACTCCAATTAAAGCCCTCCATCTGCATATATTTAAACACAATTAAAATACAGTTAACATCATTACCCATAGACAAGGAAACAGCACACCTATTTAGGCAGGAAGAGCGAACCCAGTTTAATTAACTTTTGCACTGATTAAAAAGGCTGGTGATAGCAGTCACATGCCCAAGTAACTGTTCAGTGTTGCTATTGGGCTGGGAGATGTTTTAGTGCCCTTACACCAACCCTGGCTGATACCAGCTAACTTAATACCAAAGATTGAACTTGTGACCTTCTTGGTCTGTATAGTTGAGTCATTGAATCATAGAATCATACAGCACAGAATGAGGCTATTTGGCCAATTGTGGCTGTGCCAGCTCTTTGAAAGAGCTATCCAATCAGTCCCCCAGAAGGCTGCAGTACCCCGGGGCCCACACTCTAGCACGAGCCACTACCTTGAGCAAAGAATAAAATTGCTGAGTGGAGGGGGAGGAAGAGGCAAAAAAATTTTAACATAACAAAGTAATATAATCACTGACCTTCCTTTTCTTTAGAGATATAAAAGCAGATACTTGAAAACATGCTCCAGATGGAAGGTTACTGCCATCTTCTGGTTGACTAGCTTTGGAATCAAAGTTCCTTGATGTGGGTGAGACATATGGGGGAGAGATGTTAAAATGTTAAAAATCTGAACCCTGACTCCAACTTACCGCCAACCTGCCGACTTCTGGTTTTAATGGAACGGGAGGTGTGGGCAATCAAACTCATAGGAGGCAGGTTGTTAATTTAAATATTATAATGAGGCTGTGTGCCTCATATTTAACCACCATTTTAAATTTAACTATGGCCAACTGAGTTTTCCAGACCTCAGGAACCCCAGCAGCTAAAGGGAGCTGAGGACTGCTGGATCCAGGAGGTAAGTGCCCTTCCACTTACCTGCAGGATCTAGTTTACCTGCTTCAGCATGCACCCCACACTGCCTCCCACCCCACCCCGCAATCGATTGGACACCCACCCAACCCTTCCAATCTCATCCTGACATTTCCAATCTCCTGCAGGAGGTCTCTGATCTCCTCCACCCAGATTCTTCTGATGTTACCCAACCCCAGCCTCCAACGTGCCTCTGACCTCTACCTCATGACCCTGGCCTCCCTGACGTTGCCTGGCTCTGTACCCTGATCACCGACCACTCCAGCATCCCTGGCCTTCCTCATCTCTGGAGTATGTTACTCTGATCTTCCCACATGCACCCCCTCCCCCCACCCCCACTGCCCCAGCCTTCCTGATTTTCCACAGCTCCTGACTCCAATCTTCCTTCCCTTCCTGCCTCTGACCTCACGATCTTACTTGATTTTGGATTCCAATCTCCCTCCCACCCTGCCCGGCCTCTCCAATCTTCCCCAGCTCCTCTCCGCTCCCCAGCTGAGGTGTGATGCTCAAACAGTCTCCAGCCTGGTCAGTAGGTAAGTCACGTGAACATCTCTTTGTTTGAAACAGCATCTTCTGCGTGGGTTGTTGATTCTCAAAGTTCTCCATCACACTCGGTGGGGTGTGGAGTTCTGGCTCTTACACAGACAAAGAATTTTGAGTACCATGATTGCCCAGACCAATCTTGTTAATTGAATCAATGAGCACTCCCATTGTCTCTCTATTCAACTGTCTCTCAGAATGCAAATGTGCAACCATGTTTCCAGTTGTTCAACTCTGTGGTCTTTTTTAAACAAGTTATGTGCAATTTCCAGTAAAAAAGGTTCAAGTAGTGTTCCATATGACAAAATTAATATGTTTCCATTTGGCAGGTGTGGTTTCCATCACATAACATTAACGGATATCTCTGAAAATGAAATATTTGAACTGCACAATGCCACAGTGTCTAGATTAAAGGCTTAAACATTACTGGTGGACAAGAATAAAATTCTGGAATTGTATTTTTATTATTTCAAAGAACAAAAAAACCTTCAGAAATAGAGTCTTCATCAAAACAAGCTGTCTGTAATCTGAGCATGTGTGTTTGAGCAGCTAAACCAGTTAACAGACCTCAACCGTGTTGGAAATCAATTGGTTCAAATTTGTGCTTACACTTTTAAACATCTTTCCAATCTCAAGATATTGGTACCTACTAATAATAACTTACAGAAACTCAAACATATGTTCAAAGGACTTCGATTTTAAAACACCTTGACCTGAGCAACAATAATATCATCATTCAAAATTACAAATGGAAGGACCTGTCTCCATTTGAGGAACTAAGGCAGTTTCAATGTTTGAATATTAAATCTCAAGGACACATGGAATCAAATATATTCCTAATGTTATTTTTAAGGAGCATAAATCTCTTAAGTCTTTTCTTAGGGTTAAACACCCAACCTTTATTAACAAAGTACACATTCAAACCACTACATAATTTAACAAGAAAATAGTCTAGTTCCAGAGGACTGGAAGACAGCTAAATTGATTTCTAAATTTAAAAATGGAAATAGAAAAAGTCCAGGGAACTATAGACCAGTTAGCTTAACATCAATGGTAGGAAAGATAAGATGTAATAGAAAAATATGTAGAAAATATAATGTAATAAAGAATAACACCATCCCCTGCAAGTTCTCCTCCAAGTCACGGACCATTCTGACTTGGAAAACTATTGCTGTTCCTTCACTGACTCTGGGTCAAAATCCTGGAATTCCTTCGCTGAAAGCACTGTGGGTGTACCTATAACACATGGACTGCAGTGGTTTAAGATAGCGGCTCACCACCACCTTCTTCTCAAGGGCAATTAGGGATGGGCAATAAGAACACAAAAACACAAGTCTAGGTCATTAATACACAACAACACAAGAAATAGGAATAGGAGTAGACCAAATGGCCCATCGAGCCTGTTCTGCCATTCAATACGATCATGGCTGATCTTTGGCTTCAACTCCACTTTCCCGCACGCTCGCCTTGATTTCCTGAAAGACCAAAAATCTGTCTATCCCAGCCTTAAACGTATTCAATGATGGAGCATCCACAACCCTCTGGAGTGGAAAATTCCAAAGATTCACAACCCTATGAGTGAAGAAATTTCTCCTCATCTCAGTCCTAAATGATCGGCCCCTTATCCTGAGACTGTGCCCCCATGTTTTAGATTCCTCAACCAGTGGAAACAATCTCTCACTGTCTACCCTATCCAGCCCCTTCAGAATCTTAATGATATTGCCTCTCATTCTTCTAAACTCCAGAGAATATAAGCCTAATTTACTCAGTCTCTCATCACAGGACAACCACCTCATCCCAGGGACCAATTTAGTGAACCTTTGCTGTACCGTTTCCAATGCAAGTATATCCTTTCTTAAATGTGGAGACCAAAACTGCACACAGTACTCCAATTTTGTTCTCACCAAAACCTTGTACAATTGTAGCAAGACTTCTTTATTCCTGTACTCCAATCCCCTTTGCAATAAAGGCCAACATTCCATTTGCCTTTCTACTTGCTTGCTGTACCTGCATGCTAACTTTCTGTGAATCTCAGGAAGGTAGGTACCTCCTGCGATTGCACGGGAAGGTGCTGTGGGAAGGGAACAAGGTGTCGGGGGTGATGAAGAATTGCCAGGGTGTTGCGGAGGGAATGATCCCTTCCGAATGCTGAATGCTAACTTTCTACGTTCCTTGTACAAGCATACCCAAGTCTCTTTAAACATCAACACTTACAAATTTCACACCATTTAAAAAATATTCTGCTTTTCTCTTCTTACGACCAAACTGAATAATGTCACACTTCCCTACATTATCCTCCATCTACCATTTTGTTGCCCACTCACTTAATCTGTCTATATCTCTTTTCAGCCTTTCTGTATCGTCCCCACCCACCTTTGTATATTCAGCGAACTTAGGTATATTACTCTCTGTCTCTTCATCTAAGTCATTAATATAGATTGTAAATAGCTGAGGCCCCAGTGATGATCCTTGTTGCACTCCACTTTTCACTGCCTGCCAACTTGAAAATGTCCCATTTATGCTCACTCTTTGCTTCCTGTCCATTAACCAATAAATGCTGGCCTTGCCAGCAATGCCCACATCCCATGAACAAATAAAAAAAAGTCAACACCGATTTCAAAAGGGAAGGTAATGCTTGACTAACCTTACTGAGTTCTTTAAAGAAAGAGTAGACAAGGATAATTTAGTATATGTGTGTTGGATTATACTTGGATTTTCAAAAGGCCTTTGATAAGGTTAATAGTAGACTCGCTCATAACTAAGCATGTAGAGTTAGGGGCCAAGTAGCAGAATGGATAACAAGCAGACTAAGAAAACTCTTAGTAAGGATTAAAGCTTGTTATTCAAACTGTTGGAAGTGGTGTTCCACAGAGATTGATGCTAGGACCACTTATGTTCACGATTTACATTAAAAAATTCGACTCAGAAATCGAAAGTTCAATTTCAAAATTGCAGATGACACCAAATTGGGGAGTATAGTTAATACTGAAGAAGACTGCAACAAAATACAAGAAGAAAGTAAACTTTCAGAATGACAATTTCATTTCAATATAATTAAGTGTGAGGTGGTTACTTTTGGTCAGACAAACAAGGAGGCCACATACTCCTTGCAAAATAAGAGTGTAAATGGTATAGGGGAGCAAAGGCATCAAGAAATTACAAATCATTTAAAGTAACAATGCAAGATAACAAGGCCATAAAATGCAAACAAAGCATTGGAGTTCATTTCTAGAGGAATAGAATTGAAAAACAAGACGGTTATGTTGAATTCATATAGAACCTTGGTTAGACCATACTTAGAATACTGTGTACAGTTCTGATTTCCATATTACAAAAATGATAGAAAGGTGCTGGTGAAGGTGCAAAAAAGATTTACAAGGATGATAGCAGATCTGAGATGTTAAAACTATTAGGAAAGACTGAATAGGCTGGGGCAATTTTCTCGAGAAAAGAGAAGGCTGAGGGATGATCTAATAGATGTCTTTATAATTATGAAAGGGTTCGATAGGTTAGGCTTAGAGAAGATGTATCCAAAACTAAACAGGCTATAAATATAAGATAGCAACTAATAAATGCAACAAAGAATTCAGGAGAAACTTCTTTACCCAGAGAGTGTAACCATTCTGTGGTTAGGATGTGGAACTCGCTACCATATGGAGTAATTGAATAGCATAGATGCATTTAAGTAGAAGTTAGATAAGTCCAAGGGAGAAAGGAATAGAAGGATATGCAGATAGGGTGAAATAAAGAAGGGTTGAGGTTGAGACAGATTGTTTATGAAGAATGGGCATGCTCTAGCTGCAAGTGCTCAATGCTGACAAAGGAGGAATACTATTTTTCTCCACCCTCTTTACAGCTTTGCCATAGCACACATCATTCTACTAAGAGGGAGGACAGATAACCAGCTCGCAGGTCTTTGCCAATTTTACTCTTAGGCCAAAGGTTGGGAGGTGCGTGAGAGCAGCTAGAATGCTGCGTCAAATTTTTTTCTTATCTTGTGATGAAACACATTTTTATTTGTCTCATTCCATGTTTAGACCCTTGAAATAAGGGGCTCACCTCATGCTGAGTGCCCAGTACATTTACCATATTAATCTTCATTTTATAAATTCCACAGCTACATCTTTAAAGCACCCCACTGCAGTCAAAATGGTGCATCTGAAGCATATGTATCATGAAAAGCTCTGTCATTCAAAAGGAAAAAACTAATTTAACCATTGCCAATGTAGGATAAAGACTTCTGAAGTATGCCTTATATTTATTTCCAATAATTTCAATTGTCAGTGAGAGGCCATTTAGAACAAATGCAGCTCTGCTCTTTTTCAACCATGTGCTTTAACTGCAACCTCAGACTAGCCCCCGATTGCACAAGAATGAAATGTCCTACTTCCCAAATCAGCAATCCTTGTTAATACTGATTTGTGAAAAAAATTGAACTGAATTTAGTGATGAACAAAGGTTCTAATAGATCCAGATGGAATAATGAACTACATTGTGTACCTATGTAGTTGTAGATATATACATATTAAGCATCAGTACTTCAGAGGCCAGTATCACATGTCAGATGGTCAAGCCTCTGACCTCTCAGTGCCACTCCTACCCAAGTCCTGTTGCTAGTGGAAGTGATTCTGGTCACTGGAGGCTCTCGGTGGGCATTCTTGTGAGAGCAGGAGATCTTATCTAAAGTACTCAACAGCTGGAGTACTCAGGGATACAGTTGCATAGTGTTATGTTACTGGACTAGTAAACCAGAGGCCCAGGAAATTTAATTCACTTAATTAATTAAATAAATCTGGAATACAAAGCTAGTATTGATGACAGTGGCCATGAAACTACCGGATTATTGTGAAAACACATCTGGTTCACTGGAGAATGTGTGGCTGCAAGAGTGGATGGTTGCTGGTCTTGTGGCTGAAGAGATAGATGACATAAGAGATGAAAAGAAAGATCTGCTGTATCGTAAAGGAAAATGAATCAACGTAAATCTACAGTGTACTTTAGGGAAGAAATTCTGCCATTTTTACCCAGTCTGGGCCTACATGTGACTCCAGACCTACAGAAATGTAGCTGACTCTTAACTGCCCTCTGAAATGGCCCAACAAGCTATTCAGTTGTATAGTTATGGGTAATAAATGCTGGCCTTGCCAGTGTTACCCATGTCCCATGAATGACTTTTTTAAAAAGTAGCTAGAATCAAGTGCATTAGTAGCAGGCCTCAGATAGGAGTGGCATTGAGAGGAATGGAAGAGGGAGCAATGAAAAGGAGAAAGAAAGCGAAGGGCAAAGGATGGGAATTTAGGGAAAAAATGAACAGTAGAGGGGAAAAGCTGGGAGTAGCACATTAGGCAGTGGGCAGTTCAGGCAGACTACCTGAACTGGTGAGGGAATGAAGAGTGCCAGCCTGAACTGGGTTACAGGTTAGAGTGAATTGAGGAGGCACGGGAGAAAAATGCCAGTATGAACTGTAAGAGTTGAAGGAGGAGAGAGTGTCATGTGAAAGGGTCAGAATTGGATGAGTTGCTGTGCCATTATGAACTGGGTTGAGTGTTGGATGTGCTAGTATGATTACTGTGAAATTTGGGGAAGTGATGGTGAAATCCAAATATCACTTTGCTTTTCCTATTTTAAGATTGAAATCTATGAGTTGCCAAGTATAAAAATGCTTAAAATTGGTAAACTGTCTATTGTGAAGTGTAAAAATTCCATATTTTCCAAGGAGCAGCCTCGTCTAGAAATACCTCGCAATCTTCTACTTTAATGTTTGAATTTCTCCCTTCAGCGCTTTATGTACTTGGGCTTATAATTGGATACATATCTGAAGGGGAAAGATTTGCAGAGCTATGGGGAAAGACAGCAGAGTGGGGCTTTTTGCTTAGCTCATTCAAAAGAGCTGGCACAGGCGCAATTTGCTAGCTTTGCCTGTATAACAGTGTTATTTGTATTCCAAGGTTCACAATGGAAATAAGTTGTTTAGAAAACAGCTGCCAAACCAATACTGTCATATGAATGGCTCTCAAAACTTAGCAAAAATCAAATCACTGCCACACAAAATCTATCTTTAAGTGTCATAATCTATAGTGCATCATTTAACCTCAGTGAAAACTTGTTTAACTTTAACCTGTTTCGCAGGATGCTGTGACTAATGCTATCAAAACCTGAGACTAAATACTTTGTATTACAACAAGTGTTTTATATTTGTAATTTCCAGCTGCCCTTCAATCTTTGGGAATGGCGTTGTTGTGAAATGATGTAATTCTACAAAAGACGTTCATGCATAGCTGGTTATTACTTTACTGCAATAAAAAGTACTTGTAGTTATACAGAGCCTTTCATGACCTCAGGACTATACAGACTATAAAGCACTTTGGGATGTCCTGATGTTGTTAAAGGCGCTATATAAATGCAGATCTTTCTTTCTTATTTGACAAGTCTACCAGTTATTTTTCCTGGGTCCCTGGTTGGTCAGTATAACTAACCCTGACTGAATGTATTGGTCAAGACCAGGATTTAAAGGTAAGTATCCCAGTTTTTGGTGCATCCACTGTAATGTTTTCATGTCTTTAAAAGAATAGAGTGCTTACATTTTAATTTTGATTTGAACAAAACTTTGCATTTTCATACCACAACGGTGTATGCAAAAATATCATGTTAAACACAAATCCTTTAGTACCATCTAGTGGTTTCATCATAAGGAATATTTTAAGAATTGAGCTGTACAACATGTATATACATTCTTAGGAACATAGACACTGAATGAGGCCATTCAATCCCTTCAACCCGCTCTGCCATTGAGTTAGATCACGGCTGATCTGCACATCTGTTTTTTTGCCTTTGTTCCATTTCCTTTGATACCCTTACATAATGAAAATCTGTCAATCTCAATCTTGAAAGCTCCAACTCTCCGCCAGCATCTGTACAATACTGGTCAGTGTGCTTGTTAATATTAAATGAGGATAGTAGACTTTGGGTCAAAATAACAGCTGTTTATTAACAGGGGTCTTAATTCTAGGGTATCTACATTAACACTGAGCAACATGAGATTCAGACTCGTGACATCACATCCTGTGACGATGCTTAAGGTACATAATCTACCCAGCAACAGCTTATGCATATTATACTACAGCATCCACAGTCTTTTCGGGGAGAAAGTTCCAAATTTCTACCACCCTATGTGTGTAAAAGTGCTTCCTAATTTCCCTCCTGAATGGAGCAGAATACCAACTCCATTATATGTACATGTATTTTTAAGTTCTTTTACCGTTATATGCCCATTATATGCTGATATTATCCAGTGGAAGGACCAAAAATCACTGCTTGTCAAGGGGCAAGAGACTCATTGGACATTGGGTTTGAGTTGTGTTGGTCTATCTATTTATCTGTCATGCTATTTCTCGGGATTCGATTTCCAATATGCCTAATGATACCTATTTACTATACAGTATCCACCACATATAGTAGTTCGTGCTAATGTGATTTGCCCACTATACGCAGTGAAAACCATAACAGGTTGTAGCAGTGAAGTAACTTCCAAAGCTGCTGTAAGTCTCTGCTTTCTGACTGCCTCCTGTACTCCTGTAGATGCTAACAGTGAAAACAGCTGATTGAAGTTTCTTGAAGACCTGACTTTGCCTGAAATCAGCAAAGCTTTAAAATCAGAAAGCACTAAACTACGCAAAATAGTCAATGTGCTTAATATGCTCTGAGCAGCACCTTTGTAATTGAGAAAAATGACAAAAGGTTAGCGCCAATTGCCTGACTGTGATAGGCATAGATGGTGTAAGTGGTGAGGACTGTACATAGCAGATCTATATATTTACCTTTCATTGGGTTCTTGCAACCTTGTCCCCAAGGTAGGTTGTGCTATTTTTTCGTGGTGCTACCCATCTGAGGGCTCTACAAGTTGGGCCTCTCACCCGACACTTGCTGTTGCCATCTTTTCATGTTGCTTTCTGCCTCTCCCTCGGTCCTCAGCCCCATGAGTTCTGAGACCCACCACACCCACCTGACACTTCTGCACTTCCCCATCCCTAGTGCCTGCCCCTTCTCTCAACAACAACAACAACTTGTATTTATAAAATGCTTTTAATGTAATAAAATGTCCCTAGGTGCTTCACAGGAGTGTTATAAAGCAAAATTTGATATTGAGCCACAAGAGATACTCGGGGAGATGACCAAAAGCTTGGTCAAGAGGTGAATTTTAAGGAGTGTCTCAAAGAAGGAAAGGGAGGTAGAGAGGAGAGAAGTATAGGGAGGGGATTCCAGAGCTTAGAGCCTAGGCAGCTGAAGGCACAGGCACCAATGATGGAGCAATTAAAAATTGGGAATACTCAAGAGGCTAGAATTAGAGGTATCTTGGAGAGTTGTGGGGCTGGAGGAGATTCGAGAGATAGGGAGCAGGGAGGCCATGGAGGGATTTGAAAACAAGGATGAAAGCTTTAAAATTGAGGCATTGCTTAACCAGGAACCAATGTAGGTCAGCAAGCAGTAAGAGCACATTAACTGTTTCAAAGAACTTAAAGATGATCCTGGATCACAGCAGCTGTAAACACAATGAAATGTTTTTCTCAGGGATGGGAGAGGGAACAGGACTTCATTAAATTATTGAGGAGGTTGCCAGAAATGGATAAATGAAGGCTGCAAACCTTCATGATCCATCACTGGCCCACCCCACCCTCCAACACACTCCCAAAGTTTTGCAAAGAGTATTTTTCTAGCTGTGAAGTCTTTGTTAGTTATTTAAAATTCGTGGTGCTTGTGCTTAAGATATAAACCCATGAAGTGTTTCAAAGAACAAAAACGCAGCACTGGGAAAATACTGTTTTAAACCTTCTGAGTGGGAGATTCAGGAAGGCTTACAACCCATATTCTCCATGATTCACACATCCCACCCATCAAAAAAATTCTATGGCCCTGATATTTACAGGGAGGCGGGGCAGCTTTGTGAAATACAGGGAACATGGAGGTCTTATCAAATTTAATGGCAGGGCCTCTGCCTTTTTTTGGGCCCTATTTCTCAGCTGGCAGCCAAACAGGATGAGTGGCTGACAGCTACTGGGCTGGAAAGCCAGCACTAAAAGGCTGTAGCCCTTGGGGATGGTGGGTGGGGAGAGAGACCGGCAATTGGGAGGGAGGGGACTGGGAGAGATCACTGATTTGGAGTGGGGGGAGTCAGTCGATTGAAGTAGAAGATTAGCTTGAGGAGATGGGGAAACACATGATTGAAACAGGGTGGATGTGGAAAGGACGTTTCCCCTTATGGAAGAATCTAGAACTAGGGGTCACTGTTTAAAAATAAAAGGTCACCCATTTAAGACAGAGATGAGGAGAATTTTTTTCTCTCAGAGAGTCATGAGTTTTTGGAATTCTCTTCTTCAAAAGGCAGCGGACCAGAGTCTTTGAATATTTTTAAGGCAAAGGTAGATAGATTCTTGATAAGCAAGGGGTGAAAGGTTATCGGGGGTAGGTGGGAATGTGGAATCGAGGTTCCAATCAGATCAACCTGTCTCCGTCTATCCTCTGCTTGATCTGGCTGCCTCTGTCTCCCTCTTTCCTCTGCTTGATCTGGCTGCCCCTGTCTCCCTCTTTCCTCTGTTTCATCTGGCTGCCCCTGTCTCTCTCTATCCTCTGCTTGATCTGGCTGCCCCTGTCTCCCTATTTCCTCTGTTTCATCTGGCTGCCCCTGTCTCCCTCTTTCCTCTGCTTGATCTGGCTGCCCCTGTCTCCCTCTATCCTCTGCTTGATCTAGCTGCCCCTGTCTCTCTCTATCCTCTGCTTGATCTGGCTGCCCCTGTCTCTCTCTATCCTCTGCTTGATCTGGCTGCCCCTGTCTCTCTCTATCCTCTGCTTGATCTGGCTGCCCCTGTCTCTCTCTATCCTCTGCTTGATCTAGCTGCCCCTGTCTCTCTCTATCCTCTGCTTGATCTGGCTGCCCCTGTCTCTCTCTATCCTCTGCTTGATCTGGCTGCCCCTGTCTCCCTCTTTCCTCTGTTTCATCTGGCTGCCCCTGTCTCTCTCTATCCTCTGCTTGATCTGGCTGCCCCTGTCTCCCTCTATCCTCTGCTTGATCTAGCTGCCCCTGTCTCTCTCTATCCTCTGCTTGATCTAGCTGCCCCTGTCTCTATCCTCTGCTTGATCTGGCTGCCCCTGTCTCTCTCTATCCTCCGCTTGATCTAGCTGCCCCTGTCTCTCTCTATCTTCTGCTTGATCTAGCTGCCCCTGTCTCTCCCTATCCTCTGCTTGATCTGGCTGCCCCTGTCTCCCTCGATCCTCTGCTTGATCTAGCTGCCCGTGTCTCTCTCTATCCTCTGCTTGATCTAGCTGCCCCTGTCTCTCTCTTTCCTCTGTTTCATCTGGCTGCCCCTGTCTCTCTCTATCCTCTGCTTGATCTGGCTGCCCCTGTCTCTCTCTATCCTCTGCTTGATCTGGCTGCCCCTGTCTCTCTCTATCCTCTGCTTGATCTGGCTGCCCCTGTCTCTCTCTATCCTCTGCTTGATCTGGCTGCCCCTGTCTCCCTCTATCCTCTGCTTGATCTGGCTGCCCCTGTCTCCCTCTATCCTCTGCTTGATCTGGCTGCCCCTGTCTCTCTCTATCCTCTGCTTGATCTGGCTGCCCCTGTCTCTCTCTATCCTCTGCTTGATCTGGCTGCCCCTGTCTCCCTCTATCCTCTGCTTGATCTGGCTGCCCCTGTCTCTCTCTATCCTCTGCTTGATCTGGCTGCCCCTGTCTCCCTCTATCCTCTGCTTGATCTGGCTGCCCCTGTCTCCCTCTATCCTCTGCTTGATCTGGCTGCCCCTGTCTCCCTCTATCTGCTTGATCTGGCTGCCCCTGTCTCCCTCTATCCTCTGCTTGATCTGGCTGCCCCTGTCTCCCTCTATCCTCTGCTTGATCTGGCTGCCTCTGTCTCCCTCTTTCCTCTGCTTCAACTGGCTGCCCCTGTCTCCCTCTATCCTCTGCTTGATCTGGCTGCCCCTGTCTCCCTCTATCCTCTGCTTGATCTGGCTGCCCCTGTCTCTCTCTATCCTCTGCTTGATCTGGCTGCCCCTGTCTCCCTCTATCCTCTGCTTGATCTGGCTGCCCCTGTCTCCCTCCATCCTCTGCTTGATCTGGCTGCCCCTGTCTCTCTCTTTCCTCTGCTTGATCTGGCTGCCCCTGTCCCCCTCTATCCTCTGCTTGATCTGGCTGCCCCTGTCCCCCTCTATCCTCTGCTTGATCTGGCTGCCCCTGTCTCTCTCTATCCTCTGCTTGATCTGGCTGCCCCTGTCTCCCTCTATCCTCTGCTTGATCTGGCTGCCCCTGTCTCCCTCCATCCTCTGCTTGATCTGGCTGCCCCTGTCTCTCTCTTTCCTCTGCTTGATCTGGCTGCCCCTGTCCCCCTCTATCCTCTGCTTGATCTGGCTGCCCCTGTCCCCCTCTATCCTCTGCTTGATCTGGCTGCCCCTGTCCCCCTCTATCCTCTGCTTGATCTGGCTGCCCCTGTCTCCCTCTATCCTCTGCATTTCCCGAGAGTTGAGAAACCTGACTGACCAGCGTTAAATTCACATTGCTGCCAAAAGCTGACCAGTGGAGCCTCATTAACACATTATAATCACAGACTCCTCTCCAGAGCAGGTTACTCAGACGCCCCCAAATCCACTGTGGTTAAACCGGAAGTAGGCGCATTTGCAGCAGCTTGGGGTCATTTGCCGATTTACACCCCCCCACTCCCCAGCCTGACTCATTCCTGCCTGTTATGGGTGGAGGTTTAAAACTCCCCCTTTGCATGTCTCCAGCAACCCCAATCCTGACAAACTCCAAAATTCTTCTGTCCAGAAGCTTACAACACCACCACCCACTTTCAGCACTGTGTAATCACTCCCCTTCCTCCACCTCCCATGACCTCCCCTCCAATGCTTCCAAACTGCAGTATCCTTTCTCACGATTGTTTCACCGTGTACAGAGCCCAGCTGCTCCAAAACTGTGCCCACACAGACCCTGATACACCACTCCCAAGTGCTTCCATCCCTCCACCTGCCATCCCACCGTTTCCACACCATTGGATTGCCTCGTCCAGCAATTAACTCCCATGAAAACCCCTTCACTACCCCAAAACCCAAGGAGTCTCCTCTCCAGTACTCCAACATCCCTTTGCCATTCTCCCATTGCTACCATCTCCGGTATTTCTACCCATCTACCTCCCTACCATAAATAGGAATATCTTTCAGTGGATTCTGGACTTTTAAAAAAATTGAGTACAAAACTAAACAAATGTTCCAAAGATCAAGGTTTGCAGTTTACATAAAAATACAGAGGAAGTCACATCATTAGAACTGCCATGACACTTGGTAATAAAAACACAATTTCACTTTTTTGATCACTGTAAATCTGTGGCTCTGATAATACAATGTATGTTTCACAACATAAAATACCGTATCCTCCAATTCAATATTGCCATGGAAGATCTATTAATAATGTCAGACAAATGGTACATCAAGCTTGCTATTTCGTAACACTTCGCCATCACATCTCAATGTGGTTCCTCAGAGCCAAACCTTACTTGCAAAGTTCCTGAAGTTGACTGGCTAACGTTTCAGGTCCGTGACCTAGTTCTGATGAAAGGTCACAGACCTGAAACGTTAACTCTGCTTCTCTCTCTTTCCACAGATGCTGCCTGACCTGCTGAGTATTTCCAGTACTTTGTTTTTATTTCAGATTTCCAGCATCTGCAGTATTTTGCTTTTATTTCAAATGTATTAATTGTGTTATGAACGCTGGATTTTGTAGCATGATTAAGTTTTAAAAACTGTGATTTTTAATAGAGTTTAAGATGGAGTCAGAGAAATCATGTGACTGCACATCACCGCTGCTTAAAGACAAGACAGGGATCTTGGTTACCAGGACAACGTGGAACCATAGCCTATAAAAGAGATGAAGCCTCCAGAATGGCGGGTTGCAAACTGTCAAAAATCAGCAAGGGAAAAAGGGATAAGGAGGAGAATGGTGACTGTAAAGATAGGCAATGTGAGAGGAAATAGTTTCATATAAACATTACAGAAATAGGTCACACAGTTTTGCACTTTCAGAAATCACAGAAGTCTAGACTCATAGAATCACAGAAAGAGTCCATTCGGCCTATCGTGCTTGTGCCGGCACTTTGGAAGAATCGTCCAATGAGTTCCACGTTCCCATTCTTTCCATATAACACTACTTTTTTTTCCTTTGCAAATGTATATCAGATATGCTTTTGAAAGCCTACTGCCAGTGATGGAGACAGAAATCAATTTCATGGCCAAGTTTCATCCCTGACTTCTAAATCCTAGTTTTCAAATTTATCAAAAATAAATATTGGTTAACTAAACCCTCTGAACTCACTATATCACTTCGCCTCCTCAAACTTCTATCCCAAAGGACTTTTAAAATACAAATTAACTGCAAAGTTGCACAGAAATTCCAATACAATTTGCTCTGTAACTTTTAAAAGTATCTCTTTAAGGTTCCCTATATTTCTTATTAAACTTTAAAAGTGTGCACCTAGAACTTAAAAAATAATTACGTGTGGATGCTGTTTTCCAGGGAGTGATGTAGCATCCCTTTCTGGCAATTAGAAAGGGGGTGGTAAGTTATCGGCAGTAGGTGGAAATGTGGAGTAATCAGTTCAGCCATGAACTTATTGAATGGCAGAGCAGGCTCGAAGGGCCGAGTGGCCGACTCCTGCTCCTAATTCGTTTTTAATCTGGTTAGTCACTGGTGACCACTTTCTCCAGTTAGGTACTTATGGGTTTGCCAAGTCTGTCAGAAGCCATTACAGACTATTGACCTGTTTGTGGCAGGATTCCTTTAGAGTTCATTAACTGCAAGATTTTTCCTGGAATTACCAATTTCATTCAAGGTTGCACATTTTCCTTATCTTTAATTTGTATTTTGAATTATTTTTATTTTAATTTTGGCAACAAGCCCTTTCTCCAGTTGTCACATCTTTACTGATCCTTTAGAGTTTTACTTCATTATAGCTAACATTGGACATGTTATTGAGTTTCAAACTGCATATTTCTCATTGTTCTCAGTCCAAATTCAACTCCCCAAACCAATGTTGGGCACCCAGTGAATCTAATTATTTTATTTCTCTGGCCCAGTGTTGTCCTTTGGCCCCAGCTTTGTGCAATGGATGAATGTTTCCAAATGGGGATAAACTGAAAATAACAAAACTTGCCTCTGCTTGATGGACAAGTAAAGGAATCCAGCAGACTCCCAGGAAACTTTTTCAAACAGTGATTTGTGAGAGAAGATAAAACTTTGGGAATCCAGTAACCAGGTGAGATGTGAATAGAAAATATGAAAAGGGATACAGACAAAGACACGGAAATGCCTACACACCCTGATACTCTGTGCATTTACAGATCAAATCAAAAGTTACTTTATTCAATGTACAATTATTTTAGGAAGTGCAAACTACTGCAAAAGTTTGGCTTTGCAATTGGTCTCAATCTTGCCATCCTTATTCTTCCTTTATTATATAAAAATGTAAATTGCATAGCAATAATGTTTAATGTTGTTTATGTGGTGATTAATAGTTAATGAATGGTTATTAGTGCAGGAGGGTGTGATTTCAAGTTGAGAGTGCGCGGTGCAGTTTGTCCTTGGCGGCTCTCCGTGCGTGGTTACCGTGGTAACGGGGCGGGACGGCGAGGCCTGGCCGCAGCCGCCGGGCCTTTTCCTTTCGTTTCGTCCAGCTGTAAAGCCGGCATTGAGGGAGTGTGACTCCCCCCAGGCGGGTATGTGGCTGGCCTCGGGCCTGAAGCAGCGCAGATGGGTAACCTATTCGGCCGGAAGAAGCGGTCCCGAGTGACCGAGCAGGATCACGCCGTGTTGGTGAGTGAGCGTGATTGGGAGAGGCCGGGGATGGAGCAGCCGGTCCCCGGGCCGCTTCTCTCCCGCCTCTGCTGCTCCTAGGGCCGGTGCTAAGATAACCAGCCCCCAGCCCCACCCGACCGTCTTCTCCTTCATGGGAGATGTTGAGGTGTCAACTGCGGCTCAGTGGGCAGTACTCTCGCCTCTGTTCAAATCCCCCCTGTCTCCTCCTCAAGTCCAGCTCCAGAATTTGAGCACAAAAATCAAGGCTGACACTCACATGGAGTATTGAGGGAGTGCTGCGCTGTCGGAGGTATTGTCTTTTGGATGAGACATTAAACCGAGGCCCTGTCTGCTTGCTCAGTCCCCATGGCATTATTGAAGAACAGGGGAATTATTCCCCAGTGCCCTGGCTGCTATTTATCCCTCAATCAACATCATCGTGGCCTACTCCTAATTTGTATGTTGGTATAGAAAAATTATCTGATCATTATTACATTGTGGGAGTTTGTTGCACAAATTGGCTGCTGTTTACATTACAATAGTGATTACATTTCAGATGTACTTTGGCTACAAAGCACTTTTGGATGTCTGGTAGTTGTGAAAGTTGTTATATAAATGCATGACTTATTTTTGTGTGAGACCCAGTGGTGCCCCCACCCCACCCCACCCCACCCCACTGATTCTCTAAAGGGCGATGGGGAAAGTGAAACCAAAAGTTGTCAGGTTAGAAACATAACCCTCCCTGTCTGCAGCTTAAAGTAGGGTTGTCAACCCTCCAGGTTTGGCCTGGACTCCAGGCATTCAAGATTGATCTGTTACAAGCAACCTGGGAGGGAAAAAAAACACCGGGTTTGTGTGTGTGTGTTTTTCCCAGTTTTCTTAATGATTTAGTTTTATTAATGATTTAGTTTTATTAAAAATATTGGGGATGTTTGGTTGGAGATGAGAGCTCAAATGATGAAACTTGTGTCCAGCCAGAGTTGGCAAACCTAACTTTATAAACATGTTTTGTTCCCATTCGTGTATTGATTCCAATTCATGTATTGATTCCAACATTTGCAAAATGGATAGGGACACATTACACTTCATTACAGTTTCATCATTCAACGCACCTTTACATTCTTCAATGATCTATTACCTCCTTGTTTTTGTTAAATGACTGGACTTCCAATGTACCAAGATCAGAAAAATTCACTCAAATTTCAATGCAAGATTGATTTCACTATGTATATCTACTCGGGCTATAAAGAGGGGAAAAAAAGTAAATCTGAAGTGCAAACAGAAAATTTTGGTTATATTGCCCGGTGAGGAGTGCATACTTGTTTCCAGAAGGGATGCTTCTTACTTGCCTAGCTCTGCATTACTTGTTTCAATTTGATAAAAGTTAAACCTTAGGATCCCAGGTTTGCTTAACACAGAGGACTGGTGGTAAGCTTGCTGTTGAAGTAGTAATTGAGTGGGAAGAATCCAAGTCTTCAGATCCCATCAGTTGAGTCAAACTGATAAATTTAATGATTAATACAACAATTACTGATTCTGTCATAGACGATTGACTTAGTTCCAATCTCCCGTTGCCATCTTGGAGCAAATTTTACCCTAAATGTTTGTCGGCATATGAAAGAGAAAAATTGGTTAACATTTTGGGTATCACTCTTCCAACCCAACCCCTGAAAATAAATTACTTCCATGTCACTTCCAATTGCACTTTCAAGCTACCAATTGCCTAGCCTTTGGCCTTCCGTTCACCATAATACTGTAGCTGTTAATCTGCTCACCCACTCCCCCCACCTCCACCCTTGTAGCCCTTGTTCCTAGTAATATCTTTGATCTCTCCTGTCCTAATTGTTACCCTCCATGGTGTGTCCCTCATCATCTTCTCTTCCAGCTCAAAGGCTGCAGTCAAGCATATCTAGCATGCAATGGGTTTAGCCATCCATCGCCAGACTTGGCTGGCCACATCAAGCATAATTGGCCTGGCTGTTCCTTGCCAAAATTGACCACTAGTCCAGGGTCATCCTGGAGAGTAAGGATTTCCCCAGGTTTCTTTTCTCCACTGCCAACCATCTCCAGCAAACAAAGCAACTTGTTAAAGGCACAACATAACTACATATATTGTCCCAAGGTGTTTTGCAGAAGTGTTAGCAAACAAAACTTGACACAGTGCCACACAAGGAGCTATTGGGGCAGATGCTTGGTCAGAGAGGTAGGTTTTAAGTATTTTAAAGGTGGAAAGAGAAATTTAAGGAGGAAATTCCAGAACTTGGCCATAGCTGCCAACGGTGAAGCAGTTTAAAATCATGGATGCGCAAGAGAATAGAGATGGATTAGTGCGGATATCTTGGAGGGTTGTAGGACTGGAGGAGATGGGGAGGGGCGATGCTGTGTGGGGATTGAAAACAAAGATGAGAATTTTGAAATAGAGCTGTTGCTTAACCAGACGCTGATGTAGCTCAGGGATAATCGGTGAATGGGACATGGTTCGAGTTAAGACACGAACAGCAGAGTTTTCAATGACCAAGTTTACGGATGGTAGAATGTGGGAAGCATTGGAGTCGTCATGTCTAGAGGTATGAAATGTATGGATGAGGAGCAGATGAGCAGAGGCAAGGGTGCAGTTGGGTGATGTTGCAAAGGTAGAAACAGGTAGTCTTGGTGATGGTGCCGATATGTGGTCCAGAACAGTCTAGTTCAGCCTCATACAGTTGCCAGGGAGAGGGATGGTGTCAGTGATTAGGGAGTGGGGTGGTGTCAGTGACTAAGGAGTGGGGTTTCTGGTGATGACTGAAGTCAGTGGTTTTGGTCATTCCAATATTTAATTGGAGGAAATTTCTGCTTATCCAGTACTGGATGTTGAACAAGCAGTGAGATAATAACCATCCCAGGGTGCTTCACTGGAGCATTATCAAACATAATTTGACACCGAGCAGCATGAGGTTTTAGGACAGGTGACAAAAAACTTGGTCAAATACTTTTTTTTAATGAGTATTTTGAAGGAGGCAGAGAGATTTGGGCAGGGAATTCTAAAGCTTGGAGTCTAGGCTGCTGCAGGCACGACTGTCATTGGAATGATTAAAATTGGGAATGCGCGAGAGACCAAAATTGAAGTGCCGAGGTTTTGGCAGCTTGTAGGGCTAGTGGAAGTTGGAGATGGGGAAGGGCCCAGTGGAAACGGTCACGCCTGTACATCTGGGAGAAAAATGCAGATTAGATAACCGCTTTGTTGAATATCTCATCGAAAAGTGGAATCCTGACATCCCTATGGCCTTTCCTGTCTCTAACCACCTCCAGCCTTGCACCCACCAAGAACTTATTTTTTCTCTGACATTTTCCGTTTGTGTATCTCCATCCTTCTGCTTCACCATTGACAATCGTGCCTCTCTACCCCCCCCCCATCTCTTTAAGAACCTCTTTAAAACCCACCTCTGACCCAAGCTTTTGTTGTTTCTCATATCTTTCTCTTTGGCTTGGTGTCCATTTTAGTCAATTATAACTTTATGAAGTGCATTTGCACATTTTTCGTGTTAAAGATGCTATATAGATGCAAATTGTAAACCTTGCATCAGAACTGGAAGATGTGAACAGAGAAAGAGGGGAGAAGAAAACAGGTAAAAGTTGAGGGTCAGGTATGCTCATTACCATCCTTAAGAAGCAGTGATGGATTTAATAATCTGCAAACTTTTTCTTTAAAGTTGGGAAGAAGTGAAAAGTGCTGGATGGCGTACAATGGTCATCTCAGTCAGGTAGTGAAAGGACAAAGAAGATTCTGAATAAAACGGTTCCCAATCAGGTGGATGAGAGAACTGGGCAGGAAAATAGAGAAGGGTGTTAAAGGTCTGAAATTGTTCATCGTTGCTCAGAACAGAAGGCATCAGAATTAAGGAAGAATGACTCTCACAGCTAACACAATTATAGTTCTTCCCAGCTACTAATATCTACTATAAGCCAACCAATTCATACAACTACCTAAATGATGCTGACTCCTACCTCGCTTCCTTTAAGAACTCCATTTCCTTCTCCCATTTTCTTCATCTCAGTCCCGGGGTTCTGTTGAAAGATCATCGAACTGAAACGTTAACTGTTACTACCTTTTGTCCTTAGATGCTCCCTGACCTATTCAGTGTTTCCTGCATTTTATGTTCCAGGAAGATCAGATAATGACCCGGAAGCTTGTAATGAGCTTAGTTTGAGCATTGTAGAAGGACAAAGACCAAAGTCAGAATGAAAGGAGGTGTTTAAGTGGAAAGTCACAGGGATGTTAGGATTGCATCATGCAGACTCTCACCTGCCAAGAATGAGGCACATTAATTTCACCACATGGACATTAAATTTCAAATTATTGCTGGGAAGAAGAGAAGGCCTGTGAAAAGGGGTTGCCATACCCCTGGCTGGAATGAAATTTTTGCATATTGACACAGTGCTTGGAACAATGGAGCTATCCCCTGCTTCAATACAATCCACAAACAGATGTGGTCAAACCAGTTAGTCACATGACTAACCTGCTTGGCAGTCTGGGTTTTTTGAACTTTTACACTTTGGGCAGAAAGCTGTTTGCTCCTGGACTGAGAAGATCTCTCTCCCGTCTGCTCCCATCTCTTTCTCTCAAGCCTCTGAATCCATTGAAGGCACACGAGCCCCAAGAGAGAAAAGTCTCCTACAGCAAACAAGATTTAAGAAGAATACTGGGCCCCAATGAAAAGCAAGATCTACCTACAATCAAGGACTCTACAGAGCTTGAACAACTGTAACAACCCTCTTCAGTTATTGCCTCAAACCTTTCCAATTTATTTTTCTTTTTTATATCTATTTGCATTGGTGTATCATGTATGCGTGCTGGCATGGCGTGTATCTGTAGGCGTTAACCGAATCAGAGTTTAAGTTTAATAAATTTCAACTTTTCTTCTTTAAACCTAAGAAAGCCTGTTTGTGTTGGTTTCCTTTGCCTTATAATTGGAAAGCAGTGAACAAGGGTTCACCAAGGGGGAGCTAAAAACAGTGTGTTTAAAATTAAACCCTGTTACAGCAAGACCAGGTGAAGGCAGAAAGGGAACCCTAGACCTCTTTCTCACCTGGTCCTAACAATTGCATTGATAAATATGCGATATTTAGCAAAGTGGTTATCTAATCTGCATTTGTCCTCTCCAGTTTTACATGAGCCATTGTTTCCAGTAGTGGTTGAGATGCACAAATTTGAGAATTTTTTTAAAAAAAGAAACACAGATTAAGAATTAAAGGGAAGGTTAGAAAATATTTCTTCATGCAGACATTGGTTAGAACTTGGAATTTTCTGCAACAGACTATTGTTGAAGCGAAGTCCATGATTTATTTTAAATGGGATTTAGGTTCTTGAAAAAGAGAAATGTACACAGCAAGCAGATTAGACCATGTGGAGAAAGCAGACACAGACTCGATCGACCAAATGACCCGTTTTGGTGTCATAATATTTTGTGACTAAAATAGCTCACACTTTTAAGTGAATTGAGGCACGACAAGTCTATTGAACATGTTTTCTGATCGAATCTACCTTCATCTGCAAGTTTGTGTTGTGGACAGCAAGGTTTTCCTGGTCTCATTCAACCATGTGGGTTGGTGGTCTAAATCCTATAAGTTTTGCTAAAGCTATATAAAGTTACAGTGGCCCCAGTTGGGAGTATTGTGTCCAATTCTGGGTGCCGCACTTCAGGAAGGATGTGAAGGCTTTGGAAAGGATACAGAAGAGGTGTACTGGAATGGTTCCAGGAATGAGAAATTATAGTTATGCGGATAGACTGGAGAAGCTGGAGTTGTTTTCCTTAGGAGAGAGAAAGCGGAGGGGATTTTGACAGAAATATTTAAAATCATGGAGGATTTGGATAGAGCATATAATAGACTTTCCAATGGCTGAAGAGTCAATAACCAGAGAGCATAGATTTAACGTGGAAAACCAGAGGAAACATGAGGGAGAACATTTTTATGCAATGGGTGGTTATAATTTGGAATGCAGTGCCTGATAGGGTGTAGGATGCAGTTTCAATTGTAGTCTTCAAAAGGAAATTGGATAAATACTTGGAAAAAAATTGCAGGGATAAGGAGAAAGCAGGAGAGTGGGACTAACTGGGTTGCTCTTTGAAAGACCCTCTGCGACTCTGAGCCAAATGGCCTCCTGCTGTGCTGTACCATTCTGTGATTCTTTAATTCAGGTCTCTGGCAGTCCTGCTTTTCAGCTGAGTGCTGGGTTTATTTTTGTCTTTACCATGTGAGCAGCTGAAACCTCTGTCCATCCATTCTGTATTCTGTTGTGTTGGTGCCACAATATGTTGCTAGACAAGTTAATTATTTTAACTTAAAATTTCTGAAGTGTTAGTTCCATATGTGTCTGTTCTGCAGACCCAAAGTGTATTTGTGACAAAATTATTACCCTATGTTGGGCGTTTTAACTTGAATATTGCTAGAAAGTGTGTAAAGGGTTAATACCCAATGTCACAAGTGTTTTTCAACAGAAACACCATCACCTCAGCCTGGATACTTTTGACTGAGTTCTACAAGGTGTGAGTTTCTACTAGCAATACAATGGGGTTGTTTGAGGTGTTCACTTTGAATCATGTTACGTTGAATTGCAAACATAAGTTGTCTATTCAATATTGATTGGCTGCTTGATCTAATGTAATTGAGTTACAGTCATCTGCCCTTTGTTTCATGTAACTGTATAGCTGGTCTCATTCAACTTTGACACAGGACAAAGAAGCAGCCTGTAGTCTAGGGTAGTAGGTTTGATTTGTTTGGTTTGAGACCTTTTTTGATGATGGAGACTGGGCTATTTGCTGTAGTCTTCTCTGATGGACAGTTCTCTGGCCAGGGATCTTCAATTATAGATTATGCTAGACTCCATTTCAGTTTTGCAGCCAGCAGCGTGAGGCCAGCTAGCATAATAGCTGAGCTAGCTTTTACATGGTAGTTCCACTGGGAAAGAAGTGAATTTATATTAAAGTCATCTTGTTTACGGAGAGAAAGTAAGTTATGTGTATTTTATATGCTGACACATCTATTTTTATATAAAGCCACTTGTTTGTTCAGACCACTAGTCTGTCTGTTTTCAAACAGAAGAATCACATTGGTACATGATCCAATGTACAGAGTAAGAATTCTGTTATACTCCCTGGATTTCATTATCATCTATCCAAATGTGAAACATAAATGAGTACGTGTTGGACTGAACCAAGATATTGAACCTGAGAAAATATCTAATGTAAAAACTTTTTTTTTTGTTTCAGATTCTCCCAAATTCTGTAACAGTCCACATTCTAATACATTTTCTGACTTAGTTAAGTGCAAGCACGATTCACAACAAGCAATCTCAGTCTTAAGACTTCTTCAAGGTGCACAGGAATTAAATGCTTTTGAAGTATGAAAAAAATCGGCCCTGGTTGCCTGGGGCGGCACAGTGGCGCAGTGGTTAGCACTGCAGCCTCACAACTCCAGCGACCCGGGTTCAATTCCGGGCACTGCCTGTGTGGAGTTTGCAAGTTCTCCCTGTGTCTGCGTGGGTTTCCTCCGGGTGCTCCGGTTTCCTCCCACATGCCAAAGACTTGCAGGTTGATAGGTAAATTGGCCATTATAAATTGCCCCTAGTATAGGTAGGTGGTGGGGAAATATAGGGACTGGTGGGGATGTGGTAGGAATATGGAACTAGTATAGGATTAGTATAAATGGGTGGTTGATGGTCGGCACAGACTCGGTGGGCCGAAGGGCCTGTTCCAGTGCTGTATCTCAAAAAAAAGATTATGATTGTCTCAGAACAAAGGAACACGAGTAGGCCATTCAGCCCTTTGAGCCTGCTCTGCCATTCTAGATCATGGCTGATCATCTACCTCAATGCCATATTCCTGCACTATCCCCATGTCCATTGATGCCATTAGCAACTAGAAATCTATCAATCTCTGTCTTGATCTTACTCAGTGACTGAGCTTTCATCACCCTTTGGGGCAGAGAATTCCGAAGAGTCACCTCTGAGTGAAGAAGTTCCTCCTCATCTCAGCCCTAAATGGCTTGCCCTTTATTTTGAGATTGTGTCCTGTGGTTCTAGACCCCACAGCCAAGGGAAATATCCTTTTCTGCACCTACCCTGTCTATTTTTTTAAAGAATTTTGTGAATTTCCTACGAATGTGACCTCTGTTTGGTTTTATCAACAATCTAAAATGATGGTTCTTCAGTTAATGTCAAATCAGATGCTTGGTAACTGGATCACAAATCCAAGTCCATGCTGCTGTCTTCACTCTGCTTGTATAATTTTGAGCATGTTGCACTTGGGAATTCCACTAAAACAAGAACCTACAAGTGCAAAACTATATTACAACACCAGATCACAGAATAAACACGGGATGATATCATACTTTAGTTCTCTCCTTCCAGCGCTAGTTTGACACCAGTCACTGTTCACATTGATACAGGACCGGCAGACACCAAGAAGTTTACCAAAAAGCTAATCTCGTACTCCAACTTGCCCCTCTTTTTTTGGGCAGCCCTACCGAACCCTGAAATTTGGCAGGCCTGGTTTTTGGACGAACAGGGTGGGTAGTAAAGGCTGAATCTCCTATCTTTGACAACTCGAGTAAGAGTTAGAGGCCTTTAAAACAGTTTTGTATTCAGTTTGCCACAAATGTTTGTTAGAATTTCTCCGCTTTCCTTGCTGCTTTGCTTAAGCTGATTCTTATTTCAGTAGCTCTAGTGTGAATTGAATGGTTTAATGCATTCATCATTTTCCTGGAGGACAAATAGGACAAAATGACAAATTGGTTTGTTCCAGTCTTTGGTGGTAAGAACTCAAGGCATTGCAAACAGTTCTGGCTGCATTGTTTTCTCTTTACTGCCCAGAGTTTTGAAGTTTTGGCTGCAGTACCTTGGAAGATAGTCATACTGAGGTTGTTGGATACTTGCAATAGAAAAGAATGGATTCAGTATTGGGTTAATAATGGAATGTTGACCTGTTTGTCATGTTTTTTTTTTAAAAACAACCTGCAGTTATTCTGCTCTCAACCATCCTTCAATTTGCATGAAGTAGTCTTCACATTTCATAACTATTCATCTAGATAGAATTTTTTTTTCTTTCCCCACCCCATCCAATAAAACTTGCCTAATTGCATTACAGATCCCTGACTGACACTGGTTTTAGACATTAGGCTTTCTGCAAATCAGTGAAAATGTGAAGCCTTTGAATTGGCAGAAGAGAACTGATTTTGCTTTTGTTTGGGGTGGGGGTGGGGTGTGGGTGGTTGGTGGGCAAGAGGCAGACTGGTTGGAAAATATAAATTTCAGCTTCACAGCAACAGAAATAATTCTGCCATTTGAGCTTTCTGACCAGTTGTTAAAATACAGGATGACACTATTGGTTCCCTGTAATTATTGATCATCAGTCATTAAATTTGTGTTCGTTGTGCCACAGTTGTTCAACTTTCATCAATGATAATATGTATATGTGCTGTGGACCATTCTGGCCATTAGCACCTGTTATATCCTCAGAGGAGACAGAATGGGCAGCGCAGTGGTTAGCACCGCAGCCTCACAGCTCCAGGGACCCGGGTTCGATTCTGGGTACTGCCTGTGTGGAGTTTGCAAGTTCTCCCTGTGTCTGCGTGGGTTTTCGCCGGGTGCTCCGGTTTCCTCCCACATCCAAAGACTTGCAGGTGATAGGTAAATTGGCCATTGTAAATTGCCCCTAGTGATAGGGAATATGGGATTACTGTAGGGTTAGTATAAATGGGTGGTTGTTGGTCGGCACAGACTTGGTGGGCCGAAGGGCCTGTTTCAGTGCTGTATCTCTAAATAAATAAATAATTAAAAAAACTGGGGATTATGGAACAAATCCATTGTGTACCAGCAGGGGAACTTATATATTTGACTTCCCACCCATGTCAAGTTCTTGGTCTTTGCTGGGGAGTGGGGGAATGTTAGGCATTTCCCCACTCCCAGCCATGCAATTCTACGGCTTAGTGGCCTGGGGCGGATTAGGAACCAACAGCATCAGAGGTGGTGCACAGCCTACACTCTGCAGACCCTAGAAAGAAAATGTAAGGATTTGGTACAGCCATTTTGGAAAGTTGGAAAAGATTGGAAAGTTGCACATGTCACTCCACTTTTTAAGAAGGGCGAAAGGGGGAACCAAGGAAATTACAGACCAGTTAGCCTGAGATCTGTGGTGGGTAAGTTGTTGGAGTCTATAATCAAGGATAGGGTGACTGAACACCTAGAAAAATTTCAGGGATAGCCAGCATAGATTCATGACAGGAAGGTCATGCCTGACAAATCTCATTGAAATTTTTGAAGAGGTGATTAAGGTAGGGACGGGGGAATGTCTATGGATGTTATTTATATGGACTTCCAGAAGGCATTTGATAAAGTCCCACATAACAGACTGTTAACTAAGGTAGAAGCCCATGGAGTTAAGGGCAAATTATTGACATGGTTAGGAAGTTGGTTGGGTGGTAGGCGACAGAGAGTGGGGGGATATTGGGTAAGTACTCCGATTGGCAGGATGTGACTAGTGGTGTCCCGCAGGGATCTGTGTTGGGGCCTCAATTATTCACATTATTCATTAACGACTTGGGTGATGGCATAGTAAGTCATATATCCAAATTTGCTGATGATGCAAAGTTAGGCGGCATTGTGGACAGTCTAGATGATAGCATAAAATTGCAAAGAGATATTGACAGACTAGGTGAGTGGGCAAAACTGGCAGATGGATTTCAATGCAGGCAAGTGTGAGATTATCCATTTTGGACCAAAAAAGGATAGAGCAGGGTACTTTCTAAATGGGACGAGATTAAGTGCAGTGGCTGTCCAAAGAGACTTGGGGGTTCAGGTGCATAGATCTTTAAAATGCCACGAGCAAGTCCAGGAAATAATCAAAAAGGCTAATGGAATACTAGCCTTTATATCTAGAGGATTGGAATATAAAGACAAAGGTTATGCTGCAGCTGTAGAAAACCCTGGTTAGACCCCACTTGGAGTACTGTGAGCAGTTCTGGGCACCGCACCTTAGGAAGGATATATTGGCCTTGGAGGGAGTGCAATGTAGGTTTACAAGAATGATACCTGGACTACAGGGGTTAAGTTACGAGGAGAGATTACACAAATTAGGCCTGTTTTTGGTGGAATTTAGAAGGTTAAGGGGTGATCTGATTGAAGTCTTCAAGATATTAACAGGAAAAGACAGGCTAGATAAAAGCAAAATACTGCGGATGCTGGAAATCTGAAATAAAAACAAGAAATGCTGGAACCACTCAGCAGGTCTGGCAGCATCTGTGGAAAGAGAAGCAGAGTTAACGTTTTGGGTCAGTGACCCTTCTTTGGAACTAGCACATATTAGAAATGTCAAAGGTTATAAGCTCACTTGCTTATAACCTTTGACATTTCTAATATTTGCTAGTTCCGAAGAAGGATCACTGACCCGAAACGTTAACGCTGCTTCTCTTTCCACAGATGCTGCCAGACCTGCTAGATAAAGATCAACTATTTCCACTGGTTGGAGATTCTATAACTAGGGGGCATAGTCTAAAAATTAGGTCCAGACCGTTCAGGAGAGATTTTAGGAAGCACTTCTTCACGCAAGGGGTGGTAGAGGTTTGGAACTCTCCCACAAACAGCAGTTGAAGCTAGAACAATTAATTTTAAATCTGAGATGGATAGATTTTTGTTAAGCAAAGATAATAAGGCATATGGGCCAAAGGCAGGTATATGGAGTTAGGTCGCGGATCAGCCATGATCTCATTGAATGGTGGGACAGGCTCGAGGGGCTGAATGGCCTACTCCTGTTCCTATCTTCCTATTAAAATTAAACCCGTGAACAACTTTGCATAAATTTTTTTTAAAAATCCATAAGCAATTCAATAGTTGCAATTTCATTTTAAAATATAGATAACAGTTTATAATATCAGAATTTGGTTGCAATGTTTTTAATAACTTTGGTGTCTGTTGATCTCTACAAAATGCTTTTATTGCTTTCGGTGCAGACGTTCCTGTACCTAAATAAGTGACGTGTTGAAATAAGATTCATTTTCTTGAATAGATTGACAACAACCTTTCTATGCTGCCAGTGTCTGAACCAAACAGCAAGCTGCCCATGCTGTTTTATTTTAAAACTATTAATTTATGTAACTCCATGTGTTGTGCTTGAGTGTGCATTTACTCTGCGGCCACTGAGCTGATGCTGGTGGCTACACCTTAGGTTCCATCGGGCTGAACCCTGCTTTCATTCCATGAGTTATTGTCATGCCACTTGAGCTTGTTCCACCATTCAGTTAGATCATGGCTAATGTGTATCTTAACTCCATTAACTCACCTTGTTTCTGTAACTCTTAACACCCTTGCCTAACAAAAATCTATCAATCTCCGTTTTGAAATTTTTAATTGACCCCCCAGTGTCAACAGGTTATTCTATTCGATTTATAGGATAGGATTTTGCCTGGCTGTTAGTTCCTATGAACATACAAATTAGGAGCAGAAGTAGGCCATCTTGCCCACTCCGCCATTCAGTAAGATCATGGCTGATCTGTTTGTGTTTCGAGTTCCACACTCCCATGTACCCTTGATTCCCTTGACTAACAAAAATCTATCTACCTCTGCCTCAAAAAATTGAATGACCCCGCCTCCACCACCTTCTGAGGCAGAGACTTTCAGAGTCGCACAACCCTCAGAAAAAATTTCTCCTCATCTGTCTTAAAAGGGCAATTCCTGATTTTAAAACCGTGCCCCCTCGTTCTGAACTCGCCCACAAGAGGAAACATCCTCTCCACATCCACCTTGTCTAGACCGTTCAAGATCTTTTATACTTCAATCAAGTCTCCTCTCACTCTTCTAAACTGGAGTGAAAACAAGCTCAGTCTGTCCAACCTTTCCTCATAAGACAACCCGCGCATTCCAGGTATCAATCGAGTAAACCTCCTCTGAACTGCCTCCAACCCATTTACGTCCTTCCTTAAATAACGAGACCAAAACTGCACACAGTATTCGAGATGTGGTCTCACCAATGCCCTGTATAACTGAAGCATAACGTCCTTTTTATTTTCAATTCCTCTCGTAATAAAGGATAGCATTCCATTAGCCTTCTTTATTACCTGCTGTACCTGCAGTCTAACTTTTTGTGACTCCTGCACTAGAACACTTAGATCCCTCTGCACTTCAGAATTTTTTTTTTAAAATTCATTCATGGGATGTGGATGTTACTGGTTAGGCCAGTATTTATTGCCCATCCGTATTTGCCCTTGAGAAGGTGGTGGTGAGCTGCCTTCTTGAACTGCTGCAGTCCATGTGAAGTAGGTCCACCCACAGTGCTGTTATGAAGGGAGTCCCAGGATTTTGACCCAGCGACAGTGAAGGAGCGGTGATAAGTCAGGATGGTTTTAGTTTAGAGATACAGCACTGAAACAGGCCCTTCGGCCCACCGAGTCTGTGCTGACCATCAACCACCTATTTATACTAATCCTACACTAATTCCATATTCCTACCACATCCCCACCTAACCCTATATTTCCCTACCACCTACCTATACTAGGGGCAATTGCTAATGGCCAATTTACCTATCAACCTGCAAGTCTTTGGCATGTGGGAGGAAACCGGAGCACCTGGAGGAAACCCACGCAGACACAGGGAGAACTTGCAAACTCCACACAGGCAGTACCCAGAATTGAACCCGGGTCGCTGGAGCTGTGAGGCTGCGGTGCTAACCACTGCGCCATTGTGCCGCCCAGGTGTGTGACTGGGAGGGGAACTTGCAGGTGGTGGTGTTCCCATGTATTTGTTGCCCTTGTCCTTCTAGTTGGCAGAGGTTGCGGGTTTGGAAGGTGCTGTCTAAGGAGCCTTGGTGCGTTGCTGCACTGTATCTTGTAGAAGGTACACTCTGCTGCCACTGTGCGTTGGTGGTGGAGGGAGTGAATGTTTGTGGATGGGGTGCCAATCAAGTGGGCTGCTTTGTCCCGGATGGTGTTGAGCTTCTTGAGTGTTGTTGGAGCTGCACCCATCCAGGCAAGTGGAGAGTATTCCATCACACTCCTGACTTGTGCCTTGTAGATGGTGGACAGGCTTTGAGAAGTCAGGAGCTGAGTTACTTGCCACAGGATTCCTAGCCTCTGACCTGCTCTTGTAGCCACGGTATTTATATATGGCTACTCCAGTTCAGTTTCTGGTCAATGGTAGCCCCTAGGATGTTGATAGTGGGGGATTCAGCGATGGTCATGCCATTGAATGTCAAGGGGAGATGGTTAGATTCCCTCTTGTTGGAGATGATCATTGCCTGGCACTTAAGTGGCAAGTAACATTCGCGCCACACATCTACCCAACTCTGGTGGTTGTTCAGGTCTTGCTGCATTTCTACACGGACTGCTTCAGTATCTGAGGAGTCGCGAATAGTGCTGAACATTGTGCAATCATCAGCGGACATCCCCACTTCTGACCTTATGATTGAAGGAAGGTCATTGTTGAAGCAGCTGAAGATGGTTGGGCCGAGGACACTACCCAGAGGAACTCCTGCAGTGTTGTCCTGGAGCTCAGATGATTGACCTCCAACAACCGCAACCATCTTCCTTTGTGTTGGGTATGACTCCAACCAGCAGAGAGTTTTCCCCCGATTGACTTCAGTTTATCTAGGGCTCCTTGATGCCATACTCTATCAAATGCTGCCTTGATAGCAAGAGCAGTCACTCTCATCTCACCTCTGGAGTTCAGCTCTTTTGTCCATGTTTGAACCAAGGCTGTAATGAGGTCAGGAGCTGAGTGGCCCTGGCGGAACCCAAACTGAGCGTCAGTGAGAGGTTATTGCTAAGTAAGTGCCACTTGATGGCACTTTCCATCATTTTACTGATGATTGAGAGTAGACTGATGGGACGGTAATTGGCCGGGTTGGACTTGTCCTGCTTTTTGTGTACAGGACATACCTGGGCAATTTTCCATATTGCCGGGTAGATGTCAGTGTTGTAGCTGTACTGGAACAGGTTTAGCTAGGGGCGTGGCAAGTTCTGGAGCACAGTACTATTGCCGGAATATTGTCAGGGCCCATAGCCTTTGCTGTATCCAGTGCCTTCAGTTGTTTCTTGGTATCACGTGGAGTGAATCTGATTGGCTGAAGACTAGCATCTGTGATGCTAGGGACCTCAGGAGGAGGCTGAGATGGATTATCCACTTGGCACTTATGGCTGAAGATTATTGCAAATGCTTCAGTCTTATCTTTCGCACTGATGTGCTGGGCTCCCCCATCATTGAGGATGGGGATATTTGTGGAGCCACCTCCTCCAGTTAGTTGTTTAATTGTCCACCACCATTCATGGTTGGATGTGGCAGGACTGCAGAGCTTAGATCTGATCCGTTGGTTATGGGATCGCTTAGCTCTGTCTATTGCATGCTGCTGCTTCAGTTTGGCATGCAAGTAGTCCTGTGTTGTAACTTCAAGTTGACACCTCATTTTGAGGTATGCCTGGTGCTGCTCCTGGCATGCCCTCCTGCGCTCTTCATTGAACCATGGTTGGTCTCCTGGCTTGATGGTAATGGTAGAGTGGGGGATATGTTGGGCCATGAGGTTATAGATTGTGGCTGAGTACAATTCTGCTGCTGACGGCCCACAGTGCCTCATGGATGCCCAGTTTTGCATTGCTAGATCTGTTCGAAATCTATCCTATATAGCACAGTGATAGTGCCACGAAACATGATGGACGGTATCCTCAATGTGAAGGCGGGACGTGGTCTCCACAAGGACTGTGCGGTGGTCACTCCTACCAATACTGTCATGGACAGATGCATCTGCAGCAGGCAGATTGGTGAGGACGAGGTCACGTATGTTTTTCCCTCTTGTTGGTTCCCTCACCACCTGCCGCAGACCTAGTCTAGCAGCTATGTCCTTTAGGACTCTGCCAGCTTAGTCAGTAGTGGTGCTACCGATCCACTCTTGGTGATGGCCATTGAAGTCCCCCACCCAGAGCAAATTCTGCGTCCTTGCCACTCTCCGTGCTTCCTCCATGTGTTGTTCAACATGGAGGAATACTGACTCATCAGCTGAGGGATGGCGGTAGGTGGTAATCAGGATGTTTCATTGCTCATGTTTGACCTGATGCCATGAGACTTCATCGGATCCGGAGTTGATGTTGATTCCCAAAGCAACTCCCTACTGTATACCACTGTGCCGCCACTTCTGCTGGTGGGACAGAACATACCCGGGGATGGTGATGGCAGTGTCTGGGACATTGTGTGTAAGGTATGATTCTGTGAGTATGACTGTGTCAGGCTGTTGCTTGACTAGTCTGTGGGACAGCTGTCCCAACTTTGGCACAAGTAAGGAGGACTTTGCAGGGTCGACCGGGCTGGGTGTACCATTGTCGTTTCCGGTGCCTAGATTGACTTCGTAGCAGTTAGATGCAACTGAGTGGCTAGCTAGGCCATTTCAGAGGGCATGTAAGAGTCGACCACATTGCTGTGGGTCTGGAGTCACATGTAGGCCAGACCAGGCAAGGACAACAGATGTCCTTCTCTAAAGGACATTAGTGAACCAGATGGGTTTTTAAGAACAATGGTTTCAATGGCCATCATTAGACTAGCTTTTAATTGCAGATTTATTAATTAAATTCAAATTCGATGTGGTGGGATTCGAACCCATGTCCCCAAAGCAATACCCTGGGTCTCTGGGTTACTAGTCCAGTGACAATACCACTACGCCACCACCTCTCCTGTGAAGTCGTTCTCCATTTAAGTAATGCTCTGCTTTTTTAAATTCTTCCTGCCAAAGTGAACAACTTCACATTTCCCCACATTATACTCCATCTGCCAGATATTTTTGCCCACTCACTCAACCTATCTATATCGGTCTGCAACCTCCTTATGTCCTCTTCACAACATGCTTTCCTATCTATCTTTGTGTCATCTGCAAATTTAACAACCATACCACCGCTTTCCTGATTTAAGTCATTGATATAAATTGTAAAAAATTGAGGCCCCAGCACAGACCCCTGTGAACTCCACTCGTCACATCCTGCCAATCAGAAAAGGATCCATTTGTGCATCCCCTCTGTTTTCTGCCAGCCAGCCAATCTTCTCTCCATGCTAATATGTTACCCCCTACACCATGAGCTCTTACTTTGTGCCATAACCTTTTATGTGACACCTCGTCAAATGCCTTCTGGAAATCCAAGTACAGTACGTCAACGGGCTCCCCTTTATCCATGGCACATGTCACCTCTTCCAAGATCTGCAACAAATTGGTTAAACATGATTTCCCTTTCACAAAACCATGCTGACTATTCCCGATGACTGAGTTTTCCTAAGTGCCCAGCTATAACCTCCTTAATGATCAATTCTAACACCTTCACCACAAAGGACATCAAGCTAACTGGCCTACAGTTACCTGTTTTCTCCCTTTTCCCCTCCCCCCCCCCCCCCCCCCCTTCTTGAATTGAGGGGTTATATTTGCTACTTTCCAGTCTGATGGAATTGAAAAATTAACGGATCTACTACCTCATTAGCCAACTCTTTTAAGACTCTAGGGTGAGTCCATCAGGACCCGGGGACTTATCAGCCCACTACTCTATCAGTTTGGTCAGTACTGCTTCCCCGGGGATTGTAATTTCACCAAGTTCCTCTCTTCTTTCCACCTCCTGATTTACAGCTTATTGCCGGGATGTTTTTTGTATCCTCTATAGTGAGGACAGAAACAAAATATTTGTTCATTGCATCCCCCATTTCCTTATTATCTACTATTGGCTCCTCATTCTCACTTTCCAGAGGACCAACGCTCACTTTACTTCTCTCTTCCTTTTTAAATACCTGTAGAAACTGTTGCTATCCATTTTTACATTTCTAGCTAGCCTCCTCCCACTCTAATTTCTTTCTCCTGATTAACCTTTTAGTCATTCTCTGCTGTTTCTTTTCTGACCAATCATTTGAACTGCTACTCATCTTTGCACAATTTTATGCGCTTTCCTTAATGTTTTCAGTTAATCACGGATGGTGGGTCCTCCCTTTAGAATTTTAATAGGAATATACCTATTAGTATTCTGAAATATCCCCTTAAATGTCTGCTACTGTTTCTCTATTGATCTGTCTCCAAGCCGAGTAACCCAGTTCAATCTCTCTCTTTCAAACTGGATGTAAAATTCAGTCATATTGTGGTCGCTGCTACCTACAAGGGCCTTTACTCTGAGGTCATTAATTAATCCTGTTACATTACACAATAGCTCCTTAAGCTTAATAGCACATGACACTCTGAGGTGAATCTTTATTCTTAGAACTCTGGGAAATAAAATCTGTGTCCATTTGATGGGCCCTGTCCTGAGTTCCCATCATGTGCCTCTGGTCCACGCAGTTCTGTCACGAGCAAAGGGCGGGAAAAAATGCTCTAACTTCACACATGACGGTTCCAAGAAAACTGCTGGACTCATGGAACTGTGAACAAAATAAATCACCTGCATGAGTGTTTAGGAGAGGTCTGTGTGCATGCTTGGGCACCTACTAGCACAGCTTTAGGTAGGTTAAAGAAGTGCACTCTAAGCCAGGTTTGGCATTTCACTAGATTTGCATTCCATGCAGCATCAAACAAAGTAATTAACGTCTCCGGGAGTCTCTTGCTATTTTGTGTTGCAGTCAGGTCGTGCCTGAGCTTTGCAAAAATTCATTTCTTCAAGTGTACTATCTGCTTGTTTGGATTTAAGGTGGTTTTGCAGACTAAATCAGATGTTCTTTACAGCCAATTAAATACTTTTTAACCTGTAATATAGGAAATGTGGCAACCAATTTGTGCACAGCAAGCTCCCACAAACAGCAATGAGATGACCAGATAATCTTTTTCAGTGTTGGTTGAATATGTAAACTCTTAAAGCATTGCTTGATGTCGTGTACAGTTTATTTTGCTTACTTTATTAGATGTGACATTCTAAATGTATTGAAATTAATCTTTCTCATATTTTATGCTGTGTTGTAAAGAAATCCATTTTAAACTGTGTGCATATATATTTCCCACCACTGGGGGATGCCCTTGCTTCACTTCATGAATTTACACACATCCAAATGACCTCACTATGGGTGGTTAGTAATTGTGCTGCATGACATTTAGCTGCATTTTAGCTCTTTTTACTCTTCAACCCACTTCTGTCAATGACTTGAAGTATTCTAAATATTATAAATGCATACGAGGTAAAGACTAAATTTTTGAATGTCAAAGCTAATCTGAAAATTTTAATATTCAGGATGTCACTTGTGTTTTGAACATCCAGTTTATTTTCACTTCTGGGACTTTTTTAAAAAAAAAAAGGATGATCTATCCTAAGTAGTTCAAACTGTAGTAAGTGGACCAACATTCCTTCTATAAGCGAAGGAAACTGCATACTTGAGAGTTACACAGGTCCCCTTCCTTATGGGGTCGTTCTATTCAACATCTTTGCAGTATTCGCACAATTTGTGTATCCAGTTTCACATTGCTTTGTGTCAGAGTTGGCTCAGTAGTAGTGCACTTCCTCCAGGTCAGAAGATTGTGAGTTCAAGTGTCATCCCAGAGATTTGAGCACATAATCTAGGCTGGCACTAGCAGTACAGAGGGAGTACTGCATTGTCAGAAGTGCTGTGTTCCAGAAGAGCCATTAAACTGAGGTCCTGTCTGCCTGTTTAAGTATATGTAGAAGATTTGAAGCATTGGCCATCATTTATCCTCCTACCACTTAACTGGCCATTTATTGCATTGCTGTTTGTGGCCCTTGCTGCATTCAAATTGGCTACCATGTTTACCTTGCAATTGTGACTACACTTAAACAGTAATTAATTGCCTGTAAAGTGCTTTGGGACATACTGAAGATGTGAAAGGTGCTGTGTAAATGCAAGTTTGTTCTTTTGTTTTTGAAGGGAGAAAAACATAACTGATTTATCTCAGTTGTTTTGGGACCTTTGTGTAAATTGTCTACATAAATTGTCTACATGGGCGGTGCAGTGGTTAGCACTGCAGCCTTGCAGCTCCAGCAACCCGGGTTCAATTCTGGGTACTGCCTGTGCGGAGTTTGCAAGTTCTCCCTGTGACCGCGTGGGTTTTCGCCGGGTGCTCCGGTTTCCTCCCACAGCCAAAGACTTACAGGTTGATGGGTAAATTGGCCATTATAAATTGCCCCTAATGTAGGTAGGTGGTAGGGGAATATAGGGAAGGTGGGGATGTGGTAGGAATATGGGATTACTGTAGGATTAGTATAAATGGGTGGTTGATGGTCGGCATAGACTTGGTGGGCCGAAGGGCCTGTTTCAGTGCTGTATAAATAAATAAATAACTGATATTCCTTCAAAAAAGCAATGAATTAGATGCAGAACACTGATATGGCCTAAGGGCCTGAAAGGTTTTTATATAAATGCAAGTTCTTTTGCTTATCTTCCTCCATAAAGCAATAGGAGCAGGTGTAGGCCATGCAGCCTGTCGTGTCTACTCCACCATTCAATGAGATTGTGGCTGAACTTCTACCTCCGCTCCACTTTCTCACCCTTTCCCCACATTCCTTGATTCTCTTAGTATCCAAAAATCTGTTGACCTTTGTCCTGAATATACTCATTGGCTGAGCACCATAGCTCTCTGGGGTTGAGAATCCCAAAGATTCACAATTATGTAAGTGAAGAAATTTCTCCTCATCTCTGTCTTAAATGGCTGACTGCTGTTCCTGAAACTGTTACCCCCTAGTTCTAGACTCTACAGCCAAGGGAGCCATCCTCATAGCATCTACTCTGTAAAGCCCCTTAAGAATTTTATATATTTCAATGAGATCACCCCTCATTCTTCTAAACTCTAGGAAATATAGGCCTAGTCTACTCAATGTCTCCTCACAGGACAATTTCCTCATCTCAGGAATCAGTCTAGTGCACCTTTATTTCATTGTAAGGCAAGTATCATTCTTTGGGTAAAAAGACCAAAACTATACACAGTACTCCAGAGCCCTATACAATTGCAGTAAGACTCGTACTCCAAACCCTTTGTAATAAAGGCTAACATACCATTTGCTTTCCTAATTGCTTGCTGTACCTCCATGTACAAGGACACCCAAGACCCTCTGAATACCTACATTTCCCAATCCCTCACCCTTTTTAAAAATAAAAAATTCTACTTTTCTTCCACATTATAGTTCATTTGCCACTTTCTTGCCCAACCACTCAAGCTGTCTACACCCTTGTAGCCTCATTGCGTCTTTCTCACAGATTACTTTCCCAAGTAACTTCGTATCATCAGCAAACTTGAATACATTACAATAGGTCACCTCATCCAGATCATTGACACAGATTGTAAACGGTTGAGGTTCCAGGACTGATCCTTGTGGTACTGCATTAATAAAAACCTGCCAACCTGAAAATGTCCAGTTTATTATTGCTTTCTGTTTTCTGTTCATTAACCAATCCTCAATCCATGCTAATACATTACCCCCAATCCCATGAGTCCTGATCTTGTTTAATAACCTTTTGTGTGATAACTTAAGACATTTGAAAATCCAAATCTCAGATAAACCAACTCTCGCAAATTCATCCGAACCACACTCATGATCTCATGCTGGGACTCGTCATGCAATTTTGTAAGTGACTAGTCTGCTATTGCGGTAGTTGGCAAACTGGGGTCTAGGGACCTGTTTTTGTGGTGGGTGGGGGGGGGGGGGGGGTGCGAGTGGTGGTGAAAAGTTACATTTTTCTTCGTGGTTCAGATGGCTTCATTCACCTTGTGAACAGGTTTGTCACTCCAGTTCACTGAAGACAGCTGTTTCCTATTTGTTAAAACACTGCTTTTATTTAAAAACCAGGGAATCCCTGAAATCCAAATAAAATAAATACAAAATGCCTTATTAATTGAACTGCATTGGCTGTTCCAACACATTTTAAAATTAAGCGATTGAAATGTGGATTTAGTTTCACTTTTTAAAAATTTGTAATTCTTTCCATTTTATTTCTCCAGCAACTAAAACAGCAACGTGACAAGTTGAAGCAGTACCAGAAGAGGATTGCTATTCAACTCGAAAAGGAGCGGGAGCTAGCTCGACAGCTGCTACATGGTGGCAAGAAAGAGTGGGTATTGCAAGATCAGATGAAGTGTTTTGTGAACTTGTGAAATTTACAACTTGTTAAAATTCAACAATTAAGTGTAGTATTCTACAGCAATCCATATCAAACTTCCAGCTGTTTAGTAGCTTAAGTGTGTAGGAACAAAATACTGTGATATTGAGAACTTGGGAATGTAAATGTTGAATGTCTCACTCTTCAAGTTTGATTCTTCATTTACAAAAACAAAATCCCTTTTCCTCACAATATAGAAACAGGAGTAGGACATTCAGTCCTTCAGGCCTGTGCTTCCATTCAAATGGATCATGGCTGATCTGTATCTAACTCCATCTGCCCGCCTTGGTTCCGTAACCCTTGATACGCTTACCTAACAAAAAATCAATCCATCCACATTTTGAAATTTTTTATCTGAACTAGCCTGAACAGCTTTTTGCAGAAAGTTCCCAATTTCTACTACTGTTTGTGTGAAGGAGTACTCTCTGATATTGTGCCTGAATGGCCTAGCTCTAATTTTAAGATTATGCTTCCTTTTTCTGGACTCTCCCATTCGATCCTGTAATCATCTTAAGCACTTCAATTAGATCACTCCTTGATCTATTTTTAAGGGAGTACAAGCCTAGTCTATGCAATAAAAACAGAAAATGCTGGAGATAGTCAGCAGGTCAGGCAGTATCTGTGGAGAAAGAAACAGAGTTAATATTTCAGGTTGATCTTTTGTCAGGGCTGTCAAGCTCTGTGTGTCTCTTCACAGATGCTGCCTGGCCTGCTGACTATCTCCAGCATTTTTTGGTTTTATTTCAGATTTGCAGCATTCTGCTTTTGTCCTAATCTATGCAATGTCATAATTTAATCCTTTTTAGCTCTGGTATCATTCTGATGAATTTGTGCTCTGCCACCACCCCCCCCCCCCCCTCCCCCTTCAAAGCCAATGTATTCTTCCTAAGGTGCATTACCTGGAACTGAATTCAGTGCTCCAGTTGGAGTCTAACCAGAGCGCTGTACAGCTGTAATACAACTTCCACCCCTTTATATTCCAGCCCTCTTGAGATAAAGGCCAACATTCCATTAGTCTTTTAAATTAGTTTTTTGTACCTGTCCACTAGCTTTTTGGTGGGTCCAATAGCTCAGTTGGCTAGTGTGATGCAGAAAGACGCCAACAGCACGGGTTCAATCCCTGTACCGGTTATGGTAGTTCATGGAGGCCTGCTTCCTTGCCTTGCCCCACTCTTGAGGAATAGTGCCCCTCCAGCTATACTTTACCACTCTCTAATGGAGAGAGATGCCTATGATCCTTTGGGACTATGGCTGGAACAACAATTAGCTTTTAGTGACTTCTGTACTCGGACCCCTAAATCTCTCAGTTCTTCCGCAGGTTCTAGTTCCTCGCCACTTAGAAAATACACTGATCTATAATTTTTTGGGACCAAAGTGAGCTCCATCTATCACAGTTTTGCCCACTAACTTTATCTATGTACCTTAGTAACTTTTTGCTCCCATGTACACTATTTACTGTGCCATCTAATTTACTGTTAGCAAACTTAGGTGGTTCTCTCTTCCTTCATCCAAGTAATTTATATCAGTGCAGTGAAAAACTGTGGACCCAGGATAGATCCCCGGGGATGCCATTAGTCACATCTTGCCAATTTGAGTACATATCCCTACCCTCAGTCTCTACCTCCTAACCGATTCCCTATCAATAGGTTGCCTCTAATTTGATGTGTACTCATTTTTGTTAGTCTTTTGTTTTAAATAAATGGAGCCTTGTTTGAATGCCTTCTGGAAGTTGATACAAATAACATCCATAGACACTCCCTTATCTATCATGTTAGATACCACGTGCCAATTGGCAGAGAGCACATAAGATTAGTGAAATGAATATGTGGCTCAAAAACTGGTGTGGGAGAAGTGGGTTTCGGTTCGTGGGGCACTGGCACTAGTACTGGGGAAAGTGGGGGCTGTACTGTTGGGACGGTCTGCACCTGAACTGTGCTGGGGCCAGTGTTCTAGCAAACCGTATAAGTAGGGAAGTAGAGAGGGCTATAAACTAAACAAGGGGGGTGAGGGGTCAAGCTTGAGTAGATGTAGCAAATCAAAGGGTAGAGTCAAGGCAGGAGAGCAGAATAAAGTAATATGGGGAATGAAGGGACAGAGAGGAAAGAAACCTAAGAACACGCCAACAGTTGAGACCCGATCTTATAGAGATAACAAAAAGACAAAATTAAAGGCTCTGTATCTGAATGCACATAGCATTCATAACAAAGTAGACAAACTGCTAGCGTACATTGAAGTAAGTAAATATGATCTGATAGCCATTACGGAGATGTGGCTACAGAATGACAAGGATTGGGTCCTGAATATTGAGGGGTATGTGACATTCGAGAAGAATAGGAAGCTAGGTAAAGGTGGAGGGGTAGGATTATTAATCCATGATGGCATTGGTTCAATAGTTAGAGATGACCTTAGTTCGGGAGATCAGAATGTAAAATCGGTTTGGGTAGAGATGAGGAATAGCAGGGGGAAGAAGTCATTAATGGGAGTGGTCTAGAGGCCCCTGAACAGTAATCACAATGTAGGACCAAGTATACAAGAAGAAATATTGGGTGCATGTGATGAAGGGACAGCAATAATCATGGGTGATTTTAATCTACATATCAACTGGAAATATCAGATTGGCAATAGTAGCCTGGATGAGGAGTTCATAGAATGCTTTCGAGAGAGTTTCTTAGAGCAGTATGTTCTGGAACCAACCAGAGAACAGGTTATATTAGACTTGGTATTGTGTAATGTGACAGGATTAATTAATGACCTCAGGAAAGGTACCTCTAGGTAGCAGCGACCACAATATTATTGAATTTTACATCTTGTTTGAAAGAGAGAAGAGTGGGTCTAGGTCTAGTATTTTAAACTTGAATAATATGTGGGCATGAAAGCTGAGCTAGCTGAAGTGAACTGGGTTATTCGGCTTGGAGATGGATCAATAGAGAAGCAGTGGCAGACATTTAAGGGGATCTTTCAGAATACTCAATAGTTATATTCCTACCATAAAGAAAAATTCAGAGGGGAGGACCCACCATCTGTGGTTAACTTAAGAAGTAAAGGAAAGCATCAAACTTAAGGAAAAGGCATAAAATTGTGCAAAGATGAGTTGCAGTTCAAATGATTGGTCAGAATATGAAGAACAACAGAGAATGACTAAAAGGTTAATCAGGGGAAAGAAATTAGAGAGAGGAAGCTAGCTAGAAATGTAAAAATGGGTAGCAAGAGTTTCTACAGGTATTTAAAAAGGAAAAGAGTAAGTAAAATGAGTGTTGGTTCTCTGGAAAGTGAGAATGAGGAGCCAATAGTTATTAATAAGGAAATGGGGGATGCAATGAACAAATATTTTGCTTCTGTCCTCACGACAGAGGATACAAAAAACATTCTGGCAATAGATGTAAATCAGGAGGTGGAAGGAAGAGAGGAACGGTGAAATTACAATCATAGGGGAAGCAGTACTGACCAAACTGATGGAGCTCTGGGCTGACAAGTCCCTGGGTCCTGATGATAGACTTCATCCTAGGGTCATAAGAGGTGGCTAATGAGGTAGAGGTGCATTGGTGTTAATTTTTCAAAATTCACTAGATTCTGGTAGGATTCCATCAGACTGGAAAGTAGAAAATATAACCCCTCTGTTCAAGAATGGGGCGGGAAGGGGGGGGAGCATAAAACGGGTAACTATATGCCAGTTAGCTTGCTGTCTGTCATGGGGAAGGTGTTTGAATTGATCATTAAGGAGGTTGTAGCTGGGCACTTAGAAAAATTCAAGGTAATCGGGAATAGTCAGCAAGGTTTTGTGAAGGGGAAATCATGTTTAACCAATTTGTTGGAGATCTTGGAAGGAGTGACATGTGCTGTGGATAAAGGGGAGCCCATTGACATACTGTACTTGGATTTCCAGAAGGCATTTGACAAGATGCCACATAAAAGGTTATTGCACAAAGTAGGAGCTCATGGTGTAGGGGGTAACATATTAGCATGGATAGAAGTTTGGCTGGCTGGCAGAAGACAGAGTATGCATAAATGGGTCCTTTTCAATTGCAGGATGTGATGAGTGGAGTCCCGCAGGGGTCTGTGCTGGGGCCTCAACTTTTTACAATTTATATCAATGACTTGGATGAGGGGAACGATGACCCAAAGATAAGTAGGAAAGTATGTTGTGAAGAGGACATAAGGATATTGCAGACCGATATAGATCGATTGAGTGGTCAAAAGTCTGGCAGATGGAGTAAAATGTGGGAAGATGTGAAGTTGTTTACTTTGGCAGGAAGAATAAAAAAGCAGAGCATTACTTAAATGGAGAACGACTGCAGAATTCCGAAGTGCAAAGGGATCTAGGTGTTCTAGTGCAGGAGTCACAAAAAGTTAGTATGAAGGTACAGCAGGTAATAAAGGCTATTGGAATACTTTCCTTTATTACGAGAGGAATTGAAAATAAAAGTAAGGATGTTATGCTTCAGTTATACAGGGTATTGGTGAGACCGCATCTTGAATACGGTGTGCAGTTTTGGTCTCCTTATTTAAGGAAGGATGTAAATGCATTGGAGGCGGTTCAGAGGAGGTTTACGAGATTGATAGCTGGAATGAGGGGTTGTCTTATGAGGAAAGGTTGGACAGACTGGGCTTGTTTTCATTGGAGTTTAGAAGAATGAGGGGAGACTTGATTGAAATATATAAGATCCTGAACGGTCTAGACAAGGTGGATGTGGAAAGGATGTTTCCCCTTGTGGGTGAGTCCAGAACTGGGGGGGCACAGTTTTAAAATTAGGTGTTGCCCTTTTAGGACAGAGATGAGGAGAAATGTTTTTTGAGGGTTGTGACTTTGGAACTCTGTCTCAGAAGGTGGTGGAGGTGGGGTCATTGAATATTTTTAAGGTGGAGGTAGATAGAAGGTGGGAGTGTGGAAGTTGAGAAACAAACAGGTCAACCATGATCTTATTGAATGGCGGCGCAGGTTCGAGGGGCTGAATGGCCTACTTCTCCTAATTCATATGTTTGTATACCTCTTCAAAAAATTCAACTTTAGACATGATTCACCCTTTACAAATCCACAGTGGCTCTCTTTGATCTGCTCATATTTGTCCAAATATTCAGTCGAGCTCTCTGGCTCGCTCTGGCTCTCTCTTGCTTCTACAGTTTCAAGTCCACTTAGGAAAGTAGGTGAAGGACAGAATTTTGAGATTTGCTGTCTAATTTCTCAAAGGATAAGTACAGATAAGGAAGCTCAGTTGGCTCATCTAGATCAGCCTCTGGAATGCATTCAAGTTAGCAGATATGGGTCACTCGGAATATTTAATCATTGGCTTCAGCCTGAACAGTTTACTACAGTGGTTAAAGTATCTTTGTGTGTTATACTCAGAGCTTTGCAGACTTTTGTTTGAATTGTATTTGTAGTCTTGATGGATTTTCATTAGAGCTTAATAATAAAGATGTTCAAATCAATTAAAAGATTTCTGGAACAGTGTGCTGAAAGGGAAGGACAGTGACAAACCTATTTTCAGTTGCTCTCGTGCACATGTGTACAGTCATAAAAAAAATAAACTTGCACCATTTCAGAACAAGTTTTTAAGATATGAATGCCACTCACTTGAGACTTTTTTGCTCCTCAGGAAAGCCAAACTTCTGCTCAAGAAGAAACGATATCAGGAGAAACTTCTTGATAAAACTGAGGTTCAGATTAGCAACCTTGAGCAAATGGTAAGGAACTGTTTTCAGTTCATGCAACACACATGCATCAAATCATGAAAGGAAAGAATGCCTGTTGTGATCCTGATTTAAGTGCACAAACCCTATTTTCAGTTTGCTAGGAATGCGAATTACCTTGCTGGACTAATTTTTCTGAGTTTCTTTACAGAAATTCTCTCCCTTGCCTTCTCATTTCCCCAACCCTCCTCTCTCTCTCTCTCTTGCTCCGTTCCTTCTTCCTCACTGCTTCTGCCCCACCCCCATCCCATTCCACACTTCCTCCTCTTCCTGCCTTCATACCTGTCCCCCTCTTCCTTATGTTTAACCTCTTTCTCCTTGTTTTCTCCTCAACTCCTGCTTACTGCATTCAGTTTATCCTCACTCCCAATTTATTATTTAGACATCAAGATTAATTAAATCAAAAATTGTTGGGTAGGATGAAACTGAGTTGTGCAGTGAATTGTATACTGGACCTCTCAAAAGTGGTTTAAAATCTACCCCAGAATTAAGGATTTGAGTCTTCTGTCTGTAAAAGTCTTGTGTAAAATGCATTTGAACAGATTCAGTCCAGTTCCTAGTTAGCACTGGTGCTCACTCAGAATGGCTATTGTGAAAAATGTCATCCTGATGGAGTGGGGTTGGTGTGAAGCAGTTTGGGGCAGAGTGGAGAAAGCTTTATTGTGCATTTAAATGTGGTACATCCATCTTTGGAATGTCAGTGTTTACACTGAATACTGAGTGTTGGAAATGGCTGATTGTCACATAGGAGTAACATTCCTCATCTTGATGAACACACGCAAGTTCATTTATTATGTCTAATAATGGCTAAGTAACCAAGAATGTTTCCCAATTGCTTCTATTGTGAAGCCAAGCTGATATTCCCTGCTCACTTAATTTCTGTTTCTCTATTGTCTCTTTTCTCCTAATACAGGCCTTGCTGTAATGAATAAAACTTTTTTTGAAGTGTGAAAATAATGCATTTTTACTTCTTGTTTTTAAAGGTACAAGACATTGAATTTGCTCAGATAGAAATGAAAGTCATTGAAGGACTAAAAATTGGAAATGATTGTCTTCAGAAAATGCATGAGGTATGTATCTACACTTCTCAGTTTCCTACCATTTATTGTCATAGAGTCATCGAGAGATACAGCACTGAAACAGGCCCTTCGGCCCACCGAGTCTGTGCCGACCATCAACCACCCATTTATACTAATCCTACATTAATCCCATATTCCCTACCACATCCCCTCTTACATTACTCCCATATTCCCTACCACTTACCTACACTAGGGGCAATTTACAATGGCCAATTTACCTATCAACCTGCAAGTCTTTGGCGGTGGGAGGAAACCGGAGCACCCGGCGGAAACCCACGCGGTCACAGGGAGAACTTGCAAACTCCACACAGGCAGTACCCAGAACTGAACCCAGGTCGCTGGAGCTGTGAGACTGCGGTGCTAGCCACTGTGCCACCCCCATCTCCTATCTCCCTCTCTTGTTTTGCCCTCCTTAAATGCCTTACACTTCTCCAAATTGAATTCTTTTTCAATCCTCCATTATTCCACAGTCAATGGCCCACTCCCTCCTGCAGATTTATAATCGGTGGAAAATGGATGGGGTAAGTTTAGAATGAATAGAACTGTCTAAGATTTTTTTGACCTACATCAAAACAGACACACGTGCACTCTAAGTCTATTAGGATTAAGAGTACTGTAATATCATCTACGGCACCCATTTTTCTCCATTTCTCTAATGTGTATGACACCTGTGCAAAATCTGCAAGCATTTTCTTTGTCCTATAGGATGCTCTTGAGAAAAAACATCATACGCGCATAATCATAGAGACTTTCAAAAGGGAACTGGATAAGTACCTGGAGAGACAAAATTTGAAGGGCTATGGGGAAGGGGCCGGGTGTGGGACTGGCTGGTTTGCTCTTGTAGAGAGCTGGCATGGACATGATGGGCCGAATAGCCTCCTTCTGTCCTGTAACCATTTCTGAATTTCTACAATGGTGAAACCTCCTGCATTTTAAATATTTCTCAGAGCAACTAAAGATATTTTCCCTTTGATAGAAATAATACAATAATATACAAGGTTCTTAAATTAGTAATGGTAGCACTAAAGAAACCTTTTCATTTTAGGTTATGTCTATTGAAGAAGTAGAACGAATAATGGATGAAACCCAAGAAGCTGTTGAATACCAGCGGGTGAGTAATGTGATACACAGTTAGCATTCTACTAATGCCTACAAATGTAGGATTAAAACAAAAAGAAAGAAAGGTTGTCAAATATGTTCTAATCAATATGGCTTTTTGTTATTTCAGCAAATTGATGACATTTTAGCCGGAGGTATATCTCAAGAAGATGAGGATGCAATTCTGGCCGAACTAGATGCTATAACTCAGGTGAGGATATGCATTCATCTAATTACTCACCAATTAACACCTGAAGTTTGCCAGCCCCTCTCCTGCCTTGTTAATTTTCACTAATCTCAGTAAAATTTAATACTCAAACTGAAGTTAGCTCTGTGAAGACATTGTCCGAGTCTTTGAATTATCAGTGCTCACCATTATTAGGCATAAATTGGACAGCATCTTTGAATTCACCCGTGCGCAGTTAAATACGGGAATCCAGAAGTTGTCAAATTTGCCCTGCTCTTCCATAAGCTGCACTCTGCTGGTATCTTGCCAAGTTACTTGGCATTGAAATCTATGTAAGCGCGTGAAGTTCCGGTACATGCCCACTAAACATGCCAGAAGAAGTTAGGGCTGATGCATTCAGGTGTAAGTGAATTTTTAAAGCCATGGTAAGTCTTAATGACTGCCAAACAACCTCTCTGGAATTGAAAATTTAATTTTATAATCACGGGGTCTCATTCCTTCAAAATTTAATTGTTGGAATTTTTTTTTAAAAACTTCTTTCTCATTTCTCTAAATCCCAACTTTTTCCCCCCATTATTTCACTTTCTGTATTTGATTTTACAGTGAATTAAATATTTTATTTATACTTCCTGGTTTAGACTCGGCGTGTCTCAGTGAGGATTCTTCAATCTGGTTGAAGAGACACGTTTGCAGGATTTTCCCTGCAGGCTTCCAGGACCCCGATGGCAGGGTCAAATGTGGGTCAGAAGCCCGCACTATGTGGGGAATTGTCACTCCGCTGTGATTTTCCCTGTATGCACCAGAGGGTGGGCTCATCATTCAGATGATACCGGGCGGGCTCTTGCAGCTCGCAGGCCAATAGGAGGCCTTCCAGCACTGAAGAAGCAGCAGGCTGCCTTTTCAGGTAAGAGAGAGGGAGGAGTGGAGTGCTCCCCAAGATGGAGGCGCCTTCTCTCCAGCTTTTTTAACTTTAAAGTAAAAAGTGCCCTTAACAGCTGAACCACTGTTGTGGAGGGGAGCCGCTTCACAGACACACCTGCAGCTGTAGCTGAAGCCAGGCAGGCAGGGAAGGCCTGAAGGCTTGCCTGGAACGGTGGCCCCCTGGTCTGCCTCTGGGAGGCCACCTCCAGGCAGTTGGGCTTCCTGGTGCCTGGAGTCCAACTAGAAAATTTAGGCCGGCCTCTGACAATAGGTCTTTAAACACCCTTAATTGGCTACCCGCTGCTTGTGGGCAGGTAGCCTGCTGCCGCCCTCTTCCTGCCTCTGGGAATATAGCCCGGGTGCGGGATGGTGCTGGGAAACTAGCACGCTGGCCGGTGGTGCAAAATTCTGCACCCACCCGCCTCCGTGCTTGCCCTCATTGGGGCCTGAAAATTCAGCCTGTTACTTGTCCTGCTGACACATGCCACAGATCCCCTCACGAAGGTGTCACGTTAGATTAGAAGCCCAGTGATAGCAAGGTTGCCGCTCAAAATCCTGAGAGAAGTCTGTTAGCTGAAAGCGTAGTTTGTCAAGTGCCGTTGCTTCACTACTGACTGCAATAAGTATCTCACAATTTTCATAACTAAATTTGTTTCCCTCCAAATGTGAATTTTTGTTGTTGAACTTAAGTACATAATCTTACCAAATCTTTTACAGGAAGTACAAGTTTCCTGATCACTGCTTTGACATTAGTTACTAATAGAAAAGTCTTCTTTAAACCTTTCAGGAAGAAATTGAATTCCCAGATGTTCCTGCAGAACCACTACCAAATATATCTTTAAGAGAGAAAGGTACGCAAGAGATTTATAATTTACAAGACAAATTCAGTTTTATAGAAAGTCTTTTAAATTTAAAAGAGCTTGTCTACTTTGTTTTGGATATTTTAACCTGCATAATTTTCTTTAGTTTTCACTTTATTGAAAAAGTTAATGAGCAGCAAATGGTGGGTAGTGCATCTGCGAATTCTTGATGGGTGTGGTCATTGGTGAATCTCCCTGCCTGGAACACCAACTCAGGAAAGGGCCCTCGTGATCTTGTGTATTTTTGCTTCTTATTAGGTTTTGTGGAGCATTCTGATAAAAAGCTGATCTAGTCTACTTTGCATATAACAGTTCTTCTAAATTTATTGTGGTCGGGAATTTAAAGGGGAAGTAATTTTTCTTCCTTTTGATTTATTTAGTTATATCAAAATTCTAATGGTTAGAATTTGCTGTCAAAACGATGGTGAGGCGAATAGTGCTCTCTGTTTATGCGTAAGTGGTATAGCAACTTTAGGAAAGGGGCAGATGTGTGGTTAAACTCAAATTTCCAAGTTATCCTGCTCTGCCACTTGGTTTCACAAAATCGTCATTTTGCTATTTGCCTCACTATTTGAAATGCATTAAATTGTGAATTTACCGTATTTGCACAGTAGGTACAAACAAAGCTCACCACAGAGTCAAATCTTGTCCATTTCAGTCTAAGTGCCTTTTTAATAACGTGATGAGTGGCAATAATGAACAATCACACCTCCCAGGCACTGAAAATGAACTATGACAAATGTGGAATCTCATTCCTTCAGATTTAAATAGATGGAAATTTTAAAAATGTAAAATTTAATTTTTCTTTTATCTCCCCCGCCCCCCCCCCACTTTTTAATTCAAACTTTCTTTCCCTCTTTTTCTGTACCTGATTTGACATCAAATGTACCCATTAATTTTCACTTCCTTCTCTGTTCTTGAGCTGTTAATTTTGTAATCCTTCAATTTGGTTAAGGAGCTGCACAGTTGATTGCCATATTCAGTCAGGTCCCAGATTTCCCTAATTGCGACAGTCAGCTTTGAGTTTCAGCCGCTTCCCACCAAAGAATTTAAAAACCTAAACCTGTATGGGCAGGTTATGGCCCAATATTTAGCTGCGATATCATTTACTGTAGTGAGGACCAGATCGCTCTCGAGTTGCTTGGATGAGTTCAGTGTCCTTTTCAGAAGGATCTGCTTCTGGATGCCAGTGCAGATCATTTCAGCTTTTAAATGAGTGAATTTAGTAAATGATTAGGATCTGAGGACCAAAGATGAAGAATAATAGATTTTTAAGTAGATTTGGGAGTCGAAGCCTGCATGTCTTCTATCCAGTTTTGTGAAAGACCTGTTGGAGTCTGCTTGTTTCTGATATGATCTCAAAGGAGCGAAGGATATTTGTAAACCAATTTATTAACCCACCTACAACGTGTTAGTAGATTGAGTTTTTCCAACTTTTTTTTTAAAAACATCTTGGTCATTCGGAGAGGGAGCGAAATAATGGATTATGCAATACCAGTTTGAATGATAGGTAGGCACAAAAGACTACAAAAGCCAAAATAGGTTAGTACAAATTATACGGAGTTGACGGTTGTTGAAGTAGAGCATTGACTTTATAGTACGTTTTTGAGGTTGAAAACTTTTGAGCACCTTCCTTTTTAACAAGTTATCAACAAATTTTACATTCTCAGACATCTCTTAGCTGTCCAAAATAATAAATGGATGTTATTCAATGTTTAAAATGTTTCTCTAGTCAAATTCTGCTGTACCAACGTGGCTTGCTTCGCAATTACATATGTGGTGCTCTACCAAACAATGTTTTGAATACTGAGATTTAATTAATTGGATAGCTGGGATGGGTATAGGAAATGGTACAATGATGCAGTCAAGGATGTTCTTGGGTTTGGAGCATGGCAGATTGGGACACAGTGGAGTGAGCTGTCCCTAGTTTTCAACTAGGAGCGGTTGGTGCTGACATTGGATTTCAATGTTCAGGTACAGTTTAGTTTGTATCTGCATAGATTTTATAAGTTATATTCTTTCAAGAAAATTCAATTGGGGAATTAATTATTTCTTTTTTGTTTCTTAAACAGAAAAAGAACCAATTAAAAACACACCGAAACACGAGATGGTGGCAGCATCATAACTGAAATTTGTACTTTTCATTAACAGTGACATGTATATAATTTCTCTTCAGTATGTTTTCTAGAGTTGATCATGATTCACCACCCTTTTTGAGGGTTGAAAAGTTCAGACTCTACATGCATATCAAGAGAATCTTTACTCTTTCATGGAATTATTTACTTTTTTTAAAATGAAAGTTCCGTCTTGACTTTTTTAATGTATTTTTTACTTTCAAAAAGTCCAAAGAGTGAGCAGAGCTGTAGAATCCTAAAGCCAGTGTTTCCTTGGTATTACTATAAGGAATGTATTCACAATCAAGCTAACGTAAATTTTCAGTATCTGCTTAGTCCTAAAATTTGAAATGGTTTCCAGACAAATCTGCACTGGCCTAATAATCTAGTAGTGGATAAATAAGGCGAGATGCATTTATGTCTGTAAACTGTTAACTTTTTAGAATATTTCAGTAAGATTTAAGTAGTGCAGGACTGAAGGAAATGCAATCCCTAAGGGAATAAGGAATCCAGTGTGTAGAAAGTCCCCAGAGGTGTAGCACATTTGGCACTGTGTTGGGACAATTATTCTAGATTTATTTTGCTCTTTTTAATAAATTCTCTAGCATGAAACATTTAGAAATTTGAGTTGTATTTAAAAAGGCTTATACCGAAGATTTTTAATTTATAGGGCTAAGCGCAGTATTGTAAAATGTTTATTGTATCTAATCTCCACATAAATAAGAGGCTCAACTGAACTCCTAACACTCTGGTGGAATCCTATGGGTTGGGCATTATGGCTAAATTTGTAAATGAATAGAACAGTTACAAAATTGGACTTGATGATCAGTTTATCAAGTTTTCATATGGTTTCCACTCTAGTTACTTTATTTATTGGACTAAAGTGTAATTCCACTAAGTACTTCAAAAATAAACTCTTGCTGTGATACTGAATTTGAAATGGAAGGCTTGTGCTATGTACATAAAGACTGAATTATTTTTGAGCTGCTAATCAAACTTTCATTGTTCTGTTTTATAATCATGTCACAAATGTGTCATTTAATTGCAGCTTCATTTCCTCAGCCACCAAACAGAATAGTTCTACGCAAGGTTAAATTATATGTTTCTTGACTTGTACTAATTGTATTGGTCACACTATTCTGGATTTTATTTGTATGTGATTAAGATCTGTTCAAAGTGGAACTATTCTGTTAAAACCATCTCCAGAAATAGTGTGAAAACTCATTGAGTGTATACTCGCTTTTGTCCTAAATGTTTAAAATCCTATTGTGCACAACCATAGTTTGTGAACATATTGTCTTACTATCAAATAAGTTTTACCTACTGCCATTTGGTGAGAGGAAAATGATGGCTGGTATTTGCATTAACAACCTTTTTGTAAGTGGAAAACCAGGTGATACTGCACCAGTGATAGGATTGAGATTCGTGATCATTCCTGTGCCATGAGGGGATATGCTGAATAGAGGCCAAGCATTTCTCCACAGGGAAGAAAACAAGAGGGCGAGTCACCTGAACTACAGTTGAAGGCAGCCCAAGACAGCATTGGCAAAGGGCCTGGGTGTAGGTCAAGTGTGTGTGTGTATCTCAGTGGTGCATGTAGGAAGAAGAATTTTTTTTTGACAAACTCAATGAGTCAAGACATGGAAATGTCAAATTATTGTATATTTATTTTTAATCAACTATAGTACTCTTTTTGAAAGGAGTAAGCTTGCTTTATACCTAAAATAAATCTTGCTTTCTTTATGCAAATCTTGATCAAAGCCTGACCGAAATTCTTACCTATGGCACATAACCTAATAAACTTTTGTGCATGCATCAAATACTGTACTTTTATTTGAGGATGTATTTAAGGATCTTTTGAGTGTCATGCTCCAGCTGAGTTTTGCAGAACAAAATTAAAATTTCTATCAAGGGTGATTTAATGGCTTTGGCAATTTCCTTATCTTGGTGTTATGAGCTTTTTTTTTTGAAACATGCTTTAAAACTTACAAATATACACCTTTTTGACCTCTGTAATAAATTTCTACAAATTGTATTTGATATTACAAAGTAGAATAAAAGAATTTAACCATAATTTGAATTTCTTTGCAGTAAGGGCATATTCTCAATAAATAGAAGCTTTTCTTTTGGGTTTTGGAAACGTTGCTTTGTTTTACATGTATTGAAAGACTATTCAGTTTGAAGTTGAAATGTTAGTGCATCTCGGGCATGTTTGCTGTACAAAGCAAGTGTTCGTGTTATTGTAACTAATTATTGGAAAAGGATGATGTGGAAGTCACTGTCAATTGAAATACCAAGGGGGAAATGAGGCTAATATTCCTCTTCAAATTATTAAATGTACTTTAGTTGTGATGTCAATTCTTTGTCCTTTTTCAAAAAAATTGTAAAATGCATTGTGACTAACCATGACTAACTACCTCTGACAATATGATATGTGTGTATATGTGGGATGTATGTTTAGAGAATGTTGTAATGATTACAGGAGTTGATAAAATCTGTCCTTTATCAAGTTTTCAGTTAAATGAAAACTTGATGATGATGACTTGGGTCAGGGCTGAAAATGGTCATTTAGCCCATCAATGTTATTGCCTCTACTATCCCAACTCTCTCTTTGATACCTTCCAACTACATTTAAACTGTACTCATTTTTTTGCCTCTAATATCTGATATTTAGTCAATTGTCACTGACTGAAGAAGCTTTTCCTGGCTGACTTTGAAGTAATTTTAGTTTACCTTATTTATAATAATTTTCAGTGGTGCTCCATTTCAGCTTGATTCTGTTCTGTTTCACATTACTTCTTTGATTTGCATAGGGGTAGGGTGATGTCCTTTAGATCCTTAACTGGAAATATTTCTTCGCTTGAATTCATATTCACTCTACAAATGCCTGTAATCATACCTATTGTAGGTACTTTGCTGATTTCTGGGTTTTACTGCAGGCCAAGTAGCCCTTGGGTTGTCGTCTTTTTGAAAAAGCAATAACCTATGATGGGTGAGAGAGGTGTCACATCAGGTGAAGAAGCTGTGAAAAGCTTGGACTGGAGGCCAGAAAAATGGTAGTTGAGAGAGGAAGTAAAAGACTGTTGTATTGTACATGAATTGTTAATGAGCTTTTCATGAAATTGCTTTGTCATCCCTACTGAAAGTGATGTGAGCTATGCAGTGGAGGAAACCATATTAACTTTTCTTTCACCCCGAGTTGTTGTACAGAAGACACTAACCTGTAACAATGTCAGCATTTTATAGCATATACCATCAGTTGTGGAGCATTCAGATTCATCACTGGCTGCATGAAGAGTCTGGGCCATTGGAACTTTGGAGCTTTTGGGTTCTAAGTTTAAAAGAATTATGCTGGTGGAGCATCAAACTTTGGCTCAGACTTTGGGAAGCTGTCAAGTTGTTGCAGATCATGGCTTCACTGCAAGAGTCTACAATAAAGCTATGCATGTGATGGTTGAAAAAAACTGCAGGCCTCCATGGAGTATGCAGCAGCTTCTGTAGCATTGCTGTACAGGCCTTGTGTCAGAGGCCCAACGACAGTCTGCATACTAATGGCTGCGAAGACTGCTGTCAGTAAAGCCTTATTGTACCAGGCTGCAGGGAGCTCTCTCTTCTGGCTTCGGCAGGCTGGGGGAACGATTGCAGAAAAGTATTGCCTGAGGCTTTACTGATCTCACTGGAACCATGAGTTCTGCTTTCCTGCAGATTAATGACCATACAGAAGCAGTGCCCAGTAATTATATCCTCCTGTCAGGCACCTCCAACGCCTACACAAGTGGTAGGAAAGAGGCAGTGCTAGGCTGCTTATGCAGCATCGCAAGTCCATGTGGGACCTACTTGTGGTGGGATGCAAGTGATCTCAGTCCCTATTAGATTGTGGCAGCCAAGCATTGCAAACTCGTACTCCAGGAGCACCAGATTAGTTTGAAGAGTTCCTATATTAAATGCTGACACCAAGCAGATGCAGGAAGTGGTGCCAATGGCTAACACATGCGAAGTGTAAAGTTATTTAAATTGGTAATAAAAATAGAATATTTTTAAAAGGTGTGAAGCTTTTAAATGTTGATATTCAGAGCGGCTTGGGTGGGCTTATGCAAGAACACAAAGCTGGCATGCAGATACAGAAACAATTAGGAAGTTCATTAGCATGTTGACCTTTATTATAAGGGCACTCGAGTACAAGGATCTGGAAGTCCTGCTACAATTGTATAGGACTGGTGAGAGCACACCTGGATTACAATGCAGAGTTTTAGTCTCCATATCTAAGGAAGGATATAACTGCCTTGGAGGTAGTGTAGCAAAGGTTCTCTAAATTGTTCCTGGGATGACAGGCTGCGTAAATTGGGCCTATGCTCTCTCGAGTTAAGAATGAGAGGTGATTTCCTTGAAACGCATAAGATTCTGAAGAGGCTTGACAGGGTAGACACGGAAGTAGTTTCCCCTGGCTCGGGAATCTAGAACTAGGAGTCAATTAATTAGGGCTGAGGTGAGAAGTTTTTCCACTGAAGGTTCTGAACTTTTGGAATTCTTTACCCCAGAGGGTTGTGAATGTTCCATCGTTTAGTAGATTGAAGGCTGGGATAGGGGGAGCAGGCAGCAAAGTGGTGTTGAGGCAGAAGATCAGCCATGATCGTATTGAATGGCAGAGTAGGGTCAATGGGCCACATGGTCTACTTATACTGCTATTTCTTGTGTTCTTAAATTATGGTGACATTCTTGTGTGTGCAGGAATTGTTTTTGGGACAATGTTTAAGTGGCTTTCATAAGGTTGCATTAATGGGAATTTTGTGAATTGTTGCATGTGAAAAGGGACTTGCATTAATGCATTGTAATACCCATCAGGAAGTGAGCATTTACTTGCATGATACACGGGCTGCTTATCAAGAATTATTTCTTTGCTTCCCTATAACCTTAGTTCCTTTGCTCGATGCCTAGCAATCATTCTGAACCATGAATCTTCCAGAAATAGCAGTAGCTGCCCATTTTGCTGCTAGTTGACCATGAGGCAGTGGATAAAATTTCTTCTTGTAGCAAACCTTACATTGGCCACTTGCATTATGTATCTGCGTATACCTTTATTAGCTAATGATGGTGATGTAATTAGTCGCAGCATAGAAATGACCCTGAAGTGTAAAATTCAGGAGAGCTATAACCTTTGCAATTGTGACTTGTTCCAAAAGAGACATTCCTCAATGAGGACCATATAGGGTTCTGGGGGAAAGGGGAGAAAAAAGTCAGTTTCACAGCATATGTTAGAAGAGCAGATGTAAAAGTAGTTGACAGCAGCCAAAAAAACACCGAACTGGAGTCACAGCTTCAGCATATGCACAGTAACTCACCAAGGTTCCTTCAACAACATCTTCCAAACCCGTCACCTCTGCCAGCTAGAAGGACAAGGGCAGCAGCTGCATGGAAATACCACCACCTGCAAGTTCCCCTCCAAGCCACACACCATCTTGACTTGGAACTCTATCATTGTTGCTTTGCTGTCACTGGGTCAAAATCTTGGAACTCCCTTCTTAATAGCACTGTGCATGTACCTACATCCTAGGGACTGCAGCGATTCAAGAAGGCAGCTTACCACCACCGTCTCAAGAGCAATTAGGGATGGGCAGTAAATGCTGGCCTAGCCAGTGACGCCCATATCCCATGAATGAATTTTTAAAAATGCGATTACTTTAATTATTGACTTCTTTTAGCAAATTATCTGCATTTTTCCTAGTTCCCAACGCCCCCCAACCTATTACTTTTTGTATTGCTAAGTTCATCAACTGGTGCTAATGAGATGGAATTGGTGCTAAATAGAACTTGCTGTTCTACTGGACTGTCCTTACTGCCTCATTTGCATATACCCACCCCAAAATGTTCCTGTCTGTTATAAATGCTGGTGGAAAATGGAGCAGGTGCTAAAATAAGCTGAGCAGAGCTCCTGTTCACTTCCTGCTTACCCAATTTATAAATTCTGTCTTCCCTCAACCTTTTATTTATTTATTTAGAGATACAGCACTGAAACAGGCCCTTCGGCCCACTGAGTCTGTGCCGACCATCAACCACCCATTTATACTAATCCTACGTTAATCCTATATTCCTACCACATCCCCAACTTTCCTCAATTCCCCTACCTATACTAGGGACAATTTATAATGGCCAATTTACCTATCAACCTGCAAGTCTTTGGCTGTGGGAGGAAACCAGAGCACCCGGCGAAAACCCACGCAGTCACAGGGAGAACTTGCAAACTCTGCACAGGCAGTACCCAGAATTGAACCCGGGTCGCTGGAGCTGTGAGGCTGCGGTGCTAACCACTGTGCCGCCCCGCACATTCTAAAACATTCTTCATGCCCCCTCGCCCACCCCTCCTATATTTTGAATGAATTATCATTTTTCATGATTTGCCCTGTAACCTAATTTCTTGCAGTTCCATATGCCTCTTGTATTCATTGCTATCGACTTAATATTTTCACTTTTTTATAAGACTGTTTAGTACTTGTTATGAAAGTGTTTCTATTTTTAAAATTATTTTTGAGGATTTGTATTTAAAATCGTGGACATTGGTATATTTGGGAAAACTGAAAAGACTCCATGGATGTTTTTTACAAGCGTCATTGAGAGGTCTTGTTAGACAACAAACCTTTACTGGATATCACATGCCTTAAGTTCAATAAACATCAAAAACCTTGGTGACTTGGGGGAGATGTTTACAGAGAAGTGACATGTCACGATTTATGAGGGTCAGGAGTTGGTTTCACTTCTAAGATGTTGTTTTGGTTCAGTTGGGATGTGGACTGTTGTTGAAAGCAGTTGGAGATCAACCTGCCAAGAGAGCTCCTCTCTCCTCCTGTCTCTGTGAAACCCTGCAAAGATCCAGTGTGTGGGAGCTAAGACCCCTGATGCTGCATTTCTCCTGGGAAGCTGGAAAAAACTTGTCAGATTTAATTCTTGATGCCGCCTGAGAAGAACTGCTCCAGAAAAGATCCCAGTGACCAGTCTACGTGTTCTCAGATTCCAGATTGTATGCCATTTTGGGACACAACATATCCCATCCATTTTCTTCAAGAATTAAGTATTTGACCAAAGTATTCCTTTTTTAAAATCTTTTTTTGTAAAAGAGCTCTGCAGAGAAAATTTCTTTATTTTTTTCTCTTTGACTTGTGGGTGGGATGGGGAGGGGGGATGGTGGTATTTAAAAAGCAAATTTTCATATCTCAATCTGTGTGTCGATGCTTAGCTTCGTTACTGGATAAGTCTTGTTTTATAATAAATTGATCGTTCAGTTGTTTATTGAAGAAACCTAATTGGTGTATTTTATTCTGAGATTAAGAGTAGAGTATATGATTGACCATATTGGTAACTGGGTAAACACTTAAATATATGTTGTGACCTGTGGAGAATTGGAACTAGAAAAGACAGTGCACTCCTCCCACCTTGGTTGTATAATATAATTGGGGGCTCTGTGCGGGATAACCCAAAGCCAACGATATGCAATTGTAAGTGGGGTAATAATAATTGAAAAGAGGAAAAGGAAAAACCAGGTGCATTAGAGTAAGGTTTACATTACTGGAATGGATTTGTCAGTTGCTATGACCATTCTGGAGAAGGAGGACTTATCCCTCAGTGATTTGAGAAATTTAACCAAGGTTAGACTAATGGCATTGGCAGCAAAATTGGGGTTAGAGTTAAAACCAGGAGGTAAGAAAGCAGACATAATTGAGGAAAAAGCACAGCATTTGAAACTGGAAGAAGAAAAAGGCAATCCAGATGGTAGTGCCATTGAATTAGCTAGGATTCAGTTACAGTGGCGCAGTGGTTAGCACCGCAGCCTCACAGCTCCAGCGACCCGGGTTCAAGTCTGGGTACTGCCTGTGTGGAGTTTGCAAGTTCTCCCTGTGTCTGCGTGGGTTTTCTCCGGGTGCTCCGGTTTCCTCCCACAAGCCAAAAGACTTGCAAGTTGGTAGGTAAATTGGCCATTATAAATTGCCCCTAGCATAGGTAGATGGTAGGGAAATGTAGGGACAGGTGGGGATGTGGTAGGAATATGGGATTAGTGTAGGATTAGTATAAATGGGTGGTTGATGGTCGGCACAGACTCGGTGGGCCGAAGGGCCTGTTTCAGTGCTGTATCTCTGAACTGAACTGAACTAAGATAAAGCAGCTTGAACTTGAAAAGGAAAAGGGAAAAGAAATGGAAATGAAAAAACTTGAGCTTGAACAAGAAAGAGAATTGATAATGAAGAAACTTAAACTTGAAAGACAGGAAAGGGAAAAAAAGCATTTCAAAGAGAAAGAGAAGGAAGGGAATTTGAATTTTTTTAAAAAGCTGCAAGACAAAGGGGTGGCTTTGATGCCAGCGAAGATTTTGGTGAGGAAAGATCTGACTCCAGCCCAGGACCCAGTCAGAGCTGTTTAAATTTGTGAAAGCCTTCCTGACGTTTGAGGAAAGTGACGTAGAGGCATTTTTCATTTCTTTTGAAAAGATAGCCAGCCAGATGAAGTGGCTGAAGGAAAGCTGGACACTGCTTATGCAAAGCAGGTTGATGGGTAGAGCTCATGAAGTTTGTGCCATGCTTTCAGAGGAGGCTTCTGCAGATTGAGATGGCATAAAGGCCATTCTCGCTGCATATGTGTTAGTCCCTGAAGCTTATAGGTAGAAATTTCAGAACCTCCGGAGACAGTCTGGGCAGACATATCGCATTTGAGAGGGTAAAGCAAATTAATTTTGATCTTTGGATGTGGGCAAGAAAGGTAGAGGCCACATATGAGCACCTTAGGGAAATAATTCTGGAAGAATTTTAAAATTCACTCCCTCCATTAGTAAGAACCCACGTAGAGAACCAGAAGGTTTCAACAGCCAGTCAGGTAACTGAAATCACTGATGATTACGAGCTTATTTACAAGCCCAAACCCTTTGACCATCACCCCGAGAAGGATAGAAGGTGGGAGGATGAAAGGAAGGCAAGTAGCCGGGGACAAGAAGGGACAGCTGGGAATGCCCCGGGATCTCTTCAGGCAAGAAAGGAAGAGGTTGAGGGTGGAAATGAGGTCTGAAAGCCTAAGTGTTACCATTATCACAAAGTGGGACACCTTCGTGCAGAATGCAATAAGTTGCAGGGTAACCCATGGGACTTATTGGGGTACACAAGGCCAATGTAGAGAAAGGGGCCCTGACCTAGAGTAACTCTGAATGCAGCTGTAAGGCCAAGTACAAAAACTGCTGTGAGTGCGGGGGACATGAACAAGATACCTGAGAGTTATAGGAAATTCTTGTCAAAAGGAAAGTAACTCCTTATCCCTCATGTGAGGCAGATACATCAGGTTGTACTTAGGGATACAGGACCCACCCAAACTCTTTTGCTGGGGAAAGGCATAACGTTTCCACAGAGAGCACACTGAATGCCAAGGTTTTAGTGAATGATATCAGCGGGGAGTATATACCCGTACCTTTGTATTGGGAGCACCTGGAGTGTGACCTAATGTCTGGAACGGTAACTGTATGAGTTGTCCATATTTATTTTATTTAGAGATACAGCACTGAAACAGGCCCTTCGGCCCACCAAGTCTGTGCTGACCAACAACCACCCATTTATACTAACCCTACAGTAATCCCATATTCCCTACCACCTACCTACACTAGGGGCAATTTACAATGGCCAATTTACCTATCACCTGCAAGTCTTTGGCTGTGGGAGGAAACCAGAGCACCCAGCGAAAACCCACGCAGTTACAGGGAGAACCCAGAATTGAACCCGGGTCCCTGGAGCTATGAGGCTGCGGTGCTAGCCACTGTGCCACTGTACCGCCATAGTTTGCCTGTCGATGGAGTTCACCTACTCCTGGGGAATGATTTGGCCAGAGCGAAGGTCAGAGCTTCTCCAGTAGTCACGGAAAGACAAGTGAAGTTAAAGAGACAGAGCAGTTGCAGGAAAAGGTTCCGGGAATTTTTCCTACATGTGTAGTGACCCAAGTAATGGCTAAACAAGTTCCATTGTCAGAGGTCAGATCGGCACCACAGGCACATAGTCGAATATCTGAAACTTTCTTTGGGGATTTGGATAATGTGAAGGAAATGTTCAAGAAGTCTTCTCTGATCAAGGCTCAGCAAGCCGATCCAGACATAAATAAAGAGGCACAATCGGTTCAAACTGAAGCTGAGGCAAAGGGAGTAACCTGTGTGTGTGAGTGTGGGGTATTTAAAAAGCAAATTTTCATATTTCAATCTGTGTGTTGATGCTTTGCTTCATTACTGATTAACTCTTGTTTTATAATAAACTAATAGTTTTGTTGTTTATTGAAGAAACCTGGGTGGTGTATTTTATTCTGGGATAAAGAGTATATGATTGACTGTATCGGTAACTAGTGTCATGCAGGCCCCCATTTGCCAAGCATGAGGCAAATTAATTTTGCCACATGGACATCAAATTTCAAACTGTTGTTGAAGTGAAGAAAGGACTTGCTTTAAAAAAAATTGCCAGATCTTGGAAAGACATTTGCATATTAACAGTGTTTGGAAGGATAAAGCAGCCATTCCCTGACACATTCAACCCACAATGGACCCTTGGCTGGAAAGACATCTGCATATTAACAGACAGTGCTTGGAAAGGACAAAGGACCATTCCCTTACACACTCAACCAACAATGGACTTTTGATCACCAGAAGTTGAATTTGGGAGAGGTCGCATTCCAGGTTGACTGCTAAGATAGCCAAATACACAAATAGACATGGTCAAACCAGCTAGTCACATGACTAACCTGCTGGGAAACCTGGGTTTTTTGAATTTGTACCAACAGTTTGGGCAAAAGGCAGAATGCTCTTGGACTGAGAAGATGTCTCCTGGCTGGCTCGTCACAGCCTCTCCTGTCTGCCTGTTCCCATCTCTTTTCTCACAAGCCTCTGAATCCACTGAAGACACATGAACTCCAAGAGAGAAAAGTCTCCTACAGTGAACAAGGGTTAAGAAGAATACTGGGCCCCAACGAAAAGCAAGATCGACCTACAATCAAGGACTCTACAGTGAGCTCGAAGACTCATAACAAAAGCTATTCAAATATTGCCTCAAACTTTTCCACTTTATTTCTTCTGCTCGTTTCTGTCTCTATTTGCATATGTGTATCGCGTATGTATGCTAGCTTGGGCGCATCGTTTATCCGTAGGCGTCAACCGAATTAGAGTTTAAGTTTAATAAATTTCAACTTTTCTTCTTTAAACCTAAGAAAACCTGCTTGTGCTGGTTTCTTTGCCTTATAATTGGAAAGCGGTGAACAAGGATTCACAAGGGGGAGCGAAAAACATGATGTGTTTAAATTTAAACCTTGTTACGGTAAGACCAGGTGAAGGCTGGGAGGGATCCCTAGACACCTTTCTCACCTGGTCATAACAGAAATTTGGGAGCTAGCATCTGGAATTGACCCACAGACAAATGAGAAATTGGAAGTGAGAAGCCAAATTGTTCCCAAGCAAAAAAGAGTAAGATTTCAATACAGGCTTTCTTGTGGTTGTGCGTGATTAAATACTAACCTGTCTGCAACTGAAGCTCGTAGCTCCCCAAGCCAGGGTGAAGTAGCTTGGGATAAGTTAAAAGCACTGTCTATGGAGGAGTTGAGGAAAATGGCTGAGCAGTGTGGGATCACTGCATGTGGCAAGGCTAGGAAGTCTGAACTCCTAAGGCTAGTGGCCAACCATTTTTCCCTTGAATCTGAAGAAGCAGAAACTAGGTTAGAAGCAGACTCCGACAGGGTATTGTTAGCAAGATACAATTGGAACAGAGGAAATTTGAATAGGAAGAGAGAGAGGCAGGAGAGGGGTAAAGAGAGAATATTCCAGAAGGAATGTGCAGAGAGCTGAGGCGGCTTGAGTTAACTAGGGGGTGACAGAGTAACCCCAGTGAACGCATAGCCAATATGGAAGAGTGTAATTCAGAGCTGGGTGCAAAATTGTTAAAACTAGCTCAGTTATTTCCAAAATTCAATGAGGAGGATGTAGAAGAATTATTTGTGTCCTTTGAGAAACTGGCAAGGCAGCTAAAATGGCCATCTGAGACCTGACCTCTTTTATTACAAAGCAAGCTAACTGGAAAAGCCCATGAAGTTTATACCCTGTTGCCGGATGAGAGTTCGTCAAATTAAGAAATAACCAAAAATGCTATCCTCAGGGCATATGAATTAGTACCTGAAGCCTATCGCCAAAAGTTTAGAACCCTCAAGAAGCAAGCTAATCAAACTTATCTGGAGTTTGAAAGAAGTAAGCAGCTGGCTTTTGACCAATGGCTGAGGGTGCTTAAAGTACAGCTCAGCTATGAGAATCTCAGAGTAGTAATTCTGTTAAAGCAATTTAAACATTCTCTCCCACTCTCCATAAAGACCCATGTAGAGGAGCAGCAGGTTCAGAGAGCCCGGCAAGCGGCCGTGCTGGCTGATGAGTTTGCTTTAATTTATAAGTCAGTTTCCCGGGGAAAACCCTTCCTAATCACCCCCACAAATCTGTAAAGGACAAAGGGTGGGAAGATGATAGGAGCCCAAGTAGTCCTGGGAGAGAAAGAAAAGCAGAGACACAGGGGGCCCTCCTCTGGCCAAAAAGGAAGGTGCTGTGAGCAAGAGTGAGACCCGGAGACGTGTATGCTTCCATTATAATAAAGCAGGGCATTCAAAAGCTGACTGCTGGAAATTAAAGGGAAAGCTGGTAGGGTTAATCAGGACACACCCACTTAGTGAAGACAGGACCCCGATGGAAAGCACAGCAGAACAAGCTGTGGCTTTAACTGCAGTAAGACTGAGACCCAGGAAGTTTGCGGCTGCAGGTGCAGAAAAATTTAATAGGATTCCTGAAGGTTATCAGGGTTTTGTGTCTGAAGGGACAGTAACCCCATACCCTTCGAGTGGGGCAAGCAAATCCAGAGTGAATCTCAGGGACATAGGGGCCACTAGATCCCTTTTACTGGGAAAAGGCCTGACCTTTCCCCCAGAGAGTGCAGTGAACACCAAAATGGTGGTGAATGGTATTGGAGGGCAGTGTGAGCTTGTACATGTACACTGGGTGTGCCTGGAGTGCGACCTATTTTCGGGACCGGCGACCATAGTGATTGTCCCTAGTTTGCTTGTGGACGGGGTTGACTTGCTCCTAGGTAATGATCTGGCGGGGGTGACGGTGGTAGCCCTCCCAACAGCGAAAGGAAGACCTCAGGAGGTCAGAGAGACAGGGCAGTGATGGAAGATGGAACCCTGCAGTTTCCCTGAATGCGTAGTGGATCAGGCCATAATCAAACCAGCTCCGTCAGAGGAGACTGTATTGGCACTGCAGGCAGATGACCATGAGGTCTGCCTGTCCACAACTTTCTTTGGAAAGTTAGGAGACCCAAGGAATGAATTAAATGGATTTTCCCTAACTGAGGCGCAGTGAGCCAACCCAGTATTGTGAGAGTTAGCACAGACTGCCCTGTCTGAAAGTGAAGCAGAGGGAGTCCCTGACTGCTACTTTTTAAAGAATGAGCTACTGATGAGGAAATGGAGTTCTCCTCACAGACCTGACAGCAAGGAGTTGACAGTAGTTCACCAGGTAGTGGTGCCGCAGAGGTACCGGAGAGAAATATTAAGAAGAGCCCATGAGACTACAGTGGCTGTACATGCCGGTATACGAAAGACCAAAGCCCACATAAGACAGCAGTTTGACTGGCCAAAACTCCACAAAGATGTGCAGGAATTGCCACCTGTGCCAGGTTGAGGGGAAACCCCAACCTACAGTGAAACCTGCACCCCGGATTCCTGTACCGTTGTTAGGAAGACGCTCCAGCAGAGGGCTGGTGAACTGTAAGGGACCCTTGCCGGGAAGGGACAGGCAGGAACAAGGCTGGCAACAAGTTAGACAGGGAAGGGGAAAAAGTGACCAAGAGGGTAGATAAAGGAATTCCGGATGAAAACCCCTACTGTCCGGTCAGTCAACCCTGAAAAATGTGAAAAGATAGACCCCACATCCTCCTATGTAAATGCAGACACTAGAAGCAGCCCACCAGAGTTGCTGACAGCATTTACAGGAACCTGCAGAGACAAAGAAAGACATCTAGGGGGATGAGAAATTGTGAGGGTGATGCCTCACCTAGTTAAAGTGCCACAGGGGAGTGCAGTAGAGTCTGCACAAATACCTGCGGGCAGGAGTATCCCAGAGGACAAAGGAGAGATTAGCAAAGAATCCTCCCCCACAGTCAGAAAAAAGAAAACCACCCATACCCCTAAAGTTAAAAGCCTTTGAATGACTCAGCAAAGCAGTGAAGGAGAGTTCAGGATAGACCCGCCCACTACTGACTCTCCTGGGGAAAAAAATTACTTCAGCAGAAACAAAAACTATCGGCAGCCATGTAAATGGGCAAACGGAAGAAAAACTTCCCCGAAAAAGAATCACATGTTTACAGGGATGCCAAAAAAGGGGCGATTTTAATAAGTTTTAGGATTTGTGAATGAATGAGAGAAATGCATGTTTTTTTCTGTATCATATTTTCTCTCGACCCTTTTAATTAAATGCGCTTTTCTCAAATTGCATTTCATTCTGCTGGGTGTGGAGGTGTCATGCAGGCTCCCACCTGCTAAGAATGAGGCATATTAATGTCGCTGCATGGACATTAAATTTCAAACTGTTGTTGAAGTGAAGAAAGGACTTGCTTTAAAAAAAACTTACAGGTCTTGGCTAGTAATACATTTGCATATTAACAGATAGTGTTTGGAAGGACAAAGCAGCCATTCCGTGACACATTCAACCCACAATGGACTTTTGATCACCAGACTTTGAAGGTGGGGGAGTTCACATTCCACGTTGACTTCTAAGATGGCCAAATACACAAATGGACATGGTCAAACCAGCTAGTTACATGACTAACCTGCTAGGCAACCTGAGTTTTTTGAATTTGTATGAACAGTTTGGGCAGAAAGCAGAATGCTCCTGGACTGAGACGATGTCTCCTGGCTGGCTCGCCATAGCCTCTCTTGTCTGCCAGCTCCCATCGCTTTCTCACAAGCCTCTGAATCCACTGAAGACACATGAACCCCAAGAGAGAAAAGTCTCCTACAGCGAATAAGGTTTAAGAAGAATACTGGGCCCCAATGGAAAGCAAGATCTACCTCCAATCAAGGACTCTACAGTGAGCTTGAAGACCTGTAACAAAAACTCTTCAGATATTGCCTCAAATTTTTCCACTTTATTTCTTCTGCTCTTTTTTGTCTCTATTTGCATATGTGTATCGCGTATGCATGCTAGCGTTGTGTATCCGTAGGTGCAACTGAATTAGAATTTAGTTTATGTTTAATAAATTTCAACTTCTTTAAACCTATGAAATCCTGTTTGTGCTGGTTTCTTTGCCTTATAATTGGAAAGCAGTGTGCAAGGATTCACCAAGGGGCAGCTAAAAACACTATGTGTTTAAGATTAAATCCTGTTATGGTAAGTCCAGGTGAAGGCTGAGAGGGACCTCTAGACACATTTCTCACCTGGTTGTAACACTGGGTAAACATTTAAATATATGTTGTGACCTGTGGAGAAGTGGAATTAGAAAAGACAGTGCATTCCTCCCATCTTGGTCATAACACTCCTTTACCTGGATTTATTTTCCCTTTTTATCCTGCTCACCCCTCCTTTTGACTACATTTGAGGCTCCTTAAGGTCTTTGCAACTTTACCTCCCGATCTAGTTTCAATGAATCTCAGTTCTCTATTTTGATAGCTAGTTTTTCACCTACCATCTGCCTGGTTGAAATATAGCCCATTTCTCTCTTACCAACTTGGTTTACCCCAAAATGCTCATGTTTTTAAAGTCAAACCCTTTTTACTGGCACCAGTTGACTAGCCACTCATTTCTTCCTATAATTCTATTTGTGAGCTGTTTGCTAAGAGTGGGCCTGAGGATGCGAATGGTGCTATATGAAGAAAACCTTGTTCTTTAATAACCCAGAGAATGCAGCTTTACAACTCTGCCAGGATGTTGTCAGTGCCTGTAGCCTTTGCAGTATCTGGCGTCTTCAGCCGTTACTTGATATCCTGAGGAGCTAAATCGAATTGACTGAAGACTGGCATCTATGATAGTGGGGACCTCAGGAGGAGGCCGAGATGGATTATCCACTCGGTACTTCTGGCTGAAGATGGCTGTAAATGTTTCAGCCTTGTGCTTTGCACTGACATACTGGGCTCTCCCATCATTGAGTCTCCTCCTCCGGTTAGTAGTTCAATTGTCCACCACCATTCACAGCAGGATGTGCAGAGCTTTGATCTGAGCCATTGATTGTGGGACTGCTTAGTTCTGGCTATAGCATGCTGCTTACACCGTTTGGCATGTATGTTGTACAGTTTTGTACTTTATTTTTAGGTATGCCTGGTACTGCTCCTGGCATGCTGTCCTACACTCTCCATTGAACTTAGATTGGTCTCCTAGCTTGATGGTAATGATAAACTGAGGGATATGCCGGGCCGTGAGGTTACAGATTGTGGTTGAATAAAATTCTACTGTTGCTGCTGGTCCACAGTGCCTCATGGATGCCTAGTTTTGAGCTGCTAGATCTGTTCTGAATCTATCCCATGGTGGTAGTGCCACACATGATGGGAGGTGTTCTCTGTGGGAAGTTGGGACTTTGTCTCCACAGGGGCTATGTGGTGGCCACTCTTACCAATACTATCATGAACAGATGCATCTTGAGATTAGTGAAGATGAGGTCAAGTAGTTGTTTCCCTCTTGTTGGTTCTCTCACCATTTGCCACAGGCCCAGTCTGGCAGATATGTCCTTCTGGACTCGGCCAGCTTGGTCAGTAGTGGTCCTAACAAGCAATTCTGGTGATGGACATTGAAGTCCCCCACCCAGAGTACATTCTATGCCCTTGCTACCCTCATTCTTCCAAATGGTGTTCAACTTGGAGGAGTATTGATTCATCAGCTGAGTGAGGGTGGTAGATGGTAACCAGCAGCAGGTTTTCTTGCTGTGCTTGACCTGATTCCATGAGAATTCATGGGATCCGGAGTCAGTGTTGAGGACTGCCAGAGCCATTCCCTCCCAAACTTATACCACTGTGCTGCCACCTCTGGTGGGACAGAACATTCCCAGGGATGGTGATGGAGTTTGGGACATTGGCTGTAAAGTATGATTCAGTGAGTATGTCTGTCAGACTGTTGTTCTTAACTAGTCCATGGGATAGCTCTTACAATTTATGCACAAGTCCCCAGTTGTTAGTGAGGAGGACTTTGCAGGGTCGACTGGGCATGGTGTGCCTTTGTTGTTTCCAGTGCTTGGGTTGATGCCCAGTGGTCCGTCCTGTGTGCTAAGGAGGGAAAAATTTATCAGGGTTTGTGCTCCTGATGAAACTAGATGTATGTGAACATTGGGCAAAATGTAGAACAACTGTCTTAACATCTTTCTGAAGTCCAAAAGCTTGTCCAAAGAGGTGGGTTTAAGGAGGGTAGAGATGGAGAGGTTTAGGGAGGAAATTCCAGAGCTTATGTCTTAGGCAGCTGAAGGCATGGCCACCATTGGTGGAGCAATTAGAACTGGGGATGATCAAGATGCCAGAATTAGATGAGCACTGATATTTGAGAATTATGGGGCTGGAGGAGATTACAGAGATAGGGAGGGGCAAGGGATTTGAAAATAAGGATGAGAATTTTTAAATCCAATTGTTCCTTAACTGGGAGCCACTGTAGGTCAGCAAGCACGTAGGTGATAGATGAGTGGGGCTTGTGTAAATAAGGACACAGGCCACAGAGTTTTGGATGACTTCAAGTTTACAGAATGTGGGAGGCTGGCCAGAAGTCCATAAGGGTTTCAGCAGCAGATGAGCTGAGGCAGGGGTGGAGTCAGGCTACGCTATGGAGGTGGAAATAGGTGGTCTTAGTAATGACAGGGATATGTTGTCTTGAGTCCGTCACGGGGTCACATATGACGCCAAGGTTGCAAACAGACTGATTCAGCTTCAGACAGTTACCAGGGAGAGGTGACTAGGGAGCAGAGTTCGTAGCAGGGCCCGCAGACAATGACTTCGGTCTTCCCAATATTTAATAGGAGGAAATTTCTCCTCATCCAGTACTGGATGTCGAACAAGCAAACTGATAATTTAGTGACAGTGGAAGAGTTGAGAGAGGTGGTGATGAGGTACGGCTGGGTGTTGTCAGCACATGCAAAAACTCATGTGTTTACAGATGATGTCGCCGAGGGGCAGCACGTGAATGCGAAATAGGAGGAGGCCAAGTATAGATCCTTGGGGGACACCAGGAGTAACGGTATGGAAGCAGGAAAAGAAGCCATTAAGATGATACTTTGGCTACAATTAGGTAGATGTGAATGGAACCAGGAGAATACAGGACCACCCAGCTGGATGATGGTGCAGAGGCGTTGGAGGAGAATGGTGTGGTTGACCATGCTGCAGATAGGTCGTGAAGGATAGTTTACCTTTGTCACAGTCACACAGAATGTCGTTTGTCAGTTGGATAAGAGTTGCTTCGGTCCTGTGTGTTTGGGTTCATATCTTACCAATAATGACACAGGACACCGATTATAAGTAGCTCCCAGGACATTTCACTGTGAAAACCATAAAAATAAAAACATAACTGGCTCCAACCGCACACACTCATGAAGCCCCCCTTCCCCACCCCCCCACCACTGTCTGCCCAGAACAAGAACATTGCTCCACTAAATATATATACCGTTGCAATGTAGGGAACTGTTAACCACATGACATAGACTCTTAAAGTGATATCTACATACACAACAATTCTCCCCTGCCAAATCTAAAGTTATTTTCACAACAAGTCTGGCTGTGTCATGCATGTTTACTTTAAAACCTTTAACTTTGTATCAGTTTAAAGTACAGAATGTATAGTTTTCAAATAACACTATAACTACAGTTAACTGGAATATCTTTCTGCTTTATTAAATAAGTTGCCTTTAAACCAATAATACCCAAAATTTAAAAAAAGACAAATAATTTTACCTATCTTCATCAACAGAATTGAAGTGGTACACATAATTATGTAACAAAATTGTTTTTGCATCTCACACCTAATTTACAAAGAAAGTCTTGTTAGATCTCATCCTCCTAGGAGACCCAGTGATGGGTAAACCCTCTCTCATCTCTGACCTATCCTCTCCCTCTGGATTTCTTAACAATTCTACCTTGACCAGCTCTTGAGTTGAATCACTAGTATCAGCATCTAGACCCTTATGAAGAATGGAAGTGTATGTAGGAATAATCAGGCTATCTCTTAGGCTATCAAACCTCTCACTGTGGGTGGGTGTCTGCAATTTCTGACATTTCAGATATCCTAGGTAGGAGTTGCTCTACATGATGTTTCCAGATTTCTGTTTGCACTTGAACTTTATAATTTATTTATTTATTTAGAGATACAGCACTGAAACAGGCCCTTCGGCCCACCGAGTCTGTGCCGACCAACAACCACCCACTTATACTAACTCTGCAGTAATCCCATATTCCCTATCACCTACCTACACTAGGGGCAATTTACAATGGCCAATTTACCTATCAACCTGCAAGTCTTTGGCTGTGGGAGGAAACCGGAGCACCCAGCGAAAACCCACGCGGTCACAGGGAGAACTTGCAAACTCCGCACAGGCAGTACCCAGAATCGAACCCGGGTCCCTGGAGCTGTGAGGTTGCAGTGCTAACCACTGCGCCACTGTGCCGCCCATAATTGAGTGGACCTTCCCTGCTATGGTTCCTGGGATCCACTTCTCCTTGTCTATGTAATTTCTAACAAGAACCAATTCTCCTTCTGAGAACTCTCTGAGTTTGCTAACCCTTCTATGCTTATCTACATTTGCTCTTTATATCAAACGTCATTGTTTGAGCAGATGTCATCTAGGCGACTGCATAGGGCTCTGCCCATGCACCAGGTGGATGGAGATTCCCCTGTGACAGAATGAGTAATGTTTTTGAATGCTAACAAGAACTGTCTAGCCAAGTCTGGATTGGACCTCTGTCCTGACTAGCTGCTCGAATTCCCTTCTTATGTGAGCTTGTTCAGCCATCCATCTAAGGTATACCTCAGGAAGAAAGGACAGTGTCCTTGCGCATTTGATTGTGAATTTCTTCCCTAGTGCATGGCAACACATCAACACGGCATACTAGCACATCTGATTCACACGTCGCTTGTGCTGTGCTTGTATCAGGCATCCTTGACAAGCAATCTGCATTGCCGTTTTCTTTTGAGCTGCGGTATTTATGTTGGAATCCAATCCTGCTAGGTACGTTGCCCATCTTTGCATTCTCTCTGCTGCTAGTACTGGTAACCTTTGTATGGGCCTAGCAAAGCAGTTAACAGTTTATTCTGCAGAATGAGCGTGAACTTGAGTCCGTATACATGCACGTAAAACTTTTTCAGCGCAAACACGGTGGTTAACCTTTGCGTTCTATCTGAGGATATTTCTGCTCAGTCTTTGATAATGCTTTTGACATAAACTGTATCGGTCTTTCCTCCTCATTGGGAAAGACATGTGAAAGAACTGCTCCTACTCCAAAGGACTTGCATCAGTAGCAATCATTATCGGCAGTTCTGGGTCAAAATGGGTCCAAAATCCCAACTCTCTAAGTAACTGCTTCGATCATACGAATGCATTCTCTGCTTCTTGTGATCACTCATATTTCGGAGTCTTTTCTAGCAGTGCCGTCAATGGCGCAATTTTGTGTGCTAGATTCGATACCCTACGATAATAATTAAGCATGACCAGGTAGGACCTCAACACATCTGTAGGTCTAGGCAAGTTTTCAATTTGCTGCACCTTCTCTCCTGACGTGTGTACCCCTTGTGCATCTATCCTGTGTCCTAAGAAGTCTACCGAGTTGCGCATAAATTCGTGCTTCTCTTTCTCCAGCTTCAGATCTCGCTCCTCTAAGCGTGTTATCACTCCGTCTAGGTTTGTCATGTGCTCCTCTTGCAACCGACCTGTGACCAAAATATCATCCAAGTGTATTTGTACCCCAGGTAGTCCTTGAAGAACCTGTTCTATTGCAGTCTGCTAAATAGCTGGTGCAGTAATAATGCCAAATATAAAACTATTCTGTTGGAACAGACCTTTAGGGGTGGAAAGGACCAAGTACTTCTTTGACTCTAACTGATTGTAGGTATGTGCTAGGTCTGACTTGGAAAATGCTATACCTCCACTCAAACTTGACAGTATGTCTTCAGTATTTATGTTTGGGGCTGCCACTGGGCTCAATATCAGGTTTATGGTATTCTTGTAACTGCCACAGTCAAACTGTACCAACCTTTTTTGGGACCACAACAATGCCTGAACTCCACTCACTGTGTGGGACTGTTTTTTTAAATTCGTTCATGGGATGTGGGCGTCACAGGCTAGGCCAGCATTTGTTGCCCATCCCTAATTGCCCTTGAGAAGGTGGTGATGAGCTGCCGCCTTGAACCGCTGCAGTCCATGTGGTGAGATACACCCACAGTGCTGTTAGGAAGGAAGTTCCAGGATTTTGACCCAGCGACAGTGAAGGAACGGCGATATAGTTCCATGTCAGGAGATCGTATGGCTTGGAGGGGAACTTGCAGGTGGTGGTGTTCTGATGCATTTGCTGCCTTGTCCTTCTAGGTGATAGAGGTCACAGATTTGGAAGGTGCTGCCTAAAGAGCCTTGATGCATTGCTGCAGTGCATCTTGTAGATGGTACACACTTGCTGCCACTGTGCACCGGTGGTGGAGGGAGTGACTGTTTGTGGATGGGGTGCTAATCAAGCGGACTGCTTTGGCCTGGATAGCGTCGAGTTTCTTGAGTGTTGTTGCAGCTGCACCCATCCAGGCAAGTGGAGAGTATTCCATCACACTCCTGACTTATGCCTTGTAGATGGTGGACAGGCTTTGGGGAGTCAGGAGGTGAGTTATTCGCCGCAGGATTCCTAGCCTCTGACACTACATTTTTGGATACAATCCAACACCTGTTCCTCTTGCCCTTTCGTTGGATAAGGAACTTTGTATGGCTTCGTTCTGACTGGAAGAGCACTTCTTCCTGCCCGTCGAACAACTTTGAGTATTACCCCAACATATAATCAATTAGCCTATGTGCTTCTCCCTTCATCATAGACTTCTGATCTACTAACTTGACCAGAGATTCCCATTTTAAAGCAATTACTTCCAGCCAATCTCTACCCAGTAATATGCACGTTGTACACTCTACAAACATATATAACCTTCATCTTTCCGGTGGGATTGGTACTTTCCCCTTTGAAGCTGACAAATGACTTACCTGCCTGCAACGTAGGTAAATGAGCTAAGTTGGCTTCATAGAAGGCCAAAGGTACCATTGTTACACAGGAAAGATGAATAGGGATTCGGGAGGTGACAACATGTTCAAGGACTCTGAGAGGAAAGGAAGTTTGGAGGTAGGGTGGTAGTTTGCAAGGACGGTGGGGGTCAAGGGTTGGTTTTTTGAGAGGTGATGATGGCAGTTTGAAGGAGAGAGGGACAGTTCTTAAAGAGAAAGACTGTTAACAATATTAGCTAACATGGGGACCAGGAGGGGATGTTGGGTGGTGAGCAGCTTAGTGGGAATAGGGTCAAGGAAGCGGAGGTGGGTCTAATGGAAAAGATGAGCTTGGAGAGGGCATGAGGGGAGATAGGAGAGAGACAAGAAAAAGATGATATTGCAGGAAGTGCAGCAAAGATGTGTGTGTGGGGTAGAGCAATTTGGTGCTGAAGCATCCTCATCTCCCAAGTGGAAGTGCATGCTGCTTAGATGAAGGTTGCATTACCGGGGAGCAAATCAGGAAAAAATTCACTGCCATCAGGACAAATCCAAAGATAAATGTACCCATCTGAAGGGCTGATGAGAGTAATGCAGTTGATGTAGTGTACATAGTCTTCCAAAAGGCATTTAATAAAGTGCCATATAATATATGTCAGCAAAGTTGCCCATGGAATAAAACGGACAGTGGCAGCATGGATATGAAGTTGGCTGAGTGACAGAAAACAGAGAGTATGGTGAATGGTTGTTTTTCGGACTGCAGGAAAGTATATAGTAGGGTTCCCCAGGTGTCGGTAGTAGGACCACTGCTTTTCTTGATATATATTAATGACCTAGACTTGGGTGTGTAAGGCACAATTTCAAAATTTGCAGATGACACAAAACTTGGAAGTATTGTGAACTGTGCAGAGGATAGTGGTAGACTTCAAGAGGACATAGACAGGTGGAATGGACGAACACATGGCAGTTGAAATTTAATGCAGAGAAGTGTGAAGTGATAGATTTTGGTAGGAAGAACTATGAAAGGCAATATAAAAGATACAATTCTAAAGGGGGTGCAGGAACAAAGAACAGTACAGCACAGGAACAGGCCATTCGGCCCTCCAAGCCTGCGCCAATCTTGATGCCTGCCTAAACTAAAACCTTCTGCACTTCCGGGGTCCGTATCCCTCTATTCCCTTCCTATTCATATATTTGTCAAGACGTCTCTTAAACGTCGCTATCGTATCTGCATCCACCACCTCCCCTGGCAGCAAGTTCCAGGCACTCACCACCCTCTGTGTAAAAAACTTGCCTCGCACATCCCCTCTAAACTTTGCCCCTCGCACCTTTAACCTATGTCCCCTAGTAACTGACTCTTCCACCCTGGGAAAAAGCTTCTGACTATCCACTCTGTCCATGCCGCTCATAACTTTGTAAACCTCTATCATGTCGCCCCTCCACCTCCGTCGTTCCAGTGAAAACAATCTGAGTTTATCCAACCTCTCCTCATAGCTAATGCCCTCCAGACCAGGCAACATCCTGGTAAACCTCCTCTGTACCCTCTCCAAAGCCTCCACGTCTTTCTGGTAGTGTGGCGACCAGAATTGCACGCAATATTCTAAGTGTGGCCTAACTAAGGTTCTGTACAGCTGCAACATGACTTGCCAATTTTTATACTCTATGCCCCGACCGATGAAGGCAAGCATGCCATATGCCTTCTTGACTACCTTATCCACCTGCGTTGCCACTTTCAGTGACCTGTGGACCTGTACGCCCAGATCTCTCTGCCTGTCAATACTCCTAAGGGTTCTGCCATTTACTGTATACCTTCCACCTGTATTAGATCTTCCAAAATGCATTACCTCACATTTGTCCGGATTAAACTCCATCTGCCATTTCTCCGCCCAAGTCTCCAACCGATCTATATCCTGCTGTATCCTCTGACAATCCTCATCATTATCCGCAACTCCACCAACCTTTGTGTCGTCCGCAAACTTACTAATCAGACCAGCTACATTTTCCTCCAAATCATTTATATATACTACAAACAGCAAAGGTCCCAGCACTGATCCCTGCGGAACACCACTAGTCACATCCCTCCATTCAGAAGGACCTTGGGGTATACGCACACAAATGGTTGAAGGTGGCAGGTCAGGTTGAGAAAGTAGTTAATAAGGTATATGGGATCCTGGGCTTTAATAATAGAGGCAGAGAGTACAAAAGCATGGAAATTATGGTGAACCTTTATAAAACACTGGTTTGGCCTCAACTGGAGTACTGCATCCAATTTTGGGCACCACCCTTTATGAAGGTTGTGAAGGCACTGGAGAGGTTGCAGAAAAGATTTACGAGAATGGTTCCAGGGATGAGGGACTTCAGTTATGAGAATTGATTGGCGAAGCTGGGGCTCTTCTCTTTAGGGAATAGAAGGTGATTTGATAGAGGTGTTCAAAATCATGATGGGTCTTGACAGAGTAGGTAGCAAGAAACCATTCCCATTGGTGGAAGGGTCGACAACCAGAGGACACCAATTTAAGGTGATTGACAAAAGAATGGTGACATAAGGAAAAAAAATTTACGCAGCGAGTGATTAGCATCTGGAATGCAATGCCTGAGTGTGTGGTGGAGGGAGATTTAGTGATGGCTTTCAAAAGGGAATTGGATAATTTTCTGAAGAGAAACAAATTGCAGGGCTACGGAGAAAAGGCAGGGGAGTGGGACTAGCCCAGTAGCTCTTACAGTGAGCTGGCACAGACACAATGGGCCGAATGGTCTGATTCTGTGCTGTAACCATTCTATGATTCTATGTGAGTTCAGGGCTGGGGCCAGGAGAACTTTAAGGAAGTTTGGTCTGGTGGGCTAGGGGGAAGGGGGAAACTGGTAGAGGCAGCTCATGGATGGGGGTGAGCTGTCAGGGAGACAATTCGAAGTAATACTAAACAGTACACATTCATATAAATGAAATACATAGTTTGTTTCCGCTCATGCAGAAGCTGTTTAAATTTATCACACTTAAGCAGTGAAAAATTGTTTAAACGCTGATATACTTCACTACTGACATGGTACATTATCGTTTTACAATGGACTGGACTTTTAAAATCAGCTGTCCTGTCGTCAAAAAGGGGGAATCACCAGTTTTTAATCCACACACACACACTAATGCAATCGTCAGTATTTAAAAAAATATTCGGATGACACTCGGACAGCAGCATATGTCTCCTCCGTAAACATGTGCGCTCAACATATTGTTACTGGTGACTAAGCCTCTTGTAAAATAATGTAAATTAGATAGTGGGTGGCTGCAAGGGTAGCAATGTTTCATCCTCTTCCCACGTTGAAACATTTTTCCTTGGGCTGCCTGAGTCAGCCATAGCACTTTAAACACCTCGGAGCACTTTAAACATGTCAGAAGAACTGCACCCGTGGGCACCCTCCAGAGCAACAGTGACGCTGGCAGATTTCTCATTGGCAGTTCCTGTTGCTACTCATTTTCAAGTACCGACGTCAAGCTAGGAGTACTACCTGTGAAATCTGACCTTTTTTAATGAACCAAATGTAACCTACTTTTATACACCTTATTAAATATGTGCATATTTAAACAGTTCGCTATTTGACTCAGATTTTATGCTGCTGAATATCACTCCCGAGAATTACATTGACGTGTCTCTGCATGGTTTCATCTCCCCTCTTTGTGGAATTGGACTCCAGTCGCACTACTCCAGGATTACGCTTTATAAATGATGCGGTCAGCAATTTTTGCTGTCTATGGCTGTCCTTTTTTTCCAAGTTCTGAAGTAATATACTGACTGTAATGCTATTTTTATTTTAGTTTCAACATTTCATTGAAACTGAGAATCGAAAGTTACAGCCATCAAATATTGCCAGCTACAGCCACTTCGATTTATTATCTCGTCATTTGAAATTTAAATGTAGGTTTGTTACCGTTCTCTTTCAGAGGTGTGTAGAATGTAAAGGGCTCTGAACTTGGCATTAAGAGGTGCTCATACAAATCCTAAGCCTGGCTTGCTGCCATTAGTTCTTTTTAAGCCTGAGTAAACTGCTATCAGTTCCAGTAACCCTCCTACATTTTTAACTGCTTTTCCCTTTCGCTACGGCAGTAGGGTTCCCCACATCCTCCTCATGCACACACATTTCCAAATTAAGAAGATGGGCAAGCAATCTATTGCCAGGCTCGAGTGAGGCAGCAGTATAGTTGTCTGTTTGGAAGTACCCGCTCGGATGGAAACTTGTCTTAGGCGGTGGCGCAAAACAGTGGGTATCGGATCGGCCATCCGTTATAGACAGTGCCTGACATTCTTTTCCATTGTAGTCAATACCCCCAAGTGCTGAACCAAAATATAAGAATAGGAGTAGGAGTAGGCCATTCAGCCCATCGAGCCTGTTCCACATTCAATCAGATCAAGGCTGATCCGTATCTCAACTCCATCTGTCCCCTTCTTCTGTATCCTTTAATATGCTTGCCTAACAAAAATCTTATCAATAAGAACAAAAGTTCTGATGAAGGGTCACAGACCTGAAACATTCCACCGATGCTGCCAGACCTGCTGAGCATTTCCAGCACTTTCTGTTCTCATTTCAAAAATCATATCAATCTCAGTTTTGCAATTTTCAGTTAACCTAGTCTCAACAGCTTTTTGGGGGAGAGTACTCCAGATTTTCATTATCCTCACCAGCTGATTGTTTTTCAAGTTCGTAAAGGGGTGTCAAAAATCTGAAAGACAAAAATAGGCAAGCAGTCCTGAAAAAATTACTGGAGAAATTTCTCTGGGCATTTTGAGCTAGTATGGTCTCCCAGGCATCATTATTGTACTATATGAAAATATTGAATGTATTCCATTGTGTTGTGACCTTCAGACTGAAGTTTCAATATGCCATTGTTCTGGTGGTTTTCAAATGGTCAGACCATTTTTGGAAATTATATTTGTGATGTTTGGCACTGAATGTTCCCTATACAGTCATCACCACAGGGAATGCTTGAAGGAAGGCTAAAGCTTTCACTTGTTTCTGTCTCGTTTTTAACGTGTGAGCTTCTTGGCCTTGCAGAACTGCAACAATGCGAGTTTCGGATGAGTTCAAAGGCACCACACTGTGCTTCTGTATATATCTGTAATTTTACCTTGTTCTACATTCTTGTTATTCTCTCAGTTCTCATGATTTCGCAGCAGTGAATATCTAAATGTCAGTATAAATGTCAGTCACGGCCACTGCCAGCAAGGCCCACCTCAGAAAGCTGAGTATCCCCATGTACATTGTATCAGAAGGATAAAGGAATACCAAGAGCAGAACAGATCGTGAAGCCTGGTCACTATGGGAACTACCAACATAAACTAGAGCAGTAATAGTAGTGGACTTCAACTACCTCAGTCTATATTAGAGGGCAAGGAAGACAAAGAATTCCTAAAATATGTACAGAAGAATTTTTTAATCAATATGTTTCAAGCCCAACAAGGAATAAAACAGTGCTGGATCTAGTTCTGGGGAATGAAGTGGGGCAAGTGGATTGCATTTCAATGGGAGATCATCTGGGTAACAGTGATCATAATGTAACTGGTTTAAAGTAGTTATGGAAAAGGACAAAGAAAAATCAGAAGTGAAAATATCTCACTGGAAGAGAGCTAATTTCAGTGACACGAATGGGATCTAGCACTGGAAACAAAGATTGGCTTGGAAAATCGTAAAGGAGCCATGGAAAGCCTTCAAGGTGGAGATAGTTTAGGTACAAACCAAGCATATTCTCATAAGGAGTTGGGCATCCAAAATAGAGCACCTCGGATGAAAAAGGCAATAGAAGTTAAAAACAAAACAGAAAAGAGGTTGTATCCTGTACAATCGCATACCAGGTAGAATACAGAATGTGCAGGGGAAATTGAAGATTAGTGGGTAATGTAAAAGGGAACCCAAAAATATTTTATAAATATATAAAATAGTAAAAGGATAGTTAAAGGAATGGTGGGGATGATTAGGGATAAAAAAGAAAATCTTGTGGAGCTAGAGGACATGACCCGAGGTACTGAATGAGTACTTCCCATCTGTCTTCACAAAATAAAAGGCTGAAGTTTAATATCAGAGTACAAAAGAAAGAAGTGGAGATATTGGATAGGATAAAAATAGAGATGAGATGCTAAAGAGATTGGAATCACTCAAAGTCAATAAGTCACCCTGTCCAGTTGGGGTGAATCTTAGGTTGCTGAGGGAAGCTTAGATGGAGATAGCAGAAGCACTGACCACAATCTTCCAATACTCCTTGGATATTGGAATGGTACTAGAGGACTGGAGGATTGTAAATGTTACATCCCCATTCAAAAATAGGGGAGAGATAAACCTGGTAACTACAGGCCAATCATTCTAACGTAAGTGGTGGGGAAACTACCAAAGACCACTGTCAAGGACAAAATTAATTCTCACTTGGAGAAGCCTGGGTTAATAAGGGACAGACAACATAGATTTGTTAAAAGTAAATCATGTATGACTGACCTGATTGTGTTCTTTGATGAAGTAACAAAGAGGGTTGATGAAAATAGTGCAGTAGATGTTGTGTATTTGAGTTTCAAGAAACATTTGGTAATGTACCCGATAATAGAGTAATTTGGAAAATAGAAGCACATGGTATTAAAAGGATGGTGTTAACTTGGGTACGAAACTGGCTAAGGAATAGGAGGCAGAGTGTAGTGATGAATAGATGTTTTTCTGACAGGGGAGAAGCATACAGTGGGGTCCCCCAAGGATTGACATGAAGACCATTTCCTTTTTTATTTTATATAAATAACGTGGACTTGGTCATAGGGAACACAATTTTGAAGTTTGCAAACGATACAAAACTTGGCAACAGAGTAAATAGTGAGCATGAGAGTTGCAAACTTCAGGTGGACAAAGGCAGACTGGTAAAATGGGCAGACACATGGCAGATGCAATTTAATGCAGATAAGTGTGGTGATGCACTTTGGGATAAGCAACATGGGGAGGCAGTATAATCTAAATGGTACTATTTTGAGGGGAGGACAAGTACAGAGCGTCCTGTGGCAGGGCAAGTTGAGAAGCTGTTAAGAAAGCATATGTGATATTTGCCTTTGTAAATAGGAACATTGAATACAAAAACAGGGATACCATGCTAAACCTTTATAGATCTCTGGTTAGGCCTCAGCTGGAGTACTGTATAGAATTATAGGCACCACATTTTCGGAGAATGTCAATACCCTGAAGAGGATACAGAGGAGGTTTACTAGGGTGATATCAGGGATGAGGGAGTTCAGTTATGTTGAGAGATTGGAGAAGCTGGGATTGCTCTCCTTCAAGTAGAGAAGGTTAAGGGGTCACCTAATAGAGGCATTCAAAATTATGGGGCGGTTTGATAGTTTCCTCCTATTTGCTGTATCTCCTCTGGTAAGTGGGATAGTAACCAGAGGTAATAGATTTAAAATAACTGGGAAAAGAACTAGAGGGGAAATGAAGACATTTCTTCACACAGAGGGTTTTGAAATCCAGAACCCATTACCTGAAAGGGTGATGGAATCAGATTCCAATTTTAAACTTTTAAAAAGCAATTGGACAAGTATTTGAACAGAACTGATTTGCTATGGGGAAAAATTGGGGTGTGGAACTAAATTTTCAAAGAGCTGGCATAGGCTTGGTGGTCTGAATGGCCTCCTTCTATGCTGTAAGATTCTATGATTCTATAGCTCATAAACTCAAAACAATTTAAAACCCCCCTCAAAAAAAATCTCCCCCCAACATTTCTATTTTCAAGAATGCAGAAGAATATTGTTTATATAGCGATTTATTTCTGGACTTACATTACTCCTGAGAAAAACTTCAGAGTATATTCTCAGGCTTGTGAAGTAAATCCAGTCACACCAGTACTAACGTGATGCGTTCTACCTGAGAAATTTAGAGCAAACTCATTTGCACATGACAAAAAGATTGTTGTGAACACATTGAAAGTGAAAGAGGACATTCAGTACTTAAAAGAGTAATTTGATTATAATGCTTTTGTTCATATTCCAGCAGCAATCTTTAATTAGCAGGTTCCATGATAAAAGCATTGGCACTGTGCATGTATCTTTGAAAATGGCAAAAGACTTTAAGGGATAATGTGATAACGTTCTGTGTCCATATTCCTGTAATGAACAAATTACTGCATTTTTTTTGCAGAGTGAGAATTCAGTGTTGTATTTCTTATAAAAACTCTATTGAGCTTATTCTGATATTTTAAAATCTTCTACAGATGACAAAACATTTAATTCAAATTTAACAAAAAAAACAGTATAAATTGTACTTGTGTTTCATATCAATTATACATGGTGTATTGGAAACTAGTTCTTTGCATCGGTATCTGATATTTGGAGTCATCCACCACTCATATACTTTACATCTAATTAAAAAAAATCATTTTCTATGTTCTATTATGGATAAAGGAGAATGATGGGGTATAGATTAAATTGTCCTTGACAGAGGACAAAGGATCGGCACAACATTGTGGGCCGAAGGGCCTGTTCTGTGCTGTATGTTCTATGTTCTATGTTCTATTTTCTGGATGTGCTTGAATGTGAAGCCCCAAGTCATACAAGTCTGATAGAGGAAACACTTTTGTTGTGCCTCAGCATTGCATTAATTCATGGAATTTTCATCTGTGCATAAGTGGACATGAAAGGTGAAGTTTTCCATTAAAGTGGCAGGTGGCACAAACCCTGAGAGAATCTCATGTGCAGACTTGTGTTGTGCGCTTATGGCATTTTCTCGCCACCTGCTGCCTTCTGAAGCTTACATTTAACTTGAAAGAATATATACATGAGTGCCTTTTATGTTAGTGCAGAAATATGAAATTTGCATTTACATAGTGACCTATCATATCTCAAAGCTTTTCATATATCATGAATTACCTTTTTGAAGTATGATTAAGTAGGCAAAGACAGTAGCCAATTTATACACTGCAAGATTCCACAGCTATCAAACAAAATGAACCACCAGGTAAGTTGATTTGGTTAAGGGATAAGGGAAGACTGTTGGGTTGGAAACCAGAGAACACACCGCTATTCTTTAGATATTGTTGGGATCTTTAACATCCAACCCAGAGCAGCAGCTATCTTATTTCAACGGTGACAACTTTCCCTCTTGTACAATGTCAGCTGAGATTATGCTCTCAAGGCCTGGAGTGGGCTTTGACCCCACAGTCTTCTGGTGTAGAAGTAACTATTCTACCAATCGATCAAAGATGACACTTTGTTAGTGAATTAATTATGCTACTAATTGGGACTAAGTTATGCATTTGTTGTCTAATTCTCTCCTTGCTATTCTCATTTTTGTATTGCTTGGTGAATCTACAAGATCAAATGGAGCTGTGTTCAGGGAGTCAGGTGTAATCCCAGGTTGGTATGAAGATTGAAATAAACAGATATTTAGCAGCACTGCACAAGAGGAAGGCTGTATGCGTGCCTTTTTCTGGCACCGTTCATGTTAAGATTACTAATATTGGGAATCTAAGACCGGTAACCTGCCAAATAAAAGTAGAGTTAATATATAATAAAATATTAACTGTAAATGGAGTAACACTGCTGCTACAGTGCTAGTGATGTGACTTTATATGTAGGCGTGCTGAGCAGACTGCAACCACACATTCCCACCCACCTACAGCCTGACAGTGTTTTCCAGGCAGATAGTGATACAGTGATAGGCTCACGACTGCACCTGTCACCCACAACTAGAGGGAGGCAGGACTAGGCGGATTCGGGGATTGAGTCCCCAACTAAATATGCATGGAAAACAAAAACACGTATTTGCATAAATGTATACTAATGTGCAATGTTTAATTTACATTTAACGTATACATCCCTGTAAATAATTACAGTATTTAAAGCCCAAGGTCTTCCAATAATAGAAGAATTTCAGTATAACACACCATGCCATTATGTAGGACAATATTATTTCCTATGTCATCTATACACAATTCCCAAGCTCAAGTAGAGACCAGCCATATCCCCAAAGGAAATGAACAATGATTTTTTAAAAAATCTGTTCCATGTGAAGAATATCAAGTTTTATGTAAAGCTCTGACTAGAATATTTAAATGAGATTCCTATCTTACAGCTGAATGCTGCTTTGTAACATTTCAGTGTCTGTGCTCTTGTCTGAGTGACAGTATAAAATGCGGAGGCTGCAAATAGCAGAAGGGTAGACTTCCTCCAGTCAAACTCTGCAAGCTACAGTGCTATGCCAGAGTATATTTAATTAATAGGACATATGGGAAAAGTCCCTATATTGAAACAGTCATTCCTAGTAGAGTGAAGAAAGTGAGTTGGCTTGCATATGTTATAACCAGTTAGGAAAACATCTTAGATTTTAGGCTATCAGTGAGTGCGTAGGTGTTTTCTTTATATGTTTCATATCAATAATTGCATCTCTTTGTAACTTCTAATGCAATACAATTTTATTTAAATTCTCTTTCCTATTCAAAAAATAAAATTACTTTATAATACAGCAGCACATTAGATTGAAAGCATATCCTTTACAGCATGGAATCTGTTTGTACTCAGCCTATGTAAAGCTTGTCAATCTGTAATTACATCCCCCTCCACAGGAGGCACTACAGCACCACCACTGGCAGGAGGGTGTAATTACACATAGCAAGTTTACAGTTTCCAATCTAACTGGCCACAGGAATTTATAATAGAAGTACAACATAAGGATAGAATATATGACTTTAAAATGGGGACTGAATTATGTCTGCATGAACTGGTTCTGTTATTCCCTGTCCACTTACCTGACTTCATATGAAGACTGCACTTGGTCTTGATTCACTATGTGTACTGCCATGAGAGATCAACTATTAATCGTTCCAAGTGTAAAATCTGTGTGGTTCTAATCAGGTTTCCAAGGGATGCCAGTCCACAGCATGAAAATTGCTGTTAAATTCGATAGTAAATTGTACGTAATGGGAAGTCCTACAGTCAATTTAAATCAACATTAGATCAGAAGGTGTCAGGAACATTTTTGGTTATATTTGACAACCAAATCTTTATAAAAATATTTAAACTAATTTACTTCTCTCTTTTTGCTTCCATTTGTTAAAACAGTTCCCCAAAAATTACAAAATTGAATTTAATTATACAATTTTTGGTCTACAAATCAACCTCCACCACCCCCTCCCCCAACCAGACCAACAAAAGCTAAAGTTAAGCAGTTAACTTTGGACATTTCGCTATCCATCTGCAGGTGCTGAAGATTTGTTTGTTTGCTTTTGGGGTCAGGGAGAGATTTTGCCGGGTGGATGGGTAGGGTTGAGCTCACAATGAGGTAGAAAGAAAGACCTGCATTTATATCGCGCCTTTTGTGACCTCAGGATCTCCCAAAGCGCTTTACAGCTAATGAAGTACTTTTGAAATGTAGTCGCTGAAATATAGGAAGCGTGGCAGCCAATTTGCACACAGCAATGTCCCACAAACAGTAATGTGATAATGTCCAGATCATCTGTTCATGTGATGAGGTAAGTGGCCTTTTCTCATTCGATGGATTCTTATGTTCTTGTATGTTTTAATGATGAATTAATACTAAGTCAGGCATACATAAAGTTAAAATAATGTGCTATCTTACAAAACAGTCTTTCAGTTTATCTTGTAATAGATTTGAAAAGCAGCATTTTAGATGAAGCAGAAATAACATGCTTGAGATAATGAAGCTTCAATCTACAGTTTTACAAAAAGGACAGGGGCAAGATTATGTCCATTATTCTTCACAAATTCCAATCTCAGGTACCACAGAAAGGTCTTGAGCAATGCCAGGTGCTTTCCCACAGGGAGTTTATAAAGGACAATAAAAAAGGGTGGGAATGGAAAAAAACACAAAATATGGCTCTGATCAGCACTCACAAGATAAGCAAACAGAAAACCTTGATCTCTTCAATGGCATGCTGAGAGATCCTCCTTAGGCCTGACATCACTCCAGTTTATAGGTAGGAGGTAGGGAATTCTACCAGGAAAAACAATTATTACCCAGTATTAGTTACTTTCATAGCGGAAATCAATGCATTTGCCAATTTTTGCCTTCTCTGCATTCTAAAGAGCCATTCAGGAGTCAAATAGAGCTTGTTCAGAGAACAGTTGATTGGCACGGGTATAAGTCACACTGAATCTCATCACCAAATGGTCTATCACCACTCTGTCCTAATCATTGAATAACTCTCCGTAGAAATCTGCATCAACCCCAAAATACAGGGGACTGAAGTAGCAGGTCCAAAACACAAAGTCTTACTGGAAGTAAGTTATCCCTAAACTGTAAACACCCACTCTCCCACTTTGTCTCTCCATAACATGGAAACCTGCACTGAAATATTTAACACCCCATTGATCAATGAACTGGATTGTATGGCCCCCAACAAATGTCTCCTGTTATCTCAGTCCCCAGCCTTGACGCTGCGAGTTCCCATGGTTTATTGTTGCTTGTCTAGTCTCTAATTTCCCCTTACCTCTTTTCTTAGTGAAGCAAGGACAGCATGCTTACACAGGCTGAGGCAATTAAGTACTGAGTCGTACAATCCCAGAATAATGGTCACATATCCCATCTGGCCAAAGGCTGCCTCAAAACTACAGTGCTTCTTCTAAGATTATTAATGCCTTCTAACGCTAAATCTACTAATGTTGACCCTTTGGCCCCACTTCACTTGGAATACAAAGTAACCACACATGAACAAAAGCTATTCCACTGGGTGTTTTTTTTTCTCTTGGTCAACCAGATATCTGAAACCCATCACTATGCTGAAGAGGCTCCAAACTAATCCACACAAAAATGTTCCAATATTTCCATTTGTCTGACAATGGGGAGCACATTTTCGCCCTGTAGGAGAAATTTCACTTACTGAAGACAGATTTTCAGGCTCAAGTGGGCAATAGCTAAATGGGGCAGCACAGTGACGCAGTGGTTAGCACCGCAGCCTCACAGCTCCAGTGACCCGGATTCAGATCTGGGTACTGCCTGTGTGGAGTTTGCAAGTTCTCCCTGTGACCGCGTGGGTTTCCGCCGGGTGCTCCGGTTTCCTCCCACAGTCAAAGACTTGCAGGTTGATAGGTAAATTGGTCATTGTAAATTGCCCCTAGTGTAGGTAGGTGGTAGGCGAATGGTGGGGATGTGGTAGGGAATATGGGATTAATGTAGGATTAGTATAAATGGGTGGTTGTTTGTCAGCACAGACTCGGTGGGCTGAAAGACAGTTTCAGTGCTGTATCTCTAAATAAAATAAAATAAATAAAATCAGAGGGCCTCATGTGTTTTCAGGGATACTACTGGAGTTTAAACAGCTTAAATTGAACAACATACCAAAGCAGAGTCCTTCTGCTTGTCTGGTTAGGACCTACCTGCTAAGGCTGGAACTAAGTGGGAAGAATTCCTGATCATAGTGATAAGTTTACCCATCCAGGATCCATCAATGAGCAAGGATGACTGATTAATCATCAACAATGTCCTGGAGAACTGTAGACTCAAGCTTACTCAGATATCGGATTACCAAGCCTGCTAGAGAATTGATTTGGTTTTAATCTTCCCATGTGTCCCCAGTCCTAAAAATCACAATCCCTTCAGATGATCTCCCACTGTGTTTAAATAGCCGAGTTCAATTAAATCCAGAACAGTAAATCCTCTGCAAAGTTAACTATACTTAGATAAACCCCATTTTAGACAACCGTTGCAACATTCTTACTAAAAAAATCTATTGTTAAAATGAAAATTCTAGTAAGTATTTAAGTAATGCAGATGCAGTTAGGATCCTCCTAATTCACCTTCACTGGTCCAGACAAAGTGATCAACAAATTCCTCTGGAAGGGTAAAGAACTTAGAATCAACATCAGAAGGCTACAGCTGCTCAACAAGTACTGCTATAGGTGGCACAACTCCTGGCAATAGTTACTTGTGGAGTCCTCCAAGGATCTATCCTTGTCCCCCTCCTATTTCTCCTCTACATGCTGTCTCTCAGCGACATCATCCAAAAACATGCCAGGTTCCGAATATACATTGAAAACACTCAGCTCTACCTCACCACCACCTATCTCAACCCCTCCACTGCCTCTGATTTGCTACACTACTTATAAGACTTGGAGTATTGGATGAGAAGAAATTTCCTCCAATGAAATATTAGGAAGACCGAAGCCATTATCTTAGGTTCCCACCACAAACTCTGTTCCCTAGCCACCGACTCCGTCTCTCTTGTCGGCCACTGTCTGAGGGTGAACCTTGGCGTCCTATTTGACCCTAAGCTGAACTTCCGACCCCATATCCTGTCTAAAATTGGAGGTTATCTGCCATTGCCTCAGCCAATCTGCTGCTGAATCCCTCATCCACGCCTTTATTACCTCTAGCCTTGAATATTTCCGAAACTCCTCTAGCCAGCCTCTCACTAGAGGCCTGCTACCCGACCCGGACCTGATGGGACCCGACGACATGTGTCGGGTTCGGGTCGGGTCGGGCTCATCTTCAGGGTCTGGCTTTTGGGCTCGGGCTTGGGTTGGGTCGGGCTGAGTCCAGGTTGAGTCAGGTTGGGTCGGGCCGGACACACACAGCAAGTGCTCTGCTGGTAAGTATTGAAATTAAAAAACTTAGCTGAGCTGGGAGTCCGGGACGAAACTGAGTCTGCGCAGTGAGTGAGTGATGTCACTATGATGTCATCACGCATGCACTGCAGCTTCGCGGAGCTTCCCAGTCAGAAGGTAAGTAAAGGGATGGTTGGGTCGGGCTGAGGGGCTCAGGGCAAAATAGGAGGGACTCGGGCCGGGTTGGGCTCGGGTCCGCTCTGGTTCGGTCGGGTTCTTTTTTCCCAACCTGAGCAAGCCTCTACCTCTCACCTTGCATCCTCTGTAATCATGAGCTCATCCAAATCTGTATCCGAACTTGCAGCAAGTCCTGTTCACACATCACCCTGGTGCTTGCGAACCTACATCGGCTTCCAGTCCAGCAACAATTTGATTTTAACCTCCTCCAGTCCTACAATCCTTTGAGATATCTGTGCTCATCCAATTCTGGGCTCTTGCGCATTCCCGATTTTCTTCACTCCACCACTGGTGGCTGTGCCTTCAGCTGCCAAGGTTCTAAGTTCTTGAATTCCCTCCCTAACCTCTCTGTACCTCTAGCTTTCCTCCTTTATCTCCTTAAAACCTACCTCTTTGACCAAGCTTTTGGGCACCTGTCCTAATATCTCTTTATGTGGCTCGGTGTAAAATTTTGTTTGATAATTGCTGTTGTGAATCGCTTTGGGAGATTTTACTATGTTAAAGTGAATAATGGAAGAAATTGGTTATCTGGAGTGGCAACTGCTTTTGTAGCAGCTTTGATGTGACTTCGGCTGATGGCTCTCGGAGCGCAGGTCTCGTCACCAGCAGCCAGGACTTTATCATCTACGGTTAGATGAAGTAGGGTGGGAGGAGGCTCGTGTGCAGCATAAACAGAGCACAGACTGATTGGGCCGAATGGCCTCTTTCTGCACTGTAAATTCCAACTGAAGGTGCTACATAAATGCAAGTTGTTGTTGTGCTGGGCTAATGGTCTAAGACTGCACCCTCAGGTAGTATTGGAGCAAGAATATTGACTTATTCATCTGGTCCAACATTTCTTGTTTCTTTCTATTCATCTTATGAATTTGGAGAGGCATGTGTCATCACTTTCATAGTAGCTTATATGATACCATCCTGACATTCTGTCAGGAGGCATAGGTGAGAACTTTGATTCATGGCACAATCACAGTAATCTTCAACTTTATGACATCCTTAACCACAAAAACCAATATACTCCAAAATAATACCTACCACAATAAAGATACAGTGCAACCAAACTGGTTTCATGAGACTACACAATCTTGATTCCAATGTATGCAGAAAATTGAAGCAGTGATTTTTTTTTTAAAAGACCAACAAAGAACATTAATTGAAGGTGAACAGGAATCTAGCTGTACATAGTCTCCACCTCTAACAAGTTGAAACAGGAACAAGTCAAGATAGACCATTACCCTGACAACACATCCTTGCCCTGATATAAATGCAATCCTGAGTTCTCAGATGACCACTGGGGAGGTTTTGAAAGGGGCAGCACATTAAGGCACATCCTTTGGACATGCCCCAACAGGCAGGCCTACTGCCAACATGCACTGTGCAAAATTTTAAAATGGAAAGAATTAACTACTAATTGTTGAGCCAGATCTGTCACCTTATCTTCAGCATTTACAAACAATGAATGATGTTGATGGAGTGTTGGGTGGCAAGGCATCCAGTGAGGTTTTGCTTGGCAGTCGATAGGCCTTCAACATTAAACTGTAAGATTCGGACAGCATGCTTGTTGAGACTGGTGGTTCTGGGGTGACTGGGATTCTGCAAGGGACTCTTTCAGAGTAATTTTCTCTTGGAATTCAGTCTGCTGGTAGGATCATCTGCTTCCCCAGGGGCGCCTGGGTACTGATGGAGGGGTGCGGCATGAATGCTGATCCCCTCTACAGACTAAGTGGCGGACTAATCACCTTCAACTCAGCCAATGGAGAGGCTATCGCTTGGCTTCGGGGATTTGCATTCGCTAAATAAGATAAATAACAGACAATGAAAATACCAGTAACTTGTGGTTTACTCCTAACTGTGGCTCAACAATGCATCCTGCTGATGTGACAGTAAATAGGTTCCCCCCAATCTGTCAGCACGGGTTGAATCATTATGGAAAATAGCCCAGTCTGAAAAAGTTATGTGTTCACAGCATCAGAATCAGAAGAAATTCCTTAAATCTGGATTCCACTGTTGGCTTATTGCTGGCAACAACAGGCAAATCAACAGCACACCACCCCCCGTGACACAAGCAAACCACTGAAATGGCACACAGCAATGTAATGAAGTGAAGAAAATGACAGCAAAAAAGACAGGAGAACAGATAATCCATTGTAATCGCAGGAACATTTTTACATTTATGGAAATGGAAGTAGAATAGGAGGCGTCAAATTTTGGGACACATATATGCTGCTTGTCACACTCCACCATGCATAAAGCGGCGGCACAGTGGCGCAGTGGTTAGCACTGCAGCCTCACAGCTGCAGGGACCCGGGTTCGATTCTGGGTACTGCCTGTGTGGAGTTTGCAAGTTCTCCCTGTGTCTGCGTGGGTTTTCTCCGGGTGCTCCGGTTTCCTCCCACAAGCCAAAAGACTTGCAGGTTGGTAGGTAAATTGGCCATTATAAATTGTCACTAGTATAGGTAGGTGGTAGGGAAATATAGGGACAGGTGGGGATGTTTGGTAGGAACATGGGATTAGTGTAGGATTAGTATAAATGGGTGGTTGATGGTCGGCACAGACTCGGTGGGCCGAAGGGCCTGTTTCAGTGCTGTATCTCCAAAAAAAAAGCACACTAACAGTGCATTGAGTACAATACGTATTTTAACTTCTTTCTTTGGTTTATAATGACCATCTTATCTGTTTCTGCCCTGTTGGTGATGTTGGTCAAGTGCAAACTGCTCTTCAAGGCTATCGTTTTTATCTGTTTTCACACAAAGACTAGTTTTAAATGTTCTTTTGTTTACTGGTTATGCACAGTCAAGCTTTGAATTGCTTGATTGTCTAGAAGGGCAAAGCCAAATTGTCCCCACCTAGAAACCAACGCATTAGTTATGCCAAACTATAATTACACTTGACACCATCTCTTTTTGGGAAGAAAAAGAATTCCCTATTCAGCCACTATGTAAAGAAAATAAAAACAACTTAGCAGATGAGCACAAACCGTGCAAAGGTTACCAACTTTAGGCTAGTCCACTCAGAGCAAAGGCATTGGTCATCTTATATATATTTTGTCCACTACTTCACCATTGTATTGGGATAACAATACTGATGTTTTTAAACTGTGCTTCTAAAATCTGAAGATAGTTACTCCTGCTTCTAATTAGATACTTTTCTCTGTTTTGGCCACTGAATGTTTTAGACTCAGAGATGTGCTGGCACTTCCAAGCAAAAATGCCATAATAATAGGAAGTAGTAGATTTGATGATGCATCTTTTTTTTACATCACTATCCTAGTTCAGTAAAGAGGAGATTTAAGAATCTCTTAAAAGAAAATTGTTTTACCTACTCAGAAATTCATCACAGATTCTCACTTCTGCAGTGTCTGAAAAGGTTATCTATTTATATACAACAGATCAAACTGAATCAAAAAAGTCTTTTACGATGGCAGGACAAGTTGAAAAGGCTAAACATTTAGAAAACACTGTTAGGACCTCAGCCAGATTATTATGTCCAATTCAGGACACCACACTTTAGAAAGGATGTCAAGGCCTTATAGAGGTTGTCATGCAGGCCCCCACCTGCCAAGAATGAGGCATATTAATTTTGTCAGTGATTTTAAACATGCTGGAAAGAAGAGAAGGCCTGTTACAAGGGCTGCCAGACACTTAGCTGAAAAACATTTGCATACTAAGAGACAGCGCTTGTGGTGACAACAGCACCATTCCCTGACACATTCAATGCACAATGGATTTTGATCACCATCTCTTTCTCACAAGCCTCTGGACCCACTGAGGACACATGAACCGCAAGAGAGAAAAGTCTCCTACATCAAACAAGGTTTAAGAAGAATACTGGGCCCCAATGAAAAGCAAGACCTACCTACAATCAAGAACTCTACAGCGAGCTCAAAGAACAGTAACCAAAACCATCTTCAGATATTGCCTCAAACTTTTCCACTTTATTTTTTCTGCTCTTTTCTGTCTCTTGTCTGCATGTGTGTATCACATATGCAGGCGAGTATGGGCGTGTCGTGTATCCGTAGGAGTTAACCGAATTAGAGTTTAAGTTTAATAAAGTTCAACCTTTTTTCTTTAAACCTAAGAAAACCTGTTTGGCTAGTTTCCTTGCCTTATAATTGAAAGTTAGAGAATAAGGATTCACTAAGGGGAGCTAAAAACAGTGTGTTTAAAATTAAATCCTGTTACAGTAAGACCAGGTGAAGGCTGAGAGGGAACCCTAGACCCCTTTCTCACTTGGTCGTAACAAGGTGCACTGACGATTTATTAGAATGGTACCTGGACAAGGGACTTCATTTATGTGGAGGAACTAGAGAAGCTGGGATAGTGTTCCTTGGAGCAGAGAAAATTAGGGAAAATTTAATACAGGTGTTCAAAACTTAAGAGGCGTTTTGATAGAATAAATAGGGAGAAACTGTTTCCACTGGCAGAAGGGCCAGTAATCAGAGGACATGGAATTAAGGTAATTTGCAAAGGACCAGAAGGGAGATGGAAAGTAATTTTTTATGCAACGAGTTATTATGATTTGGTATGCACAGCCTGGAAGGGTAGCGGAAGCAGATTCAGATGTAATTTTCAAAAGGGAATTGAATAGATACTTGACGGGGAAAATTTTTCACTGCTTTGGAGAAAGGGTAAGGGGAAGTGGGGCTAATTGGATAACTGTTTCAAAGAACCTGCATACACATGGTGGGCTGAATGCTTCCTCTGTGCTATATTACTGTACTTAGAGTTTGTACCCCTGGTGACATGTTGGACTATTGATCAGTGATTTAAATAGCATAATTTATATAAGCTGATCGCTTAGCCTTGGGTACCATTGTTCTAGATTTATTTAAATATTTATATAAACACCTATCAAAGAATTGAACTACTTGTTTATAGTTGCCATAACTATAGCTGTTTATTTTGGTTATATTACAAGTAATTTTACTGATGGCAGAACAGTGTAATATAGCTTGATGGCATGGGTATGTTATTTGTAATACAACTGTTGACAACTTAGTAGTAGAAAAATAAAGTATTGCACAGAAAGTTTTTGTTCCATGTTGGATTATTTACAGATTAGGATACTCTATTAAATTGCAGCAGCATAAAGGTCTTGTTTTAAAGGTACAGTAGGCATATCCAATTAGGTATGCTGTTTTTAAAATTATTACATTTCAAAATTTATTAAAATGAACAGAACATAAGAAATAGGAGCAACAGTGGGCCATACGGCCCCTCGAGCCTGCTCTGCCATTCAATAAGATCCCCACTTTCCTGCTCTATCCCCATATCCATTGATTCCCTTCATGTCCAAAAATCTAATTGATCTCAGTCTTGAATACACTCGCAACTGAACATTCACAGCCCTCTGTGGTAGAGAATTCCAAAGATTCACAATTCTCTGAGTGAACTCCTTATCCTAGTCCTAAATGGCCGACCTTATCCTGAGACTATGGCCTCAACTTCAAAGCAACTTTGTGTTTAAGACTGTATTCTAAAAATATGTTAATTCAAAATCATCTTTATTTAAATTCTCTGGGTTTTTTCTTTAACAGGGAGGAAAATTAAATGTTGAAAAGTGTTAATCTTATAGTATACAAGTAAATGCTGCACTTTATTTTGGATTGGGAAACTAAATCCCAAGCTGGGATATATGAGCAAACAACCTGCATCCAATTCTGTTGATACTGCTCTTGGTGGCAGGAGTAGGATGTCTCTCAGGGTAAATGTGAGGACTGTCATCCGATTTTCCCTTCTTCACTGTAGGTACAGTGAAGGTATGACCAAGATTTGGCAACTTCCAGTATTGGAAATTCTTAATTATTACCATTCGATGGAGCATCACAGAATATGAACTATTTCAAGAATGGTAAGAAGAGTGCAACATTTTGCATCTACTGTGCCTTTCAGTCCTAGAGGTGCTGCTAACCTTTAAGACTCTCCTAAAATCCCTCATTTTGACCAAGCTTTTAGTTACAGCGCTGCATAGCTCTCTCTGGTTTAGCACCCATTTTTCTGATAACGCTTCTCTGAAGTGCCTGGAGATATTTTCTACAATAAAGGCAGTATATAAATGCCACTGTTCTTGTAAAAGTGAAGAAAATTACTAATAAAATCATGATCACATAATATTGCATGAATTTGAAATGCCAGTATGTGGCGCTAAGGAGTGGTTTGCCCAGCTCCACTTGGTTGCTATGGGGAGGTGCTGAGCACAGTCCAGGTAATTTTGGTCAGCTCCTAGCAGTTGGCTGACAGCTGCATCTGTTGTCGCCTGGGAACAGATTGTCAACCCATCCTGCCATAGCCTGATAAACAAAAGGCAACCATGAAGAAAACAGATAGATGCATAAAAGGGAAAAATAAAAAGCCACTAACTGATTTGTAACTGTGATTGTACTCACTACATGAAATTCTGCTGTTATTAGCAGGAATTCTGGATGGGCTTCCCCAATCATTGTATGAAATCACGTAATGCTAGTCTCTGTGCACGAGCCCTTTACATGAAAATTGCCCAGTAAAGATAGGATTCCTCCAACTAAATGCCACGGTTAGGCACCATATATCTGACAATCACCTTGCTGTTAAGTAAAGCTATAGAAACAACTTGCCAGGTACAATAGAAATATTTGTTGCTTGCATATTATACAAATGTCACAGTTTGGTGCTTAGTGATGTGACTAATTTCTTTTTGCAAACTTTCTTTAGTTGCCATGGTAATTCAAATTTTGCCTTTTTCAAATACTTTCTTAATTGATCATTAAGTGGAAGCATCTGGTTTAACACAAAATCATCACTATATTTCTTAGATACCGTCTTTTTCAAAGAAAATATTCCAAATTAAACCATTGCATATGCATATATTTATGTGGTCAGCAATTCATAGCAGATTAAAACCCGAGGGACAGAGTCAGAAAGATAGCCATCTTTCTCTTGCATGTTTTGAAAAGAAGTGGAGTTTGCTGGGACCGTGGGAGACTTGTAAATTTGGTTATTGCTTATATTTTCCAACCTCGACATTTATTTTCTTTAAAAAGATTGTAACTGCAAATCTATTGGAACGCACAGAGAGCATTTCTTGAAAACAGAAAAAAAGCTATGGGAAAACGGTTACATAGATTTGGCTGGATTTTACCGACCCCCAATGTCGGGTTTCGTGGTGTGGGTGGGGGGCTGCAAAATGCTTCCTGGAGAGGGCCGCCACACACCCCAACACCAGGAAGGCCTGGCCCGATATTACTGGCGGTGGCAAGGCCTTGTGGAGGCCTCTCGGGGACGGGACCCCAATTTGAATATTGAAATAAATTAAAATGATTGATTTAATTAAGCTCACGTTACCGCCTGATGTCCCGCTGAGATTTTCGGGCCGGCAGCCAGCACTACCGTGCCTTCATATCCTCGTCTGGGAAACGAGATGCAACACTGGTTGCGGGGGGAGGTAAGTTTATCAGTGAGGGAGGAGGGAACGGGGTTAAATTAACATCATGGGTGTAGGGGATGGTGAGACGAGTTGTAGTTGAAAGTTTGTGCAGTTTGGGGCGGTGGGGGGGGGGAAGGTCAGATGGTAAATGTAAGTGTTTGGGGGGGGGAGGACAAATAATGAATTTAATTGTTATTGAAGGGTGGGAGAGGGGCAAAAGAAATGCATTTATTTATTTTAATTCAATTTACCTTTGAATATTTAAATTAGCCAGTAGGGCTAACAGCCCTTTGCGCCTGCACATAGACAACTGATGCCATTGCTGGTGACGGACAGCCCGCCCTAGGGATGCAAATAAACCGCCGCACAGAATATTGCGCCAGCTCTATGGCGGGACGCTGGTTTTTGGCAGTGAGATTATAAAATCCCATTGTGTCTGTTCTGCCACTAACACACGTATAAACAAGGGGAGTCTCCTTCAAGAGGGACCTATGGAATAGGAGAATGTCTAGACACTTACACTTGATATTCAGGAAATCAAGAAAATTTAGAATAACTGACAGCAGGAAGAAAAACCATGCATAAATGTACAACTACAGAAAACTATACATCGGAGATGTTTGGAGAGTAAAGCCACAATTGCAAACTGCAGCATAGCCTTTTTGGATTGAGCATTCGCAATAACTCATTGTGGTGATTAGTTTAGAATGACATTAATATGAAGTAGGCAGGGGTAGTCATCCCTGAGCACCTGAGTAACCGCTGGTTGAGAATGATTCATCATGCCCACCAGATGAGCTCACATGGGATTAATCTGCAAATAATTACCCTTTTTGCAATGATCCTTCCAAAAAGTAAAGCAAAATGACGACCAGGAAAGGGGAAAAAAAAACCCTGCAGGAGCTGCCAATGTTACGTACTTGCTGCACAATCCGGTACAGGCGAAGGGGGATTTCTAACATAGTATTAACTGGGTTGCTGTGGAAACGACTTACGTTTTTAAAATAAAAAAAAATCCCTCTTTGATCTTTGCTACAAAATCTTCCAACAAAATACGCTCGACAGGATCCAGGGAGGGTTGGTTGTGACGTCAACGCTGTGCGGACGCAACCTACCAGCATTGGGGGTTAGCCAATGGGCGCGCGGGGTTCCGCGAGCCCAGCCAATGGCAGGAGGCGGAAGCGAGGAGTCCTCCCAGCTGTCAGGTTAGGTTGTCAGCGGGAGGACTCCACACGGGTTTCTAGGCGACGGGGCGCTCGCTGGCGGTGAAGTTGGAGTTGGCGGCTGCGTGAAGAGGAACCCGAGATTTTTTTTTGTTGTGTGGGTGGATTGGAAATTACTGTCAAAGAGAGAGAGAGAAAGTGTGAAAAAAAGTTTCAGGGGGCGAGAGAGGCTTTTTATTCGCGCTGTGGAGTAACTTTCAGATTACATTTTGCAAGTTGCTTGGTGCTGACTGAGGAGAGATTCAGCGACCATGTCTCGTACGGATGAAGTGCACCGCATGACTGAGAATGTCTACAAGGTGAGTGAGTGTTGGCACCAGCTTCAGACGGGTCACCTATTTCTAAAATTTATAATATATATAATTCATTATAATTGGTAACTTTTCTTCCCCTTTCTGAAAATCCCAGTGTCCAACCTTTCTGTTGAGACTTTTTGTTGACTATCCTTTGACTTCTGATCGGGATTATTAAGCTTCCACATCCTAATGCAGACTTCTCTCTATAGTTTTTTTAAAAAATCATTACGTTTTGAAGTATTTTACATCTATTTTTTAGAGGTTTCCAGCTGGCTTTTTCCAAAGTAGGACTCCTGCTAATCCTACTTGAATGAGAGATAAATGGAAACGAAACGTGCCTTATTATGGAATTTAAAAACAAAACATGTACAGTTGAGCAAGATTAAGTATGTTTAAACTTTTGGTGGACTTCCAAAATTACAAGTGTTTAGTTAAAATGTTCTTTAGAGAATTAATGGAGTACAAGCTTTGACAATGAAGGAATGGGCGATCCTGGATGGGTGGGGGTGAATTCCGAGGCAGTAATCTAGGCGTGGAATCCAGCTGATGTCATGAGCTACGAAAGCAAAACTTGGGCAGTTTGCTTCTCATAGCTCTAAACTGTGATACTGCCTATAAATCCTATATATGTCTTATATCTTTTGTTAATCACCACGTGATACCATGAGATCTCAAATACCTTTTGTGTTCTTTGGGATGTTGAATTTCAAATGAATTTATATTTCTTCAAAAGTAAGGTTCCCATGCTTTTTGTGTGCATAGTTGTTCACTCCTTTCCAAAGATAGTAATAGAGTTTGCATTTTTAATTAGTCTGTAGTAGCTCATTTACAAGGGAAGGACCTGGGGAATTCTAAATCCTTTCAAAAACTATGCTCTTGAATCAGTATGCAGTTAGTGTAAGAGTATTCTGCCTTCTGTTTTTGCACAATTTGTGTTATGATCCAGAATATGTGCGTGTGTGGTATTTTATGTTTTTTTTTAATAAACATCAATTTTACAGAGTGAAATGTTTGTTAAAAGATATGGTCCATTACTGAGGAATAAATTATTGCAATCAGCCCATTGAAATAGCAAATAGCTACTAATATTTTCCAGCTGGTTTGGAATCTTATAACTTATAATCCTTTGTACTTTATACAGTTGTAGTCCACTTTTTATCAACTGCTTATAGTTAAGAGTAAGATCAATATATCTAACACTGTATATCTGCAAGCTTGATCTTTTGAGTTAGTTTAATTACCAGCAGGCAGGCATTCACTTTGTCCTGAAGATGGTGTATGGTCTCTGAGGGTTGCCTTAAGGGAATCTTGCAAGATTGCCAAATAAATTAAACTGCTGCCACCCTCCCCACCCTATTACATACTTTGTTTCTATTCAAAGTACATGGTGTGAGAATGCAACAGTAGCAGCATTTGGATAAAAGAGATGTTTATTGCAATGAAAATCTGTGGTGTTCTGGTTTTGAGACTTTATTCTGTCACATTGCAGTGGGTGGTTTCTGCACTCTTCAGCCTAGGATCTTATTTCACATCTTGTGTGATGCAGTTCCCTGACTGTTGAACCTGCTTTTGAGCTTTCTGATTAACCTGACATTATAAAGTGATGCAGCAATGCTGGCATCACAAATGTCAGCTGTGTAACAGAAACTTGGATTGCACATTATCAGATTGCTGCTGGGTTAACTTGTTACAAGGAATTCAAAGTTGTCACCATTTTCATAACAATGAATGAAAGAAAATCATGGAACTTTGTGCTGTTTGTGCTGTAATGATTTCAGGCTTAAATTCCACTGTAGGTCCAAGTTCTCAGGAAGAAGCCAGTTGATGCCCTTATTGCTGTTGTGCAGTGGGTGGGCAGCAGCCAGAGCCACAGCAGCACTGAAATGATGGATGAGTAATCATGACTGTGAGCAACTAAACTGGTGATGGTATTGAGATCTTATTTCATTGAGGATATTATAATGTCAAGGGCATAACATTTCAAATAAAGCTTATCTCTTTAAGCCACCAATTTAAAGGGAGAAAACTGGACCATCAGAGATGAAGTATTTTCCTCCTATTACTATTGAAGTGTAGTAGTTTTGAGATTCACTAAAGGCAATTTTTAAATTCTCCTTCCCAGCATATTGGGTGTGTTGTTTCGCTGTTTTTTTTTGTCCATACCACTTTAGATGGGTGTCCTGACATACCACAGGTGGCACTATGCAAATCAAGAGCTGGCATCGGGATAACTGTTTTGTGGCATCTGGTTTGATGTGTGTTGCAACACCTCTCTTCCATGAAAGCACATGCTTGTCATATTTAATATGAATTTAGATAAGAAATGGTTACCTTACACTTGACTCATCTTCCATGGCCCTGCTTGTGGTAGTACAGGGAAAGGCAGTATTGCTCGGACCAAATAGTGAAGAATAATAGTTAGGAACATAGGAGCAGGAGTAGGCCATTCAGCCCATTGAGCCTGCCCCACCATTCAATATGATCATGGCTGATCATCCACTTCAGTGCCTTTTCCCCTTATCCTCATATCCCTTATTGCATTTGTATTTAGAAATCTGTCAATCTCTGCTTTTAACATACTCCAATGACTGAGCTTCCACTGCCCTCTGGGATAGAGAAGTCCAAAGATTCTTTAGTTATGTATTAATTGCCTGCTTTGTTGTGGTTAGGATGTATCCTAGTAAGTAAAATGGGCTACACTTGGATCAATGTTGATAAACTCATTTCCATCCTAAGACCTGATGTTGTATCTCAGCGAGTTACTTTTTAAGCAGTTTAGTCCTTTAGCAGATGCAGAATAATATTCTTTCCAAACCTGGAGTCCACTAGGTACTTTTGGTAGTGTTGTAAAGCAGTAGAACATTTTGAATAAAAATACGATGGCAGCAAGAGAATGCACATACCACTTGAGTGTGAGCAGGGGCAATTTTAGGAAGTTCTCTGAATTTAAAAAAAAACGGCAATTAAGTATATTGGTTTAAAAGGTAGACCTACCTTTGCCATCCCTTTTCTGGCAATTCTTTTTCTTGCTTACTTTTCCCATTGTTTTTTGCCATTTCTTCGCCACAAATCAATGCTTTCTTTGTCAACAGTTCTGATGAAAGGTCACAGACCGGAAATGTTAACTCTGCTTCTCTCTCCCCACAGATGCTGCCTGACCTTCTGAGTATTTCCAGCACTTTGTTTTTATTTCAGATTTCTAGCATCTGCAGTATTTTGCTTTTATATTATGTTTGTTTCTTAAGTTAATACAATTTACTAATCAGCAGCAGGGAGTAGAGTGAAGCCAGATTGAGTGTGTCCTTTAGGTGCCAATAAATTGACGTGCACACACATTGAACACTGAATATTTTTTATTCAGTGTAGTGAGTCATTAAATCAGCACTTTCCTTCAAGTGTGAACAAGGAGGTTGAAGCTCTCTGAAATAATTGGCAAGGATTCATAGTGGAGCATAGTTAACTTGTGCATGATTCATACTGGGTGACTTCAGAAACGTTGAATTGTTTGTTGTAGTTACTGTGTGCTGACTGTTGGTTGGCTTTACCCTCCCATCAGTTGATTGCTAAATTTGTAATGCAAGGTTTGCATAATGACATAGATACAAGAGCAGCTATCCATTGCTAACCCATCAGACAACCTTGATCACAACCAAATAGTAGGAAGCAGAACCGCCAAATCATGTCCTGCCCCAGAGGACAGGCAGCTGACCTTCTAGGTGCACTATAACCAGCTGTCCGAGGTAACGCAGATTGGTATAGTTTTAGCTTTCCTTCCCTTCCCTCCAGGAAAACATTTCACATATGCTCACTATTGCCCTCCACAGTTTGATGGAGATCTGGTGTTCATTATGTGGGGACTTGCGAGCACAATTTCCTTTTACTCTGTCCCTACAGTCCCATTGTAAGTAACTGACCTTGCAGTATGTTTAAGTAGTCGGCCAGGTTGATTAGCATTAATCTACATGAAGTTATTACTGATCAAATTTAAATTATAATAACTGCACAAAATTTGCCTGGGGCTGTGTGCAGCATATTTGAACACTAACATGATTTACCTTGGAATGGTGATCCAAAAGTCTGATGTACTGTTTAGCACTGAGTTTTCAATCTTGGCCATGATGTGGTGGGCAAATGCTGAGTAAGACCATCTGCTTCTCTGTGGTAGCTAGAGGAAGCAGGTAGGAGTTCTGGCAAGAAAGAAAATTGGACAGGGAAGGGAGTAATGTGCCTTTTATAATAAGATAAATGTCTCAGATATGCAATACTCTCTTTCACACCCTGAAACTAAGATGGGTGGATTTCAAACAAATATTTGACACTACTTGTTTGTGTACATACCTTTTTCATAGCTATGTATTGAAAAGGAAGTATCTTGATCATTATGAAACGGGGTAACTCATTGCAGAGATACTGGACCGTAATGCGGGCAAAAAAAATAGAATGAACAACACTGATAATCTGGTTTGAATTTGATAACTATCTTTAGACAGTTGTTCGAATTATACTTCAAAGTTCTTAGTTATAAAATTGTGTAGTCCATTGTAACTGTGGTTAGAACTCGATATAAAAGGTGCACAAAACTCGGACAAATAGTGTGACATTATCAACTTCCAGTCATCACTTTGTCAGCCAACACAAGATCAGCTTCTTTTAAATAAAAGACCTATTTCTGTATCAAATCTGTGGTTCTAATGTCTGAAACCTCCCCATGCCATATGCCCTCCCAAAGTTGCCACAATCATTATTATAAATGTTATTTAGAACCTGTTTGAATTCAGATTAAAGTAGTTGAGAAATAACTAGTATTCCTTATCAATTTTGCAAATTATTGAACTACTGCATCTAACCTGACAGTAATGGTTATAACTAACAGCAATGAAAATACCTCCAAGGTAAAAAGGAAAAGACCCCAACTGTTTTAAATTGAACCAGACTGCAGTGACTTCTGACAAGCTCATTGGAATTGGTCGTCCCACATCACTGCTATTCTACTGAGGAGGCAGTTACCCTGTTGTATGAATACCATCACTCTTTAAAGAACCCAGTGATCAACATCAGCTTATGGATCTGTTGCAGGTTGAGTTTTACAATCAGAACCTATTATTGGTATGATTGCACTTCTCTGGTTGCAATTTTCAATTCCTACCAGAAATCAATTATAGAAAATTGACTCCATTTTCATACCATAATCCAGTGTTCATGCACCAAATACCATTGGAGGATGGCTGAACAATAAAGGAACGCTGCAGGAGCACTGCACATGCTCCAATATCGTTCTTTATATGCTATTAAGTTATATTGATTGTTTTATGATATTAAATGCTGTTTGTATAATTATGTCCTTTGTAATGAGAGAAATCACATGACACAAGGTAGCTCTTCACACATTTGCCATTGTTAAATGGACCGAGTGTATGTTTTATATGAAAAAGTTTGCAGAGATTAACTCCAAAAGTGATTTTTTTTGCATAATTTATTATACATTTCAAGTACATTCAAACCATAAATGTGTATTATATGAAAAATATTTAGAGATAGAAGTAAATATGTTGTATGCAGTGCACTTCCTTTGGAAAAAATTCCATCATTTTATTTTTGTAGACCATTATGGACCAGTTCAACCCCAGCTTGAGAAACTTCCTCGCTATGGGAAAGTCTTACGAAAAGACACTTTCCAGTAAGTTATTTGTCCATTTAGATATTTATTGTGCTTTATAACCTGATTTTATTTTTTAATATCCATTTATATTATTAATGTGTGCATATGCTTTGTCCTTGTTTGTTTTTGCCTGTGTAAGTATGTTTGCTCATCTCCATGCATTCTCCTGTAGCTGGTTGGGTGACTGGTCACTGATTCCTCCACAGCTTCTCATCCTAATTAATTTTTTACTCAGACAGTAGCTGTGGGGTGAGGCAGAAGTGTCCCTTTTCTCCACAAACTGTGGCACTTTGCTTACACAGTGTGTCCCGTCAATGTGTAGGACTAGCAGTCCTATTCAGAACTGATGAAACTTGGTGGAGGATTTGAATAGTAGTAGCCACTGCTGGTATTTTAATCCTGAAACCACAGTGGATTTAACAACTGTCTTAATTACTGTAACTGAAATCATTTTCATTAGTTGGATGTTTGTCTGCCAAATAACATTGCACAATAAAGGAAGAAAGTTGCATGAAAATTGTAGCCAGGCATTGCACTGGATACGTGTAAGTTGTGGTGCCTACGAGAAGGTTATTTTAACACAGGGATAGATTCTACTGCCTGGAATGCAACTTTGACATGCTAGTAAAATTGCTTTAGTGGCATGCCAGAGCCAAATAAATTCCATTTTCTATTAGTTTCTGTGAGCAGTAGAGTTTCGGAAAATATACTTGTAGAAATTTAGAGTGCATGCCTTTAGCAGTGCAGGATGGGGAAAAGTCTATATGGAAGGGGACACATAAAGCAATATGGTCCACTTTATCTTTCACATCTGGATTTGGATGAGTGATGCTGAGTCATATTAAACAACTTTTTTTTTTGCCTACTAAAATATTTGCACTAGGTAGGGTAGGTTTCTATATATTAAAAAAAAATGGTTAGGGGTTGCTCCCTTGTAGTCTGCAAGTTTCCTGTGTGTGCTCATTCTAACAATTATTGACTTAAGTGTATGTGAGTCTTTTTGCTTGTGTTGGTGTTTCGCCAATAATACCTCCTTGTTTTTTTAAAAAAATGACACTCTGAAAAGGTAGGTGAAAATGGGATGGAGCGGATAAGCAGATTATTGCAAATTTGATGAGTGAAAATGGGGCTCAGAATGGTTTCGAGCCTGCTGTGCCATTTGATAAATCATGGCTAATCTGAATGTGGCCTCGACTCCACTTTCCTGTCTGTCCCCCATAACACCTGACTCCCTTGTCTATCAAAAATCTATCTAAATTCAGCCTTGAATATATTCAGTGACTCAGCCTCTACTGCTCTCTAATGAAGCAAATTCTACAGACTAACAAGCCTCTGAGAGAAAAAATTTCTCCTCATCTCCATCTTAAATGGGAGACCCCTTATTTTTAAAAGGTGTCCCCTAGTTCTAGTCTAGCCCATAAGTGGAAACATCCTTCCAGCATCCACCCTGTCAGATCCACTCAGGACCTTATATGTTTCAATAAGATCATTTCTCATTCTCCTAAATGCCACCGGGTGTAGGCCCAACCTATTCAACCATTTCTCATAAGATAACCCCATCGTCCCAGTTTACATTAGTTTTTTTAATAGTCTATTTCTGAACTTTGCATAATGCCATACAGATCCTCTATAGAAAGTAGTCATTGAGTATAGTACTAATGAAGCACTATTAAGTGGGGTTTAAAAAAAATTGCAACTTTACATTGTAGTAAAGATTCAACATCTGTATTCAATCTTGGTTCAAATGGAGACATGGCAAAAGGACCAGAGAGAAGATGAGGAAAAATTGTTTTCTGTAGAGAGCTGTTATCATCTGGAATGCACTTCCTGAAAGTGCAGTGGCAACAATTTCCCACAACTCTTGTTGCAGCCCCATTAATTTATTGATGCATTTCTTAGCTGGTGAAAAAAATGAAAGTCTAAAGGTGTATATAAAGGTGAAATAGTGTATATTTGTATTAGTATTTGGATTGATGCAAAACATCTGTTTGCACAAACTAAATTGAAAATTTTAAATAGACAAGCAAATTGGTGGCTGTGTGTAATTTCCAAAACCCTACTGTTAGCAACTAAAATAATAGCATATACAGTCAGCTAAAAAGCATTTGTCAAAACTCTAGTGAAATACTATTGCTCACCTGTATTTTTTTCTATTTTAATGGTAAATATTGTAAAATTGAAAGCAGTGTGCCCTTTTTGACTTGATTCAGTGTTTGACCTGATATTGTGGTAGCACATTTGCTAGTAAAAATTCCAAATGCTAGTTAAATTGAAATTTCCATTGTCACTTGTGGGAGGTCACCAAAACACTAATTCTCAGATTTTAATTCAGAAAATATTGTAATCTAATCTCGGGGCTCGTATCTAAATCTTTCTTGAGCTGCTTTTATATTTCCATTGTTTTAATTTGGATTCAGTGAGCAAGCTTCTGGTATTGATGCTTTGAAATCCTGCTCCTAGAGGCAGACAGGTAAATCCAATGTTTTGAGAGTCTGCAGGTTTGCATTAGATTAAGGGAAGCGGGAACTGATTCATGGATGCCGATCTTCTGGAATCCAAACTGAAACAACATCAATAAAGCAAAGTGGCTTTCCATGGTAAATATTTACTAGTGGTTGTAGCTATCACTAGTTCTGCTGGGAACACCATCCTGAATTTTGTTTTTTTTTTACTGTTACTGTTTTTTCTCAAACCTTGTTGGAACATTACTTCAGGCCACATGGGTGCAGAGAAAATCTGGATCAAGAAAGCTAGAACAGGTGAGAAATACATACCGTATGTGCAATGAATCAAGGTATATTCGTGCATGTACGGAAGCTGCATTTTATTATTGTTCCACCACCTCATTCCATTCCTGAGATTGATTGAACTTTTTTTTGAGAAAGCCACTACAGTAATGGAGATTAAATGCTGACATACTAAGTTGTGAGTTTTTTTTTTAACCCTTACTGGCAAAATTCTGCTGGTAATTGAGGCTGACTTGACCATATGTAAAGGCTCCTTAATACTATGTTAGTCAGCTAGCATTAAATTCGAGCCCTGAATTTTTGTTTATATGACTCTTCATTATAATGAATACTTTCGTTGTTGTTGTGTAAACTTTAAAGTGTGACTAAGTAAATTGGTGCTGTAGAGATTACTGTAAATTACTTTTGTGCCACAAAGCAACCTAAGTAGTTCCTGAGTTATTTGAAAAGCAGATTCTGAATATGATCTCCAGGTAGTGCAGTGGTAATACTGCTCACTGAGTTTGGTTCAGATCCTAGGGATGCCTAATTTTAGGGTCTTTCAGCCTTATTTATAATGTTTTCAACAAGTTTTCTTTGAAATTAAGAAACATCTTGCACTAATAAAGCTTTTAATCTTGTCATGGTGTGAAAGTAGACACAAGTAGTTCTGTCTTTCCTCTCTGGAAGAGCCTTGTCAGCCAATCAGAGTAGTGAAGGCCATGGTCTTGACTAAACTACTCTCCAGACTGAAGGAGATTTTGTGGAAATGAGCAACAAGGAAGGGAAGTCCACACTTTGGAATTAAATTGAGTGTGGCCTTCCCTTTTTAGTTAAGCAGCATAATGTGTTAAAATGTTCATATTCATAGTATGAGTGATCTGGAATAATTTTAATTATAATTGTACTGTACTGAATTTTCAAAAATGTGGAGCTATGCAGCTAATTAATTTCTTCTGATCTCTTAACTTTATGCAAATCTGTTTGGAGAAATAGTTTCCACAGTAACTGAAAAGATATGTTTGGCTTAATTTGTTAACATTAGTTGCCTTGCGACTGACTTGTAAAACCACATAAGAGTTGTGGTTCCATAAGATGAATGTTATAAGTCACATGGAAATGAGTAAATTCCTTTCCCTCTATCATACAGCTATAATGGAGCATATAAAATCTCCGCATGATACAAATATTTGGAAATCTGTTTTAAATTTGATATTTTTCTTTTAGTGGTCTTCGATAACTGGTTGTGATTTGCTTGAAATCATTTTCTTTATTGAAAAAGATGTCATCTTTAAAGAAAGTGGCAGGATGCAAAATTGTTATTAGACTGGGATATGTATTGTGAAAGAGAACTTTGGCTTTGAATTATCTTAAAACACACGCTATAAAGGCCAACAAAAGTGATACCATTACTTCAGTATGTTTTGTCCTTAATGTTTTTAATTTGGTTGAGAGTCTTCTTGAACATCAAGTCAAAAACCCCTTTTAGATTTGTTTTTCTTACATTTGTACACAAACCACTATAAATAACCATTGACCTTGGGCATATGGCAGCTGTTGGCAATTTGCTGAAACTCCAGCAAAAAGTAAAATAAATTGATAACTGAGTAAGGTAAAGCTAACATTTCAGGTCTATGACCATTCATCAGAACAGTGGTTCCAGTGAAGGGTCATGTAGACATGAAACATTAACCTTCCTATCTCCACAGATGCTGTCTAACCTCCAGTGTTTCTAGCATTTTCTGTTTATTTCAGTTTTCCAACATCTGCATTTTTTTTTTTTTGCTTTTTAGTGATTGAATAGCTTGTGTCTCTGAAAATACCTCTAGGTAAGAGGGCAGACCCTGGTACATGAATTTTACAGATCTATGTTTATAATTGCTGTGCCCAACTTCTCCAGTCTATCCACGTAACTGAAGCTCCTCATCCCTGGAACCATTCAAGTGCACATCCAGGCACCTTCTAAATGTGATGAGGTTTTCTACCACTCTTTCAGGCAAAGAGTTCCAAACCCCACCACCCTCTAGGAGAAAAAAAAATCCTTATCTCCCCTCTAAGCCTTCTACCAATCACTTTAAATCTCTGCCCTCTAGTCCCTGACCTCTCCAACATAAATAGGCTCTTCCCATCCACTCTATCCATACCCCTCTCACTTTTGTACATCTCAATCAAATCTCCCTTCAGTCTCCTCTGTTCCAAGAAAAACAACCCCAGCCTATCCAATCTTTCTCATAGCTGTAATTTTTTAGTCCTGAACACTAAAGGCCTGCCCGGGTCTGCAAAAAAAAAAACCTGACCCGAGCCCAACAGAACAATATCCGACCCGAGCCTGACCCGGCCCGAGTCCTTCTGTTTTTTTCCCATGCCCGGCCTGACCATTAGTTAACTTACCTTCCATTTTTCACTTTCTTGCTGATCTGCACAAGCTTAAAATAACTAACAAAACCACCTTTCTAGTCCAAAAATTAAATTAACCGTGGAGCCACTCACCTGTGATAGAGCATGTCTGACCTGGCCCGACCCGAGCCTGAAGCCGGACCCGGAAGTGCGACCTGACCTGACCCGACCCCGACACGTCGTCTGGTTCGGGTCGGGTAGCAGGCCTTTACTGGCAACATCTTGTAAATCTCCTCTGTACCCTCTCTGGTGCAATTACAGCCTTTCTGTAATGAGGCGACCAGAACTGCACACAGTACTGAAGTTGTAGCCTAATCAATGTTTTTTATATAGTTCCAGCATAACCTCCCTACTCTTATATTCTATGCATCGGTTAATAAAGGAAAGGATTACATATGCCTTCTTAACCACCTTATCGTCTTGCTACTTTCAGGTATCTGTGGACATACACTCCAAGGTACCTCACTTCCTCTACACCTCTCAATATCCTCCCATTTATTGCGTATTCCTTTGCCTTGTTTAACTTCCCCAAATGCATCACCTCACAATTCTCTGGGTTAAATTCCATTTGCCACTTTTCTGTCCACCTGACCGGTCCATTGATATCTTCCTGCAGTCTAGAGCTATCAACCACGCGGCCAATTTTTTTGCTCTACAAATGGCGCTCTCAACCTGTTCTGTCACCTTCAATGAGTTCTTCTGGGGTATATTTCAGAGTTTAGCACCCATTTTTATTGAACAAGCCGCTCAAATAGAAAAAGAAAATGCACCAGATTGGAAAAAGACTTTTTCCAGAATAAGGCTTCAGTGAATTGAAAGCTGATGCCTGCAATGAATCTATTGTGAGTGAAATGGAATCTTAGGAATATACGCTTCAAAATCTATTTCAGCTTTATTTTATTTGCGTTAGGTAATTGGATTTATTTTCAATATTGTTACAAAGAAATTGTCATTTGCTGAAATTGACTGCAATTAATCTTGCTGAGATGAAGGGGAATGTGAAATTGACAGTGATAAATGGAAAATTTGCTAGGGTTGGATGTCTAAACTCTTGTTAATTACAAATTCAGATTCATTTCACTATGATAGTTTTGTGTTTTCTAAAAAGTTCAGTAAATATTATGCAGGAGTAATTTAAAAAAAAAATCTAACTTCAAAAACAATAAATGTAAATGATTTAATTGAAGTCCATCAGGTACTCCAAATTGTATAGTTCTATTTCGCATTATCTCCTCTACAGTCATACATTTACATAAAGTATAATGAAAGACAATTTGATCAGCCATGCTTGTTTTGTTACAAATATCTTAAATATAAGCAGTGTTTTATAGCTTGTACATTTGATTGTTTGGTAGATGTTGGTGAGTATGCTGATGTATAACTTGCTTTGCTTTAATTTTATTTGAACTACTATCCTCTGATCAATATATATCCCATCAATAATTCATAAAACCTGTATCAAAATTGTTTAGAAATATAGTTTCTACCACTGGTTGCTTTGCTTTAAATGCTGTAATTTCCCAGTTTAACTATGGTAGAACCTAAAAATTTCACTGAAATGTTGCATAAGCTTTCCTCTTATTTTGAAGACTACCAAAATTAAATTTTGTATTCCTGAATTGCTCTTTAAAATGTAGAAATATCGAAATTTGAAATCGTATTGACAATGTATGCTAAATCACAGTGGTCACTTGGTGTTAAATGTTTTAAGCACAGAAACTAAATAGCTCTAAAGTACACTAGCATTTTAAGGCTCTGATCTACAAACATAGTTTCTGAAATCTCAATGTTCCAGGTGTGACCTATGCAGCAAAAGGCTATTTTGAGGCGCTAGTGAAAATGGGTGAACTAGCCAGCGATAGCCATGCTTCCAAGGAGATGGGTAAGTAATGACTTACAATGTGACTGGAATATGAATGAGTTACAAGTCTGTACTAGTTGTAAAGCTGAAATTCTACTTGTGTTCCCACATTAATTTGCTTCATGGGCATATGGAAAAAATACAGCCTTGCTTTTGTAATTTGATGAAAAATTGAAATGCTGCTTTAATGGCTTATTAATCTTGGTGATATTTAATGGAACAAAAGCTGGAAAGTATCTGAAAACACTTCAGTGTTTTAAAATCTCCATATTATTTGCATGTGATAATCTCTGAGCATGCCTGGACAAAGAGTAAATCACCCAGGTCTGACTGCTCCTGATTGCCATTCAGTGACCTACCTGTGTGGGAAAATGTGTGTTACATTTAAGGATATGATTAGATTTAGCTGTGATGCTCCTGAAAGTTAGATGGTTTGCCAAACTCACTGCACAGGTTTGTGCACGAACATTGACTTTAGGTGAGGTATTGAAGAGCTGTCTGCACCAATGGAACCATACGGATGCCTAAATTAACACCTTCGGGACAGGAGGTGAGGAAAAAGTGATCATCTGCATTTTGTGTTCTTGCCTAGTCCTATATGGGATCTTATTTTGTTGATGTAATGCTGGAGTTGACATTATTAACATGGTCCCAAATGCTTTCCATATTGTAACTGATGCAGTATTTATGCATCCCATTCTCTTTGTGAAAATTTGATAAAGGAGGTTACATTCTTAGTATCTTAATTTATCTGTTTTTTTGTAAATATTTGTGTTGGTGTGTCTGGAACTGTAGGATTAATATGTGTAGTTTCCTTCCAAGTGTACAACCTCAGAATATTTGAGGAGTAAGTCAATGGAAACAAGACATAAGTCTCTGTAATTATCTTTTTGTAGTTTAGTTAGTTCAGACATAAAGCCAGTTGAGCTTTATTTTAGCAGTTTGATATTAGAGCTCAATGATTAAATTACAGCTTTGAAGTTCTCTCCCAGCCTCCATTAATCTGTATTTGTCAAATATATTAATTTTGTCATAAGCTGCATTGATAACTAGCTGTGATCAGGCTAACTGGATCTGAGGAAGTGCTCATTATTTTGTCCTAAATTTACAGTGATAATAGTTACTCTGCATTTCACCTGAAAGCAAAATAGGCCTTGAAGTAATGATATAAATAATTTATGCAGTCAAACTGCTTATTCTTCAAATATGTGAACTGTTGTAACTTGCTGAGCAGTTTACGCCCAGCAGTAGCAGCTGTGATGTGAATCTTTTAAGTAATGTTTTGTGCAGTACACCAGCAAGATACTAAAGTGTTGGAAGTTCACGCATTGTAGTGGGATTGTAGTTCACGCATGAACAGTGACCAGTTCTATTTTGTTTCTTGTGTCCTCCTTTTCAAGTCACATTTTCACTTTGCAGCACATACATTTTTGCCCTATAAAACAGTGAATTGCAGTGATCAATCTGCCAGTCTTTTTAAAAAAAATTAAGATGAACTATGATCAGAGCTTAAAATAAAGTGGTAAATAAGATTTAATTTGAAGAAATGTAAATGGAATTTGCCATAATACTTCATTCATTCTTGGGATTTGGGCATTGCTGACAAGGCTGGTATTTATTGCCCTAATAGCTCTGAGAAGGAGGTGATGGGCTGCCTTTAGCAGTTTGATACAAATGAATGAATTGTTAATCCACTTTGGTGGGAAGTTAAGAGTCAATCACATTGCTGTGATGCTGGAGTCACATATAGGCCAGACTGGGTAAGGACAGAAGCTTTCCTTCCCTGAAGGACATTGGTGAACCACTTGGATTTTTAACAAAATCAACTAGCTTCAGAGTCACTTTTGCTTTACTGATACCAGCTTTTTATTTAATAATCCAAATTCTCAAACTGCTATGGTGGAATTTGAGCTCACATTTCATGAATTATTAGTCCTGGCCTCTAGATTACTTGTTCAATAATATAACCGCAACTCATGTATTGGACCATTTTAATCATCTTTTCCATAGGGTAAAGTGGGAAGCCTCAGCTGATGACTACTTTTTTAAAAAATGATGGAGTAGATTAGAATCTTATTAAATGTGGAATCTTGTGAAATGTAGGATACTGTATTGATCTCCTTGGCTGGGACATTGAACAGCTATCCTGATCATGTCGCTGGTGTTCTGTAATAATTTCTGGGATGTTCTGAGAGTTCCTTGTGCTTGTTTTGATCTATCTCTGGGGAAGTGCTTAGCTTTGGGTGCTTTCCACTGATAGTCCAATTAATTATACACAGTATGTATCATATATGAAGTATGCTTATTGGATTCGGGTGTTTTCCTGGGTTTATAGGGTTAAGTGTTGACCCATTGCCATAACATTAGTTTTGCTACTGGATCAGTATGTTTTATTGGTAATCCAGTCAGTTTTTCTGCAGTCTTGAAGTATGAAGTGTAAATGCGCAGACGCATTAAAATATTTTCTCAACAGCATTTCTAACTTAGCTTGCTTTATAATGTAATTGCATTTCAAATTTATTGACGCTGTGTTCATATATTATAACTTGTTTTAACAATCAAGTAATTTTGATGAAGTAGTAATACTCATTGTGATTGCAAGTTTGTCTTCAGTAATGAATCAACTAACTTGAAATGACAGACTTCAATTAGTGTCATAATGATCACGATTCTAGGATGCACACCAACTTTAAACAGGATCTGCAGTACTTGAAAATGAATAGACCAAAGTGGGGGAGTTTATGGTGACCAATCTATCAGACTAGATGATGATGTGTCAACACTGTGATGAACAGATTAATTCATTTTATGCAGCAGCATGGAAATAATGTATCTTGTGACTGGAGTCATGGGATCTGTTAACTGGTATTGGGAAACCCGAACATGCTAAGCAAATCCAGATAGAACTTTATTAGACAAATAACAGAAATTTAGGCAAGAAATCTTTTTGAAGAAGTTTGAGTTCATTGAAACAGCTAAAACTGCTATAAATTTTACTTCTGTTACAATGTTATTTTTGTGTGCAAAACATTTTAATATTTCTGAGGTAACTAAATTTTACCAAGTGGACAATTTTACATTGGTACCTTGCTCAATTTCTCCACACCAATTACTTTTGTTTGAGAGCACAGATAGTCTTTTGGGCTCTCATTTATCCTATATCAAAATTGCCGATCTAGTGTAAACTCATGCTTTAAAAGCATTTTCTCACGTTTTCTGATGGGTAGGTTAGGTTAAAATTGCCATAGTTACATGAGCATCATCACTGTTCTACCTTGAGCATGTGACCACTCCTCGTATATCATTATTTAATATGATCTGTTGAAGCTATCACGGTCGAATCTTGATCTCTGTAATTCCATGTTGTAAAATGTTTGAAGAGAGGCCAAAGTCTAAGTCAGGAATCAGATCTCTGACCGACCTTTTTTTCCGTTTTCCCATTCAACCCCATTCCTGCTGTCCAGCTTAGGAACACTGCCCTCTATGTCCTCCCCTAGCCTAGGAACATTTACAATAGCTTATTCACTGCTAAAGGTCTGCTAAATTAGCTCAGACTAGATTGTGAATCTGGGTCTTTGGGGCTGAATTTTCATCCTGATGGGGGGTGAGTATGGAGGTGGGAGGGTGCATAATTTTATGCCACTGGCCAGTTTGCTGGCACCATCCCACCCCTGGACTGTGTTCACAGAGGCAGGATGGGGGCGGAAGGGGTACCTGCCCACAAGTGTTGGGAGACGATTAAGGTAGCTAACGGACCAATTAAGGCCAATTATCAGAGGCCCACTGGAATTTTCCAGTTGGCCCTGGGCCTCCTGCGGTGTTGGAAACAGGCCAGCTGCCGGAGGCAACTTCCCGGCAGCAGACCAAGGGTCCAAAGCTGCTGTCAGGCCTTGAGGCCCCCTTCCACCCCCCTCACAATCTTGGCCACAGCCTGCCCTGTGGAGGGGTTCCTGGCAGCTATGGCCATTTTTAAATTCAAAAGTGTTAAAAGTTGCTGCGAGGTGCCCTCCCTCTCCCTTACCTACCATGGCAGGCCACAGCTCCTTCCATGCTGGAGTGCTTCCTATTGACCCTCCAGTTCTGAAAGCCCTCCTGTTGTCCATAATTGGAAGGCATGCAAGCCCAATGGCCAAAATTTCCAATTCAGGGCAAATCACTGCTGTGTGACTGTTCCCGACACAGTGTGGGATCAGGACTCCCATTTGATCCTGACATCGGGGCCCCAACCCAAAATCTTTCCCTTGGTCTTTAAAAATCAGTGCTAACCATGCTATGTATTTAAAAAAAAAAAGGTCTTTTAAAATGTTTTTATTCTATTAAAGTACCTTTATAATTGTCTTTCTTCAAATACTTGTCAGAGCTTTACAAGTACTCGAATTTCTTTTTTGATTTTATTTTCAGTAAGCTTTTATTAGTTGTCATGCTCCCACGAGAGAGATTTTCTGGGTTCTTCTGTACACAAATATGGCCTGATCCCTTGGGTGCATGGCAGCATTACCAAGCATGGGCAGCTGATTTGCCTGCCCAAAGCTTGTTATCTCATTGCTGCTGATGAATGAGCTTGTTTTTGATCCCTGTGTTCAATGTTAATATGGTACCTAATTTAGTAAGCGAGCAAGAGATGATGCTGTGGGAGCATGCTTTGACAGAGACCCAAGGCAAGCCTTCTTCACAGCACTGTTTGTTTTCTCATTGCATGCATGCATGCTGCATCACTCCATTGAGTACTGAATTATGTTTGCGATTTAGTGTAAATCAATTAGTTTAGGTCACACTATTCCTTTTTAAGGGTCTACATAAATACTGATCTATAATTTAGAAGCTGCACACGTTTTAAAATAATTAAATCAGTGGCTGGATTATAGACGTTCTATAAATCACTATTTTAATGGCCCTGATATTTACAGGGAGGGTGTGGGGGAGGCCGAAAATGGGCAAAGAACAAAGGCTGGGATGTGGATGTTCTGCCGAATTTAACACCGGATCTCCATCATTTTTTTTCATCTTCTGTTTACTGCCCAGCAGCCAGCCAAATTGGCAAACTGGTTGACTGTTGGGTGGAAAGAACAGCGACATGAGGCAGCAGCCGGGGACCCATGGGGACGCTCCACGGTAATTGGGAAGAGGAACGGTTCGTAGTCAGAAGTTTGGGGGGGGTGGGGGGGAGCAGGAGGTAGGTTGGTGATCATGGCAGGCAGGGGAGAGAGGCCATAATTGGTGGAATGTAGGCTGAAGGCTTCTTTGAGGGCCCAGGGCACTCCCAAGGCCCACTGTAAAAGGTATTTAACCTTGTGGAGCCAGCAGCTCTAGTCTCATTTGACTGCCGGGTTCCCTGATTCCCTGGGAAAAGTTTGCAGCAACCATACATTATTTAAATCGGGCTCCCATATTGTAAATTTTGAAGTGTCCCACCTCCCGTTGGCGGGACACTCAGGATTCCAGATTGAGGACGCATTACCTTTTTTTCATTGTTAACCCTCTCCTGCCTGACTGGGAGAAGGTGGGGGAGAGGTGTCCCTCTTTCCCCTCATTTTTGCCCCCCCCCCCCCCCCCCCCCAAACACCAAAATAGTTCTCAAACATTTTAAGCAAATGTTTTTTTCAAAATTAGGCATTTTACATTTCACACTACAGGCCGGACTTACAAAGTCCGGCACCCTAGGGACTGAGACCATGCTGGATTTCGGATTTTCCCAGATATTGGACAATAGAATAAGAAAAGCTAGTATACACATCGTGCACCTGCATTTTAACATTTAAAACATATGCCATTCTGGTTTTTTTTTAAAGTAGCAAAAGAAACATATGATTAATTTTACAGGTTACCACCTTCAAAAAGCTTCATAAATCACCTGCTGTTAAAGCACCTAGCATGATTATTGCTCCTGTTTGCTACCAGGGAGTATTTCTTGGAAGGTTTGAGGCATGAGCTAGGCAATCATTGCACATTCTCTTGGACATTTTCCATCTAATTGCATAGTCATAAACCAGAGCAAATCCACTCCGGTAGCTTCCAGAAGTGTGGGAGAGGTCAGAATGTCTAGTTTTCGGACAATTCCGGTTTTCGGACAGCTGGATTTTGGAGGTCCAACCTGTAGTGCCTTGTGCTACTATTAAGAAAAGAAAATTGTGTCCTGTTTAATTTTCTTAATTTACTATTTTGCAATTGATGTGAATTATTGAACAATAAGTACCCCAACAGACAAACAAAAAGTTTTCTGACTGAAATACTGCATTAACAGTTAGAAGATTAAATTGGCTTCTTTCACCTAGAGACGATTTTTCTCTAATCTTTATTCATCTTTCTTGATCAGTATTCACCTGCACTTTAAAAAAAAACTACTTGATTGACATTCCAGTCATGCTATCTACACTCAAAGACACCATCTTGCATAAGAGATCACTTTATTTTGCATTGTATTTCATCACTTTCTTGATTTTTTTATTTGTGTTATTTGCATTATTGCTTTGCATATGATATTATAGCAGATAGGATGACATTGTATAGGACCAAAATTTCTCTTGTCTGCTGATTTTCTTTGTGCATTATTGAGGTCCCCACTATTATGGTGGATGCTGGAGGTTCCAGTGTACTGGTTAAATAAAGAAGAGCTAGTTTTAGCCTGACAGGCAGTTAGACTGCTGAATCCTATGTTTAAGCCTATTTATAGCAACAGATCCATCAGTGTATTGTGTTTAAGAATAACACAGCTAGTATTTTGTCGCCAATTACAGCAGTTTTCAACAGCATGTAACAGCTGATAAAATTATTCTTTTGCACACGTGTACGCGTAAGACTATCTTTTTAAATTGTGATCAAACTATTCTCCATGAATCCAAACAACTTGCAGTGTTCCTTTCATTTTAATGTGAACACGTTTGAGAAATGACAGTATTAATAGAATAAATTTCATTTTGCTTTTCTGCAAATATTTTGGCTGAGATGTCCTAGTTTGACTACACAGTTAGCACAAATGATTGCCAAAGGATCACAGTACTTTGTATTTTTGCTATTATGTTTAAGGTTTCAAGTATCAAGATGTTGGCAGGTTAAGACATGCACATTGTGTTTTACTTTAAAAGGGTATTGTTCTGTGGTGAACAAACTGCCCACTTGGAGTAGGCAGCATGACAACAGATTGCACTTTTCCTCAGTAGCTCTATTTTGTTTGAAAATGTGAGCCATTCCCATAAAAATTACTATTGTATGTGGAGAGTGCTTTGTTTAAACTCTTCAAATTAAACATTTCTGGGGAAAATGCAAATGATTCATCCATTTGTTAGTTTTGATAATGTAACAACCAGGAACTGCTCAGGACATTAATCACTTGCTGCCTTGTGCTGCATCTGCACCCCCCCCCCCCCCCTCCCCCCCGCCAGCATTGGGATGATGGTGCCCCTTTTTAATTAAAGGGCATTTAATGCTACACTGTTTAAATTGGAAAGGAAGTCCATGGACAATTCAGATTAAAAAGAATTAGGCTCAGGAAAACAACGGCACCTATTTTATTTAAATGTATTGGCTTTCCTCTCTATTTGTCAATGGCGGTGGTGGTAGTAGTAGTACCCTTGGAAGAAAACATTGTCAAAGGAACAGGACTTGAAGTTTTTGGGAAGTGTTATAAATATCTTTGACTGAAGTCCCTATTGTTCATCACCAAAGGGAATGTACTTTATGCCTTTCATATACATTGCTAATGCCAGATTACTCCATTGTTCAGGACAGGAGCTAAAAAAGTTTGAAATTAATATGTTTCTCTAGGTCTTATTAAAAGCTGTTGATAAAGCTTCAGTTTGGGTAACTTCTTGAAAGCCTTTAATTCCTTACCTAGCTGTGTTAGAGTAGGACATGTTTTATTGTGAAATAATAGCTGCTACTAACAGCTCTGTCAACTGTGATTGGATGGTGAATAACAAAGTAAATACTTTGATTAGATTTATAGTCAGTAAAGGTCTGCTTTTTATGTTGTCAGCACAATACAAACATGCCAAAGGCAGCTGGCTCCTGAGAGGAAACCTTGGGGTAAACTTGAAATACAATAGTGAGAAACAAATTCTCGTGACGTTTTAGCATGATTCATTATTTTCAGCAAGAACAAAGGCTTTCATGTTTTTTTGCTGCAGCATAAGGAGTTCAAATAAGCGAAGGACTGGCCAATTCATGACCTTTCTACCAGATGTCTCTTATGTTTGTTTATTTCTAATAGTTTTTAAAAAACTGGATCACTGGTGATGTAAATCTTTTACAATTGTTTCAAATTAATCTAACTTCCCTGACAGCAAGTTTAAATCTGAGGTGGCTAATGATATGCACTTTACAGCACTATAGTTGCTAGGTCAAGTCACATTACAAACCCGATGCTTGACATTTGCCAGCTACGTTTTATATTAAATTTGCATTACAGAACCATTTCTCCTTGCAGCTGTTCTCTAATAGTAGAAGGTGCAGTTGAATTTGTTCATTTACTTTGATAAATATCAGCATCAGGGCCAGTAATCCAAGTGTGCATACAATGCCTATTTGCATGCAGGTAGCTAGACATTATGCATTATGATTTTCAATTCTGGTTATTGGACAACCCCTGCAATTGCTGCTCTGTATCAATGGGTTTAGCGTTTAGTTTCTCCATTAGCCCAACAAATCATCTTTCTCTGGGCCTCCTGTAAACTCTCTGACTTCTCCTATACTCATCTTAAAATTGCTGTCTAATTCCACATTGCGTGCAAACCACTTTTCTGTTCACTAAAATTGTGCTGAAAAGCACAGCAATTTAAAAAAAAAAAATTGAAACCAGACTCTTGTTGGTGTACTCTCCTCTTTTTAGTCAATGTTAGGAAGCAGACCTGCTCCATGGGGATCCCCTTAGCTGATATCACTGGAACACATCTGCTTTCTTTTTCATACACCACATGGAGTATAAACAGGAGCACTTAAAATGCATTTTTTAAACACTGTTGGGGAAAAAACCCTGAGATACATCAAGGACGAGTATTTACCACGTGAAGTACACTCTAATTGGGAAGTAAGTGCAAGCTCTGAGGAAATATGGAAGTATTTTCATCTGTAAAGAAATTGGGAAAACAAATGTTGCAGAATATTTACACTGCAAATACAATGCAGCTAGTTCAACTCTGAGTGAGGGTTTTATAAATTCACAGAACCACAGAATAATACAGTGCAGAAGAGGCCCTTCGGCCCATCGAGTCTGCACCGATGCATTAAAGACACCTGACCTGTCTGCCTAATCCCATTTGCCAACACTTGGCCCGTAGCCTTGAATGTTATGACGTGCCAAGTGCTCATCCAGGTACATTTTAAAGGATGTGAGGCAACCTGCTTCTACCACCCTCCCAGGCAGTGCATTCCAGACCATCACCACCCTCTGGGTAAAAAGGTTCTTCCTCAAATCCCCCTTAAACCTCCTGCCCCTCACCTTAAACTTGTGTCCCCTCGTAACTGACCCTTCAACTAAGGGGAACAGCTGCTCCCTGTCCATGCCCCTCATAATCTTGTACACCTCGATCAGGTCACCCCTCAGTCTTCTCTGCTCCAGTGAAAACAACCCAAGCCTATCCAACCTCTCTTCATAGCTTAAATGTTCCATCCCAGGCACCATCCTGGTGAATCGCCTCTGCACCCCCTCCAGTGCAATCACATCCTTCCTATAATGCGGCGACCAGAATTGCACACAGTACTCCAGCTGTGGCCTTACCAAAGTTCTATACAACTCCAACATGACCTCCCTGCTTTTGTAATCTATGATTGATAAAGGCAAGGCATCCCAAATACCTTTTTCACCACCCTATTTTCTTGCCCTTCTGCCTTCAGAGATCTATGGACAAACACGCCAAGGTCCCTTTGTTCCTCAGAACTTCCCAGTGTCAGGCCATTCATTGAATACTTCCGTGTCACACACTTTGGAAGGAGTATCACCTCACACTTTTCAGGGTTAAATTCCATCTGCCACTTTTCTGCCCATTTGACCATCCCGTCTATATCTCGCTGTAACCCAAGACACTCAACCTCACTGTTAACCACTCTGCCAATCTTTGTGTCATCCACGAACTTACTGATCCTACCCCCCACATAGTCATCTATGTCGTTTATATAAATGACAAACAATAGGGGACCCAGCACAGATCCCTGTGGTATTCCACTGGACACTGGCTTCCAGTCACTTAAACAACTGTCTGTCATCACTCTCTGTCTCCTACAGCTAAGCCAATTTTGAATCCACCTTATCAAGTTACCCTGTATACCATGTGCATTTGCTTTCTTGATAAGTCTCCCATGTGGGACCTTGTCAAAGGCTTTGCTGAAATCCATGTAAACTACACTACCCTCATCTACACACCTGGTCACATGCTCAAAAAATTCAATCAAATTTGTTAGGCATGACCTCCCTCTGACAAAACCATGTTGACTATTCCTAATCAAATTTTGCCTCTCCAAGTGGAGATAGATTCTCTCCTTCAGAATTTTCTCCAGTAGTTTCCCTACCACTGACGGGAGACTCGCTGGTCTATAGTTCCCTGGCTTATCTCTGCAACCTTTCTTAAATAGTGGGACCACATTAGCTGTTCTCCAGTCCTCTGGCACCTCTCCCGTGGCCAGAGAGGAATTAAAAATTAGGATCAGAGCCCCTGCAATCTCCACCCTCGCCTCCCACGGCATCCTGGGGCACAAATCGTCCGGACCTGGAGATTTGTCCACTTTTAAGCCTGCCAAAACCTCCAATACCTTGTCACTCCCTATGACAATTTTCTCAAGAACCTCAGTCTCTCTCTCTCTGAGTTCCATATCTACATCCTCATTCTCTTGGGTGAAGACAGATGTGAAGTATTCATTCAACACCCTACCAATATCTTCTGGCACCACCCACAGATTTCCCCCTTGGTCCCTAATGGGTCCAACTCTTTCCCTGGTTATCCTCTTCCCATTGATATATTGTCAAAAGTCACTGATATTTTCCAGACTAAAGTATTGCTGCTTTGGGAAACTTGCATGTTAAGTGTATAGTAATCTCATGGAGGTTTACACTGTATTAGGCATGAAGTTAATGGAAAAACCCAGTTCAGTATTTTCGGTGTTTTTAAAAAACCCCTATAAAATAAAGGTTTCTTCACTCTTTAATCACATAGGACTTGCACATTGTTTAGAATCTTTTATTAATATCAAATCACTGGATGTTTATCTAGCAGGGCCATAGTTACATCAACAGATTGGATATGAAACACAAACTGGCCACAATATTGTAGCAATCTTTTGGTTAGATGGGTTTATGTGCTCCTGAAAAGTTTTACGCAAATCTTTTTTTTTCCTGTGTGGCTGTGAAGGTTGTTTTTTCAATTCCTAAGTTAGTTCCTGATGTACCTAGCTACTGATATGTACTAAGCGCTTTTCTTTTAGGACATAGGAAGATAGGAACAGGAGTAGGCCATTCAGCCCCTCGGGCATGTCCTGCCATTCAATGAGATCATGGCTGATCCGCGACCTAACTCCATATACCTGCCTTTGGCCCATATCCCTTAATATCTTTGCTTAACAAAAATCTATCTATCTCAGATTTAAAATTAACAACTGTTCTAGCTTCAACTGCTGTTTGTGGGAGCGAGTTCCAAACCTCTACCACCCTTTGTGTGAAGAAGTGCTTCCTAACATCTCTCCTGAATGGTCTGGTCCTAATTTTTAGACTATGCCCCTTAGTTTTAGAATCTCCAACCAGTGGAAATAGTTTCTCTTTATCAACCGTAATATTGCCTGTCCCCTTGTTACATCTAGGACATATTGCTGTAGGAAACTATCCCGGACACATTCCAGAAATTCACTGCCTTTCTGACGGGTGCTAATCTGCCTCTCCCAATCTATGTGTCAGTTAAAATCCCCCATTAATACTACTCTGCCTTTGTTACACACTTGCCTAATTTGTGCATTTATACAATCTAACACCTCAGAACTGCTACCGGGGGTCTATACACAACACCTATTACAGTTTTAGATCCTTTTCTGTTCCTCAATTCCACCCCTAAGGTCTCCACTGAATGCTTTCCCCTCATTATATCCTCCCTCACCAATGAAGTGATATTATTTCTAATCAGTAAGGCTACTCCACCCCCTCTGCCATTTTCCCTGTCCCTCCTGTAAACTTTATAACCAGGTATATTTAGTTTCCAGTCCCGACCATCCTGCAGCCACGTCTCCGCAATGGCAAACACATCATCATCTTCCATTTGAATTTGCGCCTGCAGCTCATCTAGTTTATTCCTTACACTCCATGTATTTGTATATAGAACTCTTATTTGGGCTATACCCCCTAACCTGTCCCTCAGCACTGATGCTTTATTCGCCTGTTTATTACTTCTCTCTTCTGGTTTAACCAGTATACTTCTTGCAGTTTGTTAACAATCAGCCTCACCACTAACCTTCACTCCTAGCTTCTCCTTTAACTTCCTGTTTTTCCATGCAACTGAACCCCCCACTATTTAGTTTAAAGCCCTATCTACAACCCTAGTTATACGATTCGCCAGGACTCTGGTCCTAGCATAATTCAGGTGGAGCCCGTCCCATCGGAACAGCTCCCTCCTTCCCCTGTACTGGTGCCAATGTCCCATGAATTCAAACCCATTCTCCCACACCAATCTTTGAGCCACGCATTTACCTCTTTAATCTTATTGACCCATTGCCAATTTTCTTGTGGCTCAGGTAGTAATCTGGAGATTATTAACTTTTTTGGTTCTTTTTCTTGCTCTTTGTTCTGTCTTTAGCAGCCTATTCCTGGTTGATCATGCATGTTTTGCATTTCTCTTGCGGGAAGCCCAAACCAAACAAACCTTCACACGATTAGGCAATGGAAAGGTTTGTAGAGTCTGTGTAAGTGATCGTTATGTAAGTTATGTAGCCATGTAAGTGGGAAAGTTCTGTTTCAGAATCACTTAAACTGCAATGACATACATTATTAAATTTTCTGTTGAAGTGTCATCTGAAAGGAACTAAAACTTTGAATTACTGGCTTGGTATGCATATTGTAATCAAAGGGAAAATTATTGTTACTTTACCTTAATGGGCTTCTTACCACAGAAGTTTATCTGGTATATTGGATGCTATTTTCATTTCACTTGGTGTCCTCCCACATAAAATAGCAAACCATAAGATTTGTACTGCCTTTATCCCTTGTAGCTGATACTTTATTTGAATTTCTTTTCAGAACCAGTTTCCTTTATAGCGAATTTATTTAATAATTTGTCTTGAATAGTGCCTCTACTAGCACTTCATATTTACACTGACACTGAAGACCTGATCGACATCATTTTGCTCAGAAGTAAACAGGAAGTTGAGTCACTTCCCTCAGAGTGACTGAGACTTTGGGGGGAATTTTATGTTGGCAGCAGGGGTCTCGACGTCGGGGAAATGGATGCCGAGATCCCTGCGTCGCCTTTTGTACAGGAGGTCTGCTGAGTTTTGTGCCAATCACGCACTTGCGGGCCTTCCGTAGGAATTAGGACCCCATTGCTGGAAGTCCCTGCCTTTCAGAGCTGCCGGCCAATCGGAGGCGGTAGCTGCAGCGACCAGACACCAAGGACTGGCGATGGAACCAGGGCGGGAGGGGTCTTGCGGGGGAGGATGGGAGGAGCAGCAGCAAGGACAGGGGAGGGGTCTCAGTGCCTCTCCCCTGCCCCCCCCCCCCCACACACATTTCCAATGCTGGGTCCCTCGTTTAGGCACTAAGTGCCTTTGAAAGAGGGAAACCCCGATCCCCAGGTGCCTGGGAGCAGCCCGCATGGTTTTTGGTGCTGTGGTTCCTGTGAGGCGACAGGGCTGCCCACCACATGGGTAATTGTGGCTGTGTGGGAAAAGGCCCTTCATTAGGGATTCATTGCCCAGTTAAGGGCCTCAATTGGCAGCAGAGTGGGAAGGCTGTTCACAGGCCTTCCCACCATGGACAAAATTTTGGTGGAGGCGGGATGGTGGCTGGGCTCCATCCACCTGCCGCCATCTGACCCGAATTTATGTTGTCCCTGCTCCAAACCTGCCGTGGGGGAGAGCATAAAATTCCACCATTTCAGTTTCTCCCCATACGTTATATCTAAAATAGTATTGTTATCCATTTCACTGTGGAATTGCCATTCTGTCACCAAGTTTACATGTTAGTACAAAGTGATGGTGGGACTTTAATATGCAAAGCTTAGACTTCGTAAGTTTGTGCTCAGACTAAAGTCTTAGTCTACAGCAATTACAAAACCATAAATGACATTCGATCCCTATGGCTCTTCTGCCAAAACAAGCTTTTCTAGACTATTTCAGGTTGGTTCACTTGCTGGCAAAAAGCCTGTTTTTCTGTTTTATAAACTGAGTCTTGCTTGTAGGGAAGTTAATGGCTGACTGCAACAGTGATTTGCCAGCTATTTGAAAAATTTAATGTGCTGCAAATATACTGAAGACTTTGGAGTGAAAAGTGATAATTGCATTAAGTATTGGTAATAAGATGTACAGATAAAGTACATTACATCCCAAAGCCCTGTCATTTGGACAGAACAGCTAAACAGAAACAGATAATTTCCCTGTATTCCAGCTGTGTTTTTCTAAGCCTGTTAATGAATGATGAGTGAGATGAGTGGCTTTGGAGCTAGTCACACTACATTTATCATCAAAGAAACTCAAGTGAACAGAATAACAAGATTCACTAATTAGTGTCTGTATGCTTAATTTTCCATCCATTTTGGAAAAAAAGTCTTTTTTCTGTTTTGAGATCATATGCATTGGATAAAACAATAAATGGCTTTGGAGACTTTAATCAAACTACGCTATACGTATATATTCTCATTTAAACCTGTGTCACATTACTGGATGATTTGTGGATGGTGTAAAATAAACTTTTATTGTGTATACGCACTTCAGGTTTAAATCTACATTATGGACAATAGACTCATGGTAAAGCAACTGTCATCTTTTGTACTTAATCAGACAGCTGATAACTACCTCATTACGTTGTAAAGAAACCTGTGCCTTGAAATTGGACTCTTTAATATTGGAGAATGAACACGTTGTGTAATACTTAAGTAATATTTGAAGGGCCCAATATTGATATACCTTTTTAAAGCTTCCTATCTTGCAGAAAACAGTTACTGTATTAAAGGATATGAAGGTTTTACTTCAACTGTAGCATATACTCTATATCCCAAAATCCTGTGTTGTAGTGCCATCTTTATTGTCAAGTAATCAGTAGATTTATCATGACATCTGAGTTACATTAATCATTGAAAATGGGCAAGATTTGTGTTTGAGTCAGTGGGATAGAAATTAGTCACTAAGAAAATGTTGTAGAATTTAGTTCTGGGTTAATGATTATGTAGAACTATTTTTTTAAATGTAAGCGATTCCATATATGCTTTCTATAACACTATGCAATCTATTTAAGTTGTGGGGAAGATTCTGAAGCAAAAGTGCCTAACTCTCAACAAATATGTATGCTGTGAGCAAGATAGAGCATGTGCAGTTGTTTAATAGCCATGGCCCTCCCTACCTTGAACCACCTCCTGCCCTACAACGAGCCCCAAACTCTGTTCTTCTGACTCCAGCCTCTTGTGCATCCTGCATTCCCCATCATGAGTAGCTGTGCTTTCAGCTGTCTAGGCCCTGTGCTATGGAATTTCTCTACCCAGTCACTTTCCCTTCCTTGTAAAACACTCCTTAAAACCTAACTCTGACTAAGCTTTTGGTCACCACTTCTCATTTTTTCTACTTTGACTCGGCATCGGGTTTCTGTTGCACCTTTGTGAATCGCCTTGGGCATTTTTCACCTATGTAAAGACAAGTTGTAATTGTTAAGAATGTCCCTGATGTTGGAAATTGGTTCCTATTTGCTAATAACAGCTGCTAAAAGGCCCTTTTCTTGCATTATTAATGTTTGCATGTGGTGGCACGTGCTTTCGGCAATGTTGAGGATAGGGGAGAGTGGTAAAGCACCTCTTTAGGTAGTACTCTGTCCTTTCAGAGATAGGAGCACTGCCTCATTCACATTACAGTTGTTATTGATGCCAGGGCTGGTGCAAGTGCCAGAAGTCTTTTATAGTTCCAACAGGAGCCATTTGCCCCATGGAGGAAACCTCATAGCTGAGCTTTGATGAGTTCCAGGTATTTTTGTTCCTATATCTATATAAAGTAACTTGTGAGCTTAGTTTGGCACATGACATGTTCTATCCATTGGATGTAAGTCCATAACATGTTTTTGATTACTGTATTTGATTTTTATTCATAATGAAGTTTTTGTTGCTTTTGAGTAGCTGATTGAGTAAAGTTTTAAAAAAATGTGATGGTGGAAATGAGTTTTGCAGGACACATCCTGTTTTCAAGCATTTCATTCAAAGCACAGGATAGCTGACCTGCAGCACTGCTGTGACAAAGTCCCCAGTAAACAAATTATGTTGCTGTGTAATAGGTTATTTACTTGCTACAAGTATGATATTCAGTAGTGGGAATTGCTGTACAGTTATTTACATCCCTTTTGAGACTTGTGTATTCTGTTATCCTTGTTTCATAACAAAGGGATTCCTATCCAGAGTTTTGGCAGCAATCTCTGTGGGGTGGGAGTGGTGGGGGTGGAGTATTTTATATAATGTATACAGAAAGATTCTTTGCATTACAAATGAAGGTTACAGACCCTAACATATTTTCACTCAAATTGTTCATGTACCCCACTAACAGCTTATTTCTAAATTGCTGAATTCATGGTCAGAAAAAATTGAATAGTACTGTCTGTATAGTTTAAGAATCGCAATTTCACAAAGTGAAGCAGGGAACTTCAAATTGTGTTTTGGAGATTATTTGCCCTTCTTTGCTTTAACAAAATACAACTGTGTGCACTGTCCTTTTGTATTTTTTTTTTGCCCTGAAAACTGACCTAAACAAATTGTTGTTCTGTTTGTGGAGTTGGGCTTTTGTTTCCAGCATTGTGGTTATTGGTTGACTTATATAACTGAATGCATATTGCAGCAGTGAGTGTTTGAAAGTGAGTCTGGGGAATTAATAATGGATAATAAGGAGATGGTAGATGAATTGAACAGGTATTTTGCATCAGTCTTCAGTATTGAGGATACAAGTAACATCCCAGTATTAGCTGTAAGTCAGGAAATGGAAGGGAGGGAGGATTCAAGAAAATTACAATCACCAGGGAAGTGGTATTGAACAAATTGTTGGAACTGCAGGCTGACAAGTCCCCAGGTCCTGATGGACTTCATCCTAGGGTGCTAAAAGAAGTGTCTAGTGAGATAGTTGATGCGTTAGTTTTAATTTTCCAAAATTCCCTAGATTTGAGGAAGGTTCCATTAGATTGGAAAATAGTGAATATAACTCCTTTATTCAAAAATGGAGGGAGATAGAAAGCAGGAAACTACAGGCCAGTTAGTTTAACATCTGTCTTGGAGGAAAATATTAGAAGCTATTATTAAAGACATTATAGCAGGGCATTTAGAAAAATGCCTGATTACCTTGAAAAGTCAACATGATTTTGTGAAAGGGAAATTATGTTGAACCAATTTATTGGAGTTCTTTGAGGGAGTTACATGTGCTGTGGATAAAGGGGAACCGGTGGATGTATTGTACTTAGATTTCCAGAAGACATTTGACAAGGTGCCACATCAAAGGTTATTGTAGAAAATAAAAGCTCATGGAGTAGGGGGTAATATATTGGCATGGATAGAAGATTGACTAGCTAACAGGAAACAGGGTAGGCATAAATGGGTCATTTTCTGGTTGGCATGATGTAATGAGTGGTGTGCCACAGGGATCTGTGCTGGGGCCTCAACTTTTTACAATTTATATAAATGACTTGGATGAAGAGACCAGAGGTATGATTGCTAAATTTGCTGATGACACAAAGATAGGTAGGAAAGTAAGTTGTGAAGAGGACATAAGGAGGCTACAAAGGGATATAGATAGATTAAGTGAGTGGGCAAAGACCTGGCAAATAGAGTATAATGTGGGAAAGTGTGAAATTGTCCACTTTCGCATGAAGAATAAAAAAGAAGCATGTTATCTAAATGGTGAGAGATTGCAGAGCTCTGAGATGCAGAGGGATCTGGGTGTCCTAGTGCATGAATAGCAAAAGGTTAGTATGCAGGTACAGCACGTAATTAGGAAAGCTAATAGAATGTTATTGTTTATCGCGAGGGGAATTGAATATAAAAGTAGGGAGGTTATGCTTCAGCTATTCAACGCATTGGTGAAACCATATCTGGAGTACTGTGTACAGTACTGGTCGCCTTATTTAAGGAAGGATGTAAATGCATTGGAAGCAGTACAGAGAAGGTTTACTAGACTAATACCTGGAATGGGCAGGCTATCTTACGAGGAAAGATTGGACAAGCTAGGCTTGTATCCACTGGAATTTATAAGTGTAAGAGGTGACTTGATTGAAGCATATAAGATCCTGAGGGGTCTTGACAGGGTGGATGTGGAAAGAATGTTTCGCCTTGTGGGAGAATCTAGAACTAGGGGTTGCCCATTTCAGACAGAGATGAGGAGAAATTTTTTCTCTCCGTGAGTCGTGAGTCTTTGAAATTCTGTTCCTGAAAAGGTGGTAGAAGCAGAGTCTTTGAATATTTTTAAGGCAGAGGTAGATAGATTCTTGATCAGCAAGGGGGTGGAAGGTTATCGGGAGTAGGTGGAAATGTGGAGTAATCAGTTCAGCCATGAATGTATTGAATGGTGGAGCAGGCTTGAAGGACCGAGTGGCCTACACCTGCTCCTAATTCATATGTTCGTATGTTTGAAGTAAGAGATTCATAGCTGCAAGTCATTTTGACTGTTTTAATAACTTAAATTGGACAAATGTTTTTTCCTTTGGATGCACTGCAAGAAGCTAAGCACTTTATTAATAAATCTGGCTGTTTTTCAAATTTTAATCTGATATGCTAGAAGTTTCAGAAAACTAGGAAGTTGTTTCTCATTATTGAATAAAAATATAAGTAATTAAATTAAACAGGGCAGTATCTGCTGGTAAATTTAATGAGTTATTAGATGTTCATGAAACACAGAAATATTGTGACTTTTTTTTTATTGAAGCTATTTACAAACTTATGAAAAGGCTGATATAAGAAGTTGGTACATCAAGCCTGTCCCAAACAATCACAATCCAACTAAGCATCATGACCCTAGTGTTCCTTTCCACAGCAGCCATATAATCTCCTGGGAAAAGACAAGTAAATAGATTTTTAAAAAAAAATCCTACTAGGTCAATTCAGGAAAAACAGTCTGTGAAGTTCCTTTCTGACCCTGTGAGGTGATCAAAAATGAGTTCAGGAGCTTAGAGTGACCATGAGGTACACACCTAACATCCCACCTACTTTTTCAAAGCCAGTGATGTTAGTCACAGAAGGGAACTTGGCCATCTCCTTTTTGAACTGTTGCAGAGGGATCTGTGGTCACATGTGCCATTAACTTATTCCAAGTACAGATAACTGCATAGCAAAGAAAAATCTGTTGATATATAATCGATTCTGCTGGACTGTGCAGCTTTGTGATAGGCAAATCAAGTGGTTATACTTTCCAAGACCTATTTTGGTGCAATAATCTAGTAAGGACAGTTTATCTGACTTTTTTTTTTAACCCCCTTGACTCCTTATGGTACTTCCCAGCTTAGATTAGACCATGAACAGAGTAGGGGATAGAATCTGTGCTTCCCTCACTCTTTAGAGTTATGTTTTGTGTTCCAACATGAAGTATTAGTGCCATCATTATATGTAGAACCAGATATTTAATTTCATTGACTGCAGTGGAACTGAATATCAGGCGCTGCATATAACAGGTAGTTGATCCGATGCTGCCCATTTTGCGCCACTGCCCGATGCAACAAATTTCCGTCCCTATTACTCTTCCCATGCAGAGTGCACTTGCCCTTGGCTCAGACAACTTGCTGCATCAGGTTACCTCTCTGAGAGGTCAGAATGTGATGATGGTGTGAGTGACTGCCTCTTGCATCCCAGATGAAAGCTGCTGAACTTGTATGACTTGTAGAATCTCAGTTGGTTGCAGTATGTGAATTGAGCAGCTTAGCCATGGTTGACTTGCTTATGAGTTTGTAACCCAAGTACTTTAACAGATTAAGATGATGGAGTTATTGTGATGCATACTTTATAGCATCCTTTCTCTGACTCATTGGCTGATGCTTGGAAGCTGTCAACACAGAGACAATTCATGTCGCATTGTAATTTGAAAGCTGAACAAGTTTCAGTAGTTGCTTGTTTGAAAAATGATTGGTAGATGACAACCGTGAGGGGTGAGTGTAAAATAAAACACTACAACAAAATATTCTATATTCCAGCCATTGGCACTGGTCGAACCTTACAGAATATTTAATTAGTTTTTAAATGATTGGTTTGATTTATTGATTCCCCCCTCCCCTTGTCGTGGGAGGAGGTGTTTGGTGATTGAAATACATTTGTATCACCATCTCAACTGTGTAAGTAGTAAATTAGATTTCTTATTTGGTTTTCTCCTTTTTGAATAGGCTAGCTAAAATACTGCATCCACTGTTTTATGTTCTTCAACCTGATTGGACAAAAGCAAAATACTGCAAATGCTGGAAATCTGAAATAAAACAAGAAATGCTGGAAATACTCAGCAGGTCTGGCAGCATCTGTGGAGAGAGAAGCAGTTAATGTTTCAGGTCAGTGACTTTTCATCAGAACTGACAAATATTAGAAATGTAAAAAGTTTTAAACAAGTAAAGCGGGGGTGGGGCAAGAGATAACAAAAGAGAAGGTGGTGATAGGACAAGGTCACGGAGAATAACTGGCCAGAAGGTCATGGAACAAAGGCAAACGGTATGTTAATGGTGTGGTGAAAGACCAGTGTGTTGTCTTTCACCACACCATTAACATACCGTTTGCCTTTGTTCCATGACCTTCGGGCCAGTTATTCTCAGTGACCTTGTCCTATCACCACCTTCTCTTTTGTTATCTCTTGCCCCCCCCCCCCCCCCCCCTTTACTCCTTTTACATTTCTAATATTTGTCAGTTCTGATGAAGGGTCACTGACCTGAAACGTTAACTCTGCTTCCCTCTCCACAGATGCTGCCAGACCTGCTGAGTATTTCCAGCATTTCTTGTTTTTATATTATATATTATAAAAGATCTAAATGGCTTCTAACACTTTGCAAGAGCTTTGCATGGTGGAGGTCACGTAAGGGAAAGCTACAGTTGTAAAACTGTTGCAGAAATGATTTCTTTAACTAAGAAGGAAGCTTGAAGGTACTATACTTTGTGTAGCATTAGAGCTCCAACATATTGTGAACAACTGATCTCAAACTTGGCAGGGTGTCCAGTAAAGATCTGTCACTTCCCCATAGGAAGGTGTTGCAAAGTCAGAGTAAAGTTTACTAGTGATTTTTTTTCCCCCAGTTTCATTCTTCTGGTTTAGCTTCTTGACTTCTAGAATTCTTTTCTCCTGTTATGCCTTGGGTACTGTAATTTTCTCAAAGTCACTTTAAAACTCCAACTGGCAACTGTGGGGGCAGAATGGCTATGATGGGACTTGTGATTTTTAAATCTAAATTTTTAATGTACTACTATCTAAACTGATGAAAATGTAAACTTTTTGAATGTAATTTATGGTAAAGGCCACGATAATCCCTTGTGATTAGAGGCAACTTCTTAACACACACACCATCCATTTTGTACATCAGTTTAATAAAGTGAAATCCTTTCCTTCAGAGTTGTATTTTACCAAGCACAGCATTGAATAATCTTCTATTAAATAGTTTTATCAAAGTCACCAGATAGTGTCAGGCTGTGCAAACCAGGATTTACATTCCATGTGGTGAAATGATATTGAGTAAAATACAGTTATCCGTGATTAACAATTTCTATAATCCATGGAGAATAATCAATGACGAGAGGTATGCTACTCAGGATTTGTATGACAACTTGAGAGCAAAAGCTTTCATAAATTTCTACAAAACTAGAGAAGTCATCTTGAATGGCGGGGGTGGGGGGAGTGGGTGGTGATGGTGGCGGTGGTGTGGAGGAGGAAGGCTGGGTGAACAGTGTGGTGTTACCAACATTGTAGCTGCTTAGTTTTGCACGTTCAGTAAACATACAAAACCTCACTTTTAGTTTTCACAGGTTGTCATTTACTGAATACAATCTAACAAGTGTATTTGTTTTAGATGAAATTTCCTTTCAATTAATATCAAAGGTATTTCTCTGCAGAGATAATTCATTTTTGAGTAACTCATCACATCAGGTACTTGTATTGCGCTTATTGGCATTCAAATGGACTGCAACATTTTTTGAATAGCCAGCTTATTTTCACACATCTGCCATTTGACTGAGAGCATCATTATATTTCATAATGCAGTGAAGCACATCTGAAGTGGGGCTAGCACTGGCCTTAAAGAGCCGGCTCTTGCAACACCTCTTTTGCTTTTGGTTGCATTAGTACTCCAATATGACTGTTAGTAAGATTAACCATATTTTTATGTTCTTTAGCATGGTTATCCAGGTCAGTCTATCAAATGGTGTTGACCTCTCATTGATCTTAGTTGGAGATGTACATTTTGTTCTTTTTTTCATAAGAACCAGTTAATTATTACTGGTGACAAAAATGACCTTCAATTGAAATGAGAGGAAATCTATTAACTGAGATGGTGGGAACAACTGAAAGACTTTGCTTTTTGATCTCATCTTATTCCTAATACATCTAGCACTTCTAAGATACTGAATATAATAGAGGACCATGGTCATTTTAGCAAAAGATTCTTGGGATATGGGCATTACTGGCAAGGCCAGCATTTACTTCTCATCCCTAGTTGCCTATGAGAAGGTGGTAGTGGGTCACCTTGAACCACTTCAGTCCAAATGGTGAAGATACTATCATCATGCTGTTAATTAGAGAGTCTCAGGATTATAGTGCAGTGTGGTATTGATCATGGATGGCATCACAGATTCTGTGCTCATCTGTCTGCTACAGCAACAACAACTTGTATTTATATAACGCCTTTAACATAGCAAAACATCACAATGCACTTCACAAGAGCATTATCGATCAAAATTTGACACCGAGCCACATAAAGCGATATTAGGGCCGATAACCAAAGGTTTGGTGAAAAAAGTAGGTTTTAAGAAGCATCCTAAAAGGAGGAACGAGAGGTTGTGAGGCAGTGATGGGGAAGAGACTTGGCAGCTGAAGGTATGGCTGCCAGTGGTGGAGTGATTAAAATTGGGAATGATCAAGAGGCCAGAATTGGAGGAGTACAGACGTCTTGGAGGGGCAAAGTCTTGAAAGGATTTGAAAACAAGGATGAGAATTTTAAGATCGAGGCATTGCTTAACCCAGAGCCAATGTTTGTCAGTGAGTACAGGCAGGCGCGTATCCATTGTCTCTCGAGACAAGGAGGCCCAAAAGAAGACAGGGGTGATGGATGAAAGGGACTTGGTGCGAGTCAGGACATGGACAGCAGAATTTTGATCACCTCAAGATTACAAATGAAGGGTGGAAAATGAGAAGCCAGCCAGAAGTGTGTTGGAATAGTGAAGTCTCGAGGAAACAAAAGGCAAGTAGGAGCGTTTCAGCAGCAGATGAGCACGCACAGGCATTTTCCTGTAGAATAGGCCTGTATTAATACTGCAACTTTAACATCACCACAAAACCGTTTCCATTTCATAGTGACAGTCAGTATACCCTCCAGAATGAGGCACCACCCAATTCCAAAAAGACTTGCTAAGACACCTCAGCGAGGAGGCAATCTCGCCATGTTTGGGTTTGACGCCCCTGTGAGGATAACAGCGGTACAGTGTCAAATGTGGTTTAACTGGTGCTCCGATGGTCTGTTTGATTTTGTTTAAATTGGTTACACTCGCAGATTTAAAAAAATACTAGTCTAAAGTGATAATAGACTCTAATGAAACAGCCAAAGAATTACAGAAGAATTAAGACGCTATTTGTAAGGGCAGAACTATACTAGTTGCATTCTGTGCATACAATGGCAATAAAGTCTTCGGCATTAGAAGATAAAAAGAGGGATTAACATATATAAGGCATGAGGCATACTAACTAGGGAAGGGGTTGTAGGAGATCTGGGGGAGAAAAACTGAACTCTGACCATGTGTTATTGCAGAGCAGCAGTAGCAAATCAAACGGAATGCTGAGCTATTTTGCTAAATCGGTTGAGTTTCAGTCTAAGGTTGTCCTGCTGCAACTGTACATTGCTCTCGCTCGGCCACACCTTGAATACTGCATTCAGTTCTAGTCACTCAGACCTTCAATCTATGGGATCAGTACAGAGAAGGGCCTCAAGGTTGGTCACATCATTTATTACATTTCAGCATTTAAGTTTAACATTTAATTCCCTTTGCTGCCTGACCCATTCATATTTTCTCTGAACTGCTGCTGAATTTTGTTGAGCGATTTCATGTCCCATAACAGGTAAATAAAAAGGGAGATCAACAAGATTAAAACCTTGTACTTGGGAATTTACTGGGATTAAAGCTACGTTCTTCCACCTGATGAACAAAAGTGTTTTTATTTTAAAAAAAACTTAAAATTGGATTCGAGTACTCCCTATAAATAATATAGAATATCAACATGAAAGTAGTGTATTACTGAATTTATCAAAATCTAAAATCTTCTAATTTCCATATAATTTATGCTACCTGTCTGTAGTCCTGTCTTACCGGGGATGGTCGATTCCAGGCATTGTGCAGTTTTGTGAAAGTTCTGCCTCAAATGACAGTCATAGCTGAGAAACCAAGGAGTCCAAATTGCCATGTTACAAACTGCAACAATCAACTTTCATTTGTGGTTGCCTAAAAAGGCATATCTTTCCACAGCCTTAAATAAACCTGGCGCTTTCTAATCTCTGTCCAAGTTGCATTTTCCTGAAAATTTCTTTTTGCAATATTCTGTGCATGTGTCCACATAGATGTGTAATTTTGAAAAGTTTGGACATGCTTATCATTGGAAAACAATTTAAATGTTTTCCCTACTCTGACCTGGCGAGGGATCAAATGAAACTGCATTCCTGCAGTTTTTTTTTTACTTTGTTCTGACAGTGTTGGGCTATCTGTCCAGATGAGGGTTTTTTGGCAGCAATCTTTGTCTATAAATGTGACAGAAGAAAAATAATCCTGATTGGAATAAAGTAAGACATAATGGATTTATCAATTGGGTTCACAGATTGATGAAACAAGTAATAACTGTGGTACTACAGCAGGTATTAACAAAATGGAAGTGTTATGACCGAGGCGGGAGGAGTGCACTCTTCATTCTAGTTCTACTTCTTCACAGGTCACAACATATATTTAAATTTTCCCACTTACCGATATGGTCAATCATATACTCTATTTTTCCCAGAATAAAACACACTAACCAGGTTTCTTTCATAAACAATAAAATTATCAGTTTATTATAAAACAAGTCTTAACTAGAAATGGAAGTAAAGCATAAACACACAGATTGAAATATTACAGTTCCCTTTTTACCTTAGCCACTCACACACGCACACATTTACCGGTTAACCGGAAAAATAAAAGGGATTTTTGTTTGAGCTCTGTTACAGACAAAAAAACACTTGGGCCAGATACTGTCTCATTCTTGAAGAAACAGCAGATGAGATATGTTGTGCTCCAAAACTGGCATACAGTCTGGCCTCTAAGTACACGTAGACAAGTCACTGGGATCTTTTAGAACAGTTCTTTTCAGGCAGCATTGCGAATTTTCTTCAAAGGCTTTTCTTCAAAGACAGGATACAATATGAGTTGACACAGTGGACTTCTTGGGGTCTTTTAGAGAGGTGCTGGAAAGCTGAGCTGGGTTGTGGTCTTCTCCTCTTACTTGGGAATTCTCTTCTCTCCTTGGAAGTTCTCCTCTTCTGCAGGCTTTTTAAAGAGATGGAACAGGCTGGGCTGCGCTGGGGTTCTGTCCTTCAGTTTTATTTTTTAAGAATTCCAGACCCTCTTAAACAGTTAATTCCCAACTCTGAACAATTCAAAAGTGAAGCTAGAAACGGAAAGTCCACTAAAATAAAAACAAAATACTGCAGATGCTGGAAATCTGAAACAAAAACACAAAGTGCTGGAAATACTGTTCTGATGAAAGGTCACAGACTTGAAACGTTAACTTTGCTTCTCTCTCCACAGATACTGCCAAACCTGCTGAGTATTTCCAGCACTTTGTGTTTTTGTAACGGAAAGTCCACCTTCTGACCACTCGCTTCCCTGCACACATCTTCCCCTATTACCAGGGTTTCTGTTCTATTTTTAACCTGCATTATGTGACAACCAGTAAATGTTGTTGTCAAACAAGTCCTTTTCAGTGTCCTCTTGATGACCCTTTTGGGGGAAAAAAGCTCGTCCAACATTTCTTCAGTTTGACTATGCATCCTCAAAAAATATTTTTTACAAAAACAGAAGCACTTTCATAACAAAAGTGAAATGCAACACTTTTAAAGCTTAATATGCTGCAGTGATAGAAGCTTTACAGAAATTCGACTAACCACAACAGTATAGCAATTATTTTGTAATCCAATTCAATGAGGTGCACAAGTTTTTTTTTTTTACCTAAGTTGTAATGCAATGGCTACATTCTAAGATGTTTCCCAATTAGTGTCCAAGCCTGTATTTATCCACACACATTACTAAAATAGACAATTTGGTCATTATTTCATTGCTGTTTGTGGGACGTTGCTGCTGTTGGCTGCTGTGTTTTCTTACATTACAACAGTGACTCCATTTCAAAACTATTCATTGGCTGTAAAGAGCTTTGGGACGTCATGTAGTTTTGAGAGGTGCTATAAAAATGCAAGTCTTTCCTTCTAACTAGATTTTTTTTTTATTCATTTGTAGGATGTGGGCGTCGCTGGCTAGGCCAGCATTTATTGCCCACCCCTAACTGCCCTTGAGAGCCTTCTTGAACCGCTGCAGTCCATGTGGGGTTGGTGCATCCGCAGTGCTATTAGGAAGGGAGTTCCAGGATTTTGACCCAGCGACAGTGAAGGAACAGCGATATAGTTTCAAGTCAGGATGGTGTGTGGCTTGGAGGGGAACTTGCAGGTGCTGGTGGTGTTCCCATACATCTGCTGCCCTTGTCCTTCTAGGTGGTAGAGGTCGTGAGTTTGGAAGGTGCTGTTTAAGGAGCCTTGATGCATTGCTGCATAATCTAGAGGTTGCAGGGAATGTTGCTTGGCGAAACTGTAAGAGGCAGGTAGTGTTTGAAACTCCCTGATTTTATTTGATTATCAGTTCATTGGGTGCATTTTTGGAGTCTCTGCTGTCTCTGAAGAGTCTTGCTTGATAGAAGTGCAGATTGCATAGTTGAACCTGGAGTCAGCAAGGGCCATTTGCAGGACCTCTGATTTTATGGTTTTCCAAAAACAAACTGGGTTGGGAGCATTCGTTCTTGATTCCCTGATCTGTGCTCCTGCTGAATGAGACCACGTGTGGGGAGCAGAAAATTTTCCCATTTTGCTGTTTCTGCCTGTTCCATGCCTTGGATCCCTCTTGCCTTGGTATAAGGAAATGTGGGATAGTCAACTTCCCAGTAATGCTCAAATCACTTTTTTCTCACTGTTGGAGCTGGAGTGTTAGTAAGATCTTGAAATATCTGGGTTGGAAGCACACTGTAGCTGGTGTTCATGTATACTTTTCCAGAAGAAATGTGTATTTAGGTTGGTGGGAATGACTACAGTTTGTACACATTTCTGTATTGTCAATCTGATATTTTAAAGAAATTGAACATTGAGTCTTCTAACATGTATAAACAAGCACAATATGTTTTGCATTTTCAACAGAACAGACTGAAATAATCCCAACTGGGAAGGATATGCCTTAATCATTTTTTAAGGTTGGGGGTGGGGGGGGGGGGGTGATTTTATGAGACATATCTGGTCTGTTCACCACCCTACACAGAAGAAACATAACTATCATCAATAACTTGTCTTTATATGGTAATGATTCTGTTGTTGAAATGAATGAGACGTGGAGCCTTGCAATTTGCCGGCTATAGGTGGTGTGATGTCAGCAGTATACAGTACCGATTTTCATTGGGGATACCAGTCAGCAGAAGCCACTGCAAAAACTGTCAAAACAAGCTTGCTGAAGAAATGATGTGTAGATGTTAAATAGGAATTTAAGATGCCTTCCACCAAAATAACCAAGAAAGTGACAGCAGTATTTTTAGAAAAATGTAATTCCCTCCAGGCTGCTAGAATATTAAATTATTCTACTTTCATGTTAGTTTTTTTTTGCATCCTTTGAGAAAGTGAGATTTGAGATTACAGATGAACCAACCAAATGGGGTCATTATTGCAGCTCAATTCATCCGTTGCAGAATTTGGTTTGATTTAAGATAAATAAGGTGTTGAAGTGGGAACAATGTTGTCTTGCAAAAAATTCTCTCTGAAGCTGTGTGTGGAGATCTTGGGAAATACATTATTAAATATATCTTCCTTTACACAGTGTGTATTGATGCAGTACTCTAAATCTGAATGCAATGTGCGGCAAGCAAACATTGCTGAATTAGAACTGTGCCTGCACATCACTGTGTTTAATGGCCAAGTTGATTTGAATTTGGTTTTAACCGTTGATGTAGACAATGCAGCTCAAAGCATTAATTACTGTTGTATACTCTTTATTGAATTCTCCTTTTAATGCTGATGCAGAGTAGCTGCATAATTTGCGCATCAGTTCCGATGGTGCTTTGGTGGGATCATGGTATTGTGCTCTAGTAATATTATTGGGTCATAATGCTGTTTCTAGTGTAACAGGTTGTTGACAGCAGTGTTGGGAGGAATGGTCACATACAACACCTCCAAATGTGTGAGCTCTGCGTTCCCCTGCTCAACCACTATTAATACCTCTTGAAAACAGATTACAGTCTTGTCAGCCGTAGGAACTACTTCACGTTTGTTGCTGAAAAAGCTTTCCACAATTTCACATTCCTTACTTTGGTAGTGGAGGACTAAAGATCGGGAGTGTGTCTCCCTACTTTCAAAAAACCAGAGGTGTTCTGTGAAAATATATATTTTCTAAAGGGAAAAGAAATGGTTTTGTGGTGTAATGTTTTCAACACCCAAAAAACAGCAGTCTTGCTTTTAACTTGTCCAAGTGCAGTTTGTGGCTAACTTATTTTTAGTCATAGAGTTTTACAGCACTGAAACAGGCCCTTTGGCCCATTGTGTCTGTGCCGGCCATCGCACACCTAACTATTCTAATCCTATTTTCCAGCACTTGGCCCGTAGCCTTGTATGCTATGGCGTTTCAAGTGTTCATCTAAATACTACTTAAATGTTGTGAGGGTTTCTGCCTCTTATGACCCCTTCAGGTAGTGCGTTCCAGATTCCAACCATCCTCTGGGTGAAAATTTTGTTACTCAAATCCCCTCAACCTCCTGCCCCTTACCTTAAATCTATGCCCCCTGGTTATTGACCCCTCCGCTAAGGGGGGAAAAGTTTCTTTCTATCTATCCTATCAATGCCCCACATAATTTTGTATACCTCAATCAGGTCCCCCCTCAGCTTTCTCTGCTCTAAGGAAAACAACCCTAGCCTTTCCAGTCTCTCTCCATAGCTGTGGGCCGAAGGGCCTGTTTCAATGCTGTATCTCTAAATAATAATAAAATAATAACATCCTGGTGAATCTCCTCTGTACCCTCTCCTCTGCAGTGAAGTCCAACCTGTTATTTCTATCTTCAAATATGGTCTTAGAATTGCTGTTTTAATTGTGGAAAGCTCCTGTTTATTCAGCAATGTATGGGCTGGTATAGATATGTAATAAGTGATTTTCACCCCCTCAGTATAACACTGAAATTCATTTAAATTATTTAAATTTTGCCAGCATCTTCTGATATAACATTTTGCTGAACATTACTGGATATAAATGTTTGTCATGGCTTGGACACTGAATTGAATGATGGAGGAAAAGCAATTTTCTTGACACAGCATTCTGGTTAAAACCTTCTCCAGTGCTACAAACTCTGGTCTTCGTTTTATTCAAAGCATGTTTTTGTGAAACCTGATGCAAGTTACCTCAGCACAGTACTGATTCTGACAGTAAGAGTTGAAAATCCAAATTTCTACAATCTCTTGCATCAACCCCAGCTATATACTTTAGGTATCATGTGCTTCTTGGAACCACAAAGTTATCTCTCATACTGTTGACGTGACTCCTTTTGCACCTGAATTCTCACTTGGGCATGTGATATTGCGTTGTGCTATTTTTAGAATTGCAAATAAGAGCACACAAACAGGGATTTAAATACAAGTCTTTTTTTTAAATAGTGAGATAATGTTAAATTGTTCTGGCTTTTATACTTTTTCAGAATATATCAATAACAAAATAGGGCAATTTTTTTAAAATGGAGAGGAATGTTATTAAAAGTTGCAAATAGCTCTGATTTGCATTCACAAGGGAACTAATGGAAAAACAGTCTTTCTAGTTTTGCATGCTTTGCAGCTACAGAAATGGTCTAGGAGCTCAAAACTGGGCGTCTGCGAGGTTCTGTGGGATGGCAGCAGCAGGATTGTATTCAGCCACCATCTGTAACCTCATGGCCTAGCATATCCCTCACTGTACGATTACCATCAAACCAGGGGATCAACCCTGGCTCAATGAGGAGTGCAGGAGAGCATGTCAGGAACAGCACCAGGCATACCTAAAAATGAGGTGCCAATCTGGTGAAGCTACTACACAGGACTACATGCATGCTAAACAGTGTAAGCAGCATGCTATAAACAGAGCTAAGCAATCTCTCAATCAACGGATCAGATCAAAGCTCTGCAGTCCTGCCACATCTTGTCGTGAGTGGTGGTGGACAATTAAACTAACAGGAGGAGGAGGCTCCACAAACATCCCCATCCTCAATGATGAGGGAGTGCAGCACGTCGGTGCAAAAGACGAGGCTGAAACATTTGCAACCATCTTCAGCCAGAAGTGCCAAATGGATGATCCATCTTGGCCAGCACCTGAGGTTCCCAGCATCACAGCTGCCAGTGTTCAGTTAATTCAATTCACTCTGTGATATGAAGAAATGGCTGAAGGCACTGGATACAGCAAAGGCTATCCAGTCTGACAATATCCCAGCTGCTATACTGAAGACTTATGCTCCAGAACTAGTGCACCCCTAGCCAAACTGTTCCAGTACAGCTACAACACTGGCATCTTCCCGACAATGTGGAAAATTACCCAGGTAGGTCCTGCCCACAAAAAGCAAGGCAAATCCAATCTGGCCAATTATCACTTAATCAGTCTGCTCTCACTGTATAATTGACAGCGCTATCAAGCGACACTTTCTCAGCAATAACCTGTTCACCGATCCTCAGTTTGGGTTCTGCCAAGGCCACTTGGCTCCTGACCTCATTACAGCCTTGGCCCAAAGATAGATAAAAGAGCTGAATTCCAGAAGTGAGGTGAAAGCCATTGCCTTTGACAACAAGGCAGCATTTGACTGAGTGTGGCATCAATTCAGTGTCCAAGCCATGAAGAACATTTATGTCCAGTAATGTTCGGCAAAATTGAAGTCAATGGGAGTCGGTGGGGTGGTGGGGTGGGAGCTCTCCACTTGTTGGAGTCATACCTAGCACAAAGGAAGATGCTTGTGGTTGTTGGCCTCCATCTTCTCAGACCCAGGACATCACTGCAGGAGTTCTTCAGGGTAGTGTCCTAGGCCCAACCATCTTCAGCTGCTTCATCCCCAACTTGAGTACTGAATGCAGTTCTAGTCACCTCATAACAGAAAGGATGTAATTGCACTAGAGAGGGTACAAAGGAGATTTTCGAGAATGTTGCCAGGACTGGAAAATTGCAGCTACGAGGAAAGATTGGATAGGCTGGGGCTGTTCTCTTTGGAACAGAGGAGGCTGTGGGGAGATTTGGTGGAGGTGTACAAGGTTGTGAGGGGCCTGGATAGAAAGAATGGGAAGGATCTATTTTCCTTAGCAGAGGGGGCATGGATCTAAAATGATTAATAGAAGGATTAGAGGGGAGATGAGGGAAAATAAATTTCAACCAGAGGGTGGTAGGGTTCTGGAAGTCACTGCCTAACAGGGTGATAGAGGCAGTAGCCCTCAACTCATTTAAAAGATGTCTGGATGTGCAGCTGAAGTCCTGCATCCTCCAGGGTTACAAACCAAGTGCTAGAAAATGGGATTAGGATAAATTGCTCATTTTTCGGCCAGCACAGATGTGATGGGCAGAGTGGCCTCCTCCTGTGCTGTAAATTTTTTTTTAACATTTTCAGCTATTTAGCAAAGGAGGAATGTGCAAATATGAGGGGATGGGGTGGAGGAGTGGCTGTACATCAGTTGCTGCTTAGGAGAACCAGCATGGACGTGATGGGTCGAATGGTGTTCTTCTGTACTTACGATTCTATGATTCATCAATGACTTTCCCTGCATCATAAGTGGGGATGTTTGCTGCTGATTGCAGTGTTCTGTACTATTCGAGACTCTTTGGATACTGAAGCAGTCCGCGTCCGAACGCAGCCAGACCTGGACAACACTCAAACTTGGGCTGTTAAGTGACAAGTAACATTTGTGCCACACAAATTCCAGGCAATGACCATCTTCAACATGACCGAATCTAACCATCTTCCCCATGACGTTCAATGGCATTACCATCCCTGAATTCCCCACTAACAACATCCTTGGGGTTACCATTGCTCAGAAACTTAACTGGACCAGCCTTATAAATACTCTGGCTACAAGAGCTGATCAGAGGCTGGGGATTCTGTGGCAAGTAACTTACCTCCTGACTCCCCAAAGCCTGTCCACCATCTACAAAGCACAAGTCAGGAGTGTGATGGAATACTCTCCACTTGTCTGGATGAATGCAGCTCCAACAACAATCAAGAAGCTTGACACCAGCCAAGACAAAGCAGCCCACTTGATTGGCACCCCATCCACCACCTTAAACATTCACTGCCTCCACCAATAACACACAGTGGCAGCAGTGTACCATCTACAGGATGCACTGCAGTAGCTTGCCAAGTCTCCTTCAACAGAACCTTCCAAACCTGCGACCTCTACTATCTCAGAGAACAAGGCAGCAGGCACATAGGAACATCATTACTTGCAAGTTCCCCTCCATGTCACACACCATCCTGACTTGGAACTATATCGTCATTCCTTCACTGTTGCTGGGTCAAAAAGTTGGAACTCCCTTCCTGTCAACACTGTGGGTGTACTTATACCCTATGGACTGCAGCAGTTCAAGGAGGTCTGCACATGTTTTTGTGCACCTGGGTTACGATTTGCGATCTGCCCGCACTGGTTCCCATTGAGGAAGACAGCACGCAAACTCCATGCTGCCTCCTCATTCCACTACCACCACCTTCAACAGGGCAATTAGGGTTGGGCAACATGCTGGTGCCCACATCCCATGGAAGAATTTAAAAAAAACAACTCAAATTTATCAAGGTCACTTAATATCATATCTCAACTATTTATGTATGTAGAATGTGACAGTTCTTCGGTATCTGAGTGCATAATATCAGCAGGGGAGTATTGGGGTGAGGGCTGGGGCTGGGTGTAAAGCAAGAGGTCCATGGTCATTTTTTCTGCAGCTTGCTCATGATGCCAGCTAGCAGGATGAGAGTGAAGTGGGTGTTGAGAAGGGCCAGAAGGAAATATCATGCCATCATCATGAATGGTCTTGGTGACGCCGGATGCTACAGGCTCTGTTACGCTTAGCCCCGTGATTTAGAGCACCATCTCTTTTGTCCATCTCCTCAGTGGATTATTGGGTGCCTGGCCCCGCTGGTTCTCTGCTGCTCCCTTCTGTTGTGCGATATCTTGTCCTGCGAGAGAGAGAGAGCAGAATGTAAGTGATTGTTTAGCACTTTGGGTGTTGTGCATGTCATAGCTGAATAGGTGGAGGTATGTTTTTAGCACAACTAGGTAAGATATAAAGGTGTCAAATGTACATATATCCATATATTAATTTGAAAAAAGTTAAGCCCATCAGTGAAACTCCCATCCTGAGGATCCAATCCGATCCTAATTCTAATTATAGGTGAAAGTGTGATCCCGGGGAAAACAGATTTCCACCTCCCTCTCCCCAGCATTTCTTTTTAACCATTGACCACTATGACCCAGATAAAATCTGAGACGGCCAAGTGCAAATGGCAGCCAAGAGTAAGATTAAGACCTAGATCTACTTGTCTCAACAGGTCTACACAGTACAGCCAGTGCAATCATTGCAGTTTAAAAATCTGCTCTGATATGCCCTTCTTTGTTAATGGTTATTACAACATACTGTTTGAAATTTTATTGATTTTTGACATGAGGGCAGTGCTAAATATAGGTGTATATGTTTGAGGACACCATATGAATAACAACTTTGTTTTTGCGAGGATATTTTGACATCGTTTGGGAGTGGCAAACTGCATAGAAACAGAGGTTTCTGTTGGCAACTGCAACAAACAGACTTTCTATTTATATCTGCTTCATTTACCAACAACAAAGGTGTGCCATGAGCAGAGCTGGGCTTAACTGTGAAGCCCTACATGGTTGACTAGCCTTCCGACCCAGATTTGCAGATGCTTCCAGTACTGTACAACTGCCATCTTGAAAAATTATCTTTGCAACCTTTTTAATGCAATTAGATTGGTCAAGTAAACGTATCCGAAACTGTTCAAAGTTTATAGATGTTTAACTATTAACCTCGTGAAAGCTTTAACCACCCAAGACTGGTCTGACCGGCATTAGCTATTCTGAATTGCTTTGGCATAATGTAACCAAATCAGCTGTAGTGCTTTGTAAGCACTATAATAAGTATCTTTTTATGTTGTGTTTGCTTTTTTTTTTGCAATCAAATGAGCCCCATATTATTTCTTCCCTCTTTCCCTGTTGTTTCCAAGCCATACTACAGCACCAACATAACTTTATATAGTGTCTTTAACTTAGAAAAATATCCCAAGGCACTTCACCGGAGGGTTATCAAGCAAAATTTGACACCAAGCCACCAGGTGACAAGGTAGCTTTTAGAAGTGTCTCATAGGAAGAAAGAGAGGCGTAGAAGTTTAGGGAGGTAATTTCAGCATTGGGGATTAGGCAGCTGAAGGTATGGCACCCAGTTAGGGGAGTGTATTCTGAGAGAGGGTAAAACACAGCTTTCGTTAAGGATGGGGCAGAGATGGCTCAGAATTAGTTTTGAGCTTGTCTGAACAGTCTAATTTGCGGGTTTAGACTTGCAACAACATCAGCTTTCCAAATGTAAAATTCTTACCTTTTAGTGAGCCACTTAGAGTACTATTGTTGGTATCGAAGGGGATATTGCCTGGACTGGAGAATTTTAATTGAGGAAAGATTGGATAGGCTAGGGTTGTTTTCTTTGGAACAGAGGAGGCTGAGGGGAGACCTATTTGAAGTGTATAAAATTATGAAGGGTCTAGATAGAGTGGATAGGAAGACCCTATTCCCCTCAGTTGAGGGGTCCATAACCAGGGGCATAGATTTAGGGTAAGATGTAGAAGATTTAGAGGGGATTCGAGGGGTAATTTTTTCACCCACAGGGTGTTGAAGATCTAGAACTCACTGCCTGAAAGGGTGATAGAGGCAGAAACCCTCATAACATTTTAAAAATACTTGGATATGCACTTGCAGTACCATAACCTACAAGTCTACAGACCAAAAGCTGGAAAGTGGGCTTAGGCTGGATGGCTACTTGTCGGCCAGCATGGACACGATGGGCTGAATGGCCTCTTTCAGTGCTGTAAATTTCTAGCATTTCTATGATTCTGTGATCTAGGCTTCCCTCTAGTTTTCTGATTTGTTAATTAGAGAAAAATGTAGGACTGCATTTATGGGATTGGTTGGGAAATGGAGTTACAATATAATGGTACTGATCCCATTTGAGGTGATGGAATTTCTACATCCGCTTTCTCCTGTTGAGGAAATGACCTAGTCTGATGATGCCTTTCTTATGTCAATTATTGGAACACATCTGGGAGTATCAGATTGGGAAAAGGGCAGATGGGTCCTGTGGAATTTTCAGAGGAGCACATGGATGTAGTGGGTTGTTTTGGAGACCCAGGCGAGCTGTCTAGATTCCGTCCTGTTTGTGAAGTTGGAAGTATTTGCACGTTCTTGGATTTGATGACGTCTTCTATAAAATATTAAAATGAAGTCACCAAAATTGGATTCTTTGCATATAATTTTAAATAAATTTTCATGTGTTGCATATTTATATATTTTAAAAAAGTCTTCTTAGTCTGTCTTATCAATGAAGCGTTCAATTCCATATGGTGGTTGCAAGTGCTGTAATAAAGGCTGTGACTTTTCCCTTCTCTCTCTTCCTCGATATTACACGTGTGGTATATCTTATCTTGATTGGAGTGAGTTTAAAAATTTCAAGTTAGGGGAGTGTATTCTGAGAGAGGGTAAAACACAGCTTTCGTTAAGGATGGGGCAGAGATGGCTCAGAATTAGTTTTGAGCTTGTCTGAACAGTCTAATTTGCGGGTTTAGACTTGCAACAACATCAGCTTTCCAAATGTAAAATTCTTACCTTTTAGTGAGCCACTTAGAGTACTATTGTTGGTATCGAAGGGGATGAAGGCGATGGGCTACTAATCTCTTGACCAAGGATAACAGCCATAATTGCTTGGGAGAATAGAAATGTAAATGAAAAATTGTAATTAAAATAAAACAAAGAACTCTGAAAGCAGAGTATAAATAGTAGATTTTTTGTTCAACTTTTGTTAAGCATTATTTGACATGGTACATTTTTTGTACCCCAACTGCCTTAATCATTAGGCCCATATGTTGTGTGGATGCTGTACTGAACATTCTAAAATGATAGATGGCTTATTTTAGCTTCCGGTTGTTATTTTTCAGGGGATGTTTTGTTCCAGATGGCAGAGGTCCACAGGCAGATTCAGATACAGCTCGAAGAAATGGTGAGTATTCCTTTTAAGGTATTATGAGTGCACGGTTGGATTCGCGAAAGCTTGTACCTGATGAGCAAAAGTTTCTGTCAAGGGATTTATGTATATTACATTCTGTTATTTATTCTTGTGAAGGGGATACCTTTTAGCTGAAATAGCTCCAAATGAATATAGTTTTGCCAAATTAGACACTCCGCTGGATTTTGTTCTCCCCCAGGTGTCGGGGTCCAAGGTGGGTGGGTGGAGGCCTGAAGGTGCCTCTGGAAGAGGGCTGCCATGCACCTCGATGCCGGAAAGGCCCGGCCTGATATTACCAGAGGCGGCACCACCCCTCCCCCCCCCCCCCCCCGCCACGTGGCAACGGGACCCCCGTTTGCACGTTTAAATAAATTAAACTGAATGAATAAATGATACTTATGTCGCCGCCTGATGTTCAGCTGCGATTTTTGGGCCCGTGGCTGACACTCCCGCGCCTTCAGATCCTTGTCCGGGGAAATGAGGCGCCACACTGGTGGGGAGGGAGGAGATAAATTTCTCAGTGCTGGGGTGGGGTGGGGGAGCAGGCTCAAAGTAACACCATTGGTGTAGGGGATGGTGGGAAGGGTTGGAGGTTAAAGTTTATGCAATTTGGCGGGGAGGGGCAAGGTCAGATGGACAAAGTAAGTGTTTTGGGGGGGAGAGGGCAAATAATTAATTTAATTGTTGTTGGGGGAGTGGGAGAGGGGCAGGAGAAATGTCTTTATATATTTTTATTCACTTTGTCTTTAAATATTTAAATTTCCCAGGAGGGCTGACAGCCCTTTAAAAATGGCGTCAACGCCTCCGTATAGGTAACGGACGCCATTGCCAGGGACGGACAGCCAGCCCTCTCCATGTGATTGGGGGGAGGGGGCTGCCCACCTCGGCTCTGTAAATGAGCCGCTGCACGGAAGATTGCAGTGGCTCCCTGCCCGTGACATGTGACTCGCATAGGCGGGCTGCTGTATTTTCTGCTCGCCGATTCAGCCCTTACATCTGTGTTCAAATCTTGTTTGCCTGTTGAGAGAATGTGTTTGACATTTAGCCAGCAAATTAAAATCAGAACTGCCAAAAAGCAGTTTTTTCAAGTAAAGATCACATTTGTCATCTTTGCTCTTTGAAGTATTTAATCAATGTATCAGGTGAAATTCTTGATTAGGGAACGAGGTGAAACAGAATAGTAGTATGTACCTTTTAGGATAGAAATCCAAGTTAATTAGCGTGGAGAGAATGTGTGTGTGTGGGGGGAGGGGTAAAATTATAGCTTTTAAGGAGCTGAACTTGTGGAGGAGGGAAGCATCACTTGCACATGACTAATCTGAGGATCCAAGGTACAATCAGTGCCTCTGCAATGTGGGTGTGTGTGGGTGTTCAGGGGGTTTCTTGTGCTCTTGACATTATTGAAATTAAATGTTGTAAGTCCTACAGCTGACATTTTCTTGTCGTTGCAGTTGAAAGTGTTCCACACTGAGCTACTGATGCAACTGGAACAGAAGGTTGAATTAGATGCCAAATACTTAAGTGTAAGTTTCAGGCTGAATTCTGTGCTGTCACACCACTTGATTAATAAGCTCATATTAATCTTTCAGTTCACTTTGTATCGTGTAATATTACAGCAAGAAAAAGTGGTATATTTTCAAATGCAAAATAAACAGATGGTATGAACTGATTATAAGTTTGTAATCTAATAGGGGTTCAGACTATGTAAGTGTTATGAACTCATGTGTTGAATTACAGCTTTGAACTTGTTCCTTTCCACCTATCATTTATAAGGAAAGAGTGGTGGTTTAAAAGAATTATGACTTAGGAAGTTTTTCAGGCAGACTTGGTTTCTGGAATGTCTTCTGAAACTTCTGGTTTAGACCTCCATATTGGCTTTTGGAAAAAGGTTTCCTGCCACAGCAGTTGCTATCAGCGGATGCTATAGACATTTTGCTAATTATTGCAATGCCATTCTGGAATGATGGACTTTATATATTTGAGTTAAATTTTGCACAGGACATGTTTGCTGACATGACCACATTATTTCATCCAATTCAGTCTTGCGGCTTTTTCTGTAGTTTTCCGATGGTAAGCTGGCCCATGATTTATTTTTCCAAAATATACTGGCCCATGATTCACTTATCAGTTAAAATGTTTGGGTTCATGTGGCATATGGACAAAGTTGTCTACTCAGACCTCGACGGAGAGACACATTTTAGTTCATAGTCACATTTTTTGTGTGTGTGGCTGTGTTTTTTTGCATGTTCTTGACTTATTAACCTTTTGTAATATTTTGTCTGTCTGGATCACTGGCATCAGAACGGTACCTTTGATTCAGAGAATTGCAAGTTTCTGTCAGTTGAGTGAATCTGCTTTTGAAATTAGGTGTAACATTAATAGTACTAATTTACTAATGAGTGAATGAAAACTATATGGTGTATACTATACGTTGGTGTCCTAAAGTTACAGAGGGGATTCCACAATAAATGTTGTCCAATTTCTAATGGTATGTGGCAGTCTTTGTTGCTGCTAGCTCCAAGACCACCTCATGCTGCCAGTCAGTCAAAAACTTCGTAACTTTACATGACACAGCTCATGTACCTTGAATTAGTTAGCTTTTAGTAGTTTATTTTTTGGACGATCTGGTATGTTTTTAATATCCATTGCCAGAAATGCAATTCTCACAACTTGGACTGGATGGGCTCAACAACAGCTAATGCATTTATATAATGCCTTTAGCATAATAATACATCCCAAAGTGCTCCAAAGGATTCTCTTGGCATTGTTCCTTCAAGTCTCCTATCTTTAGCTGTTAGATTCAAATCTTACTGAATAATGGATAATAGAGCAAGATGTGACTACTTTTATTGGCAGACCAAAGCCTTATCATATTTTCTGTTTTCGAAAGCCAGAACAGGTTCTCACCCGTATATTTTACTGATAGATGTGAAATGATGAACCTCATAATATGACGGCTGACAGATCAGTGTTTCAGAAACCATTAGGAAGTGAATTGAACTAAAAGCAGTTTGAAATCAATACCACAATTGTGCCTTGACTGACTTTAAAAAAAATTAAATCTTACCTTTTACTCCATGTTTTTTCTACTTTATTATTTCACAACAAAGGCAGACCTCTTTCATGTTGCTAAAGCAATATTGTCACCATTGACAGTTTTGTTAATTTACTTCTATTTGCATTTATCCCTTTAGGCAACATTGAAGAAGTATCAAGCTGAACACAAAGCCAGGCTGGAGTCACTGGAAAAGTGCCATGCGGAACTGAAGAAACTTCGAAGAAAGAGTCATGGGAGCAGGAACCCACAGAAATATGAAGATAAAGAAATGCAGGTATGGACTGTTCCCTCGTGGTTTGTCACATAATCAGTTATTTGAATACCTTCTGAAATTGTTCAAGAAAAACTCTACTGGAAAGGTTAATCTCAGGGGAGGAAGCGAGATGGAATTATTTTTCATTTCCTTTTTGGGAATGTGTTAGAGCACTGGTCTTTGCCTTTTTGGAACCTGAATGGGATGGAAAAACATTTCTCACTGTCAACTGATAGGAGCCTCTGTGAAGATAGTTTCAACTCAGCATGGGTACACAATACAAATGATTTGACGTTAAATTGCGAGTCTTGCTCAGCAAGGCCACAAGAATGGCTGCTGTTGGTGAATGGAAATGGTGCATGATGTCGCAGTGGATACTTTTCTGAGATTCAAAGAGTACATATTTAGGATGAGATGTACAGAGTTTTATTGCGTTACTGACGGGTGCACCTGAACTGGGAGTGCTCAATGTCGAAACTGGGTGTTTAGAGTGAAAATCTGTTCATTGTTTAATGCTGATGTTGGCTATTAACTATGCTTAAACAGAAAAGAATTGTAATCAGACCACTTACCATCTTGGAAAGATATAATTGTGTGATGACCTTGGTGAACACTTACATTGATAAGTTTAAGTTTATAATCTATTTGCACATTTTCTCAATTTACTTTCTTCAAAAACAGTTGCAGCCACCAACTTGACTTTTGACCCAGCCAAACAAGTTTCATATAGAACATAAAAATTAAATAATTTTAGCTATAATAGTTAAGCATAACCCTCAAATTAATAGCTTAATGTTAGAAATACTTGCAATCAGTTTCTCTGCAAAATCAGTCCCAGGAGTTAGAAATCCTCAGCACCCAAAGTTCGGGTGAAATTTTTAACTCTGAGAAACAGAACTCAATCCCTAGGGATGATGAAAACGTTAATTGTATCTTGAACAACTTTTCTAAAGTGATAAATAGTATTACATATATTTTATCTTTAGTTTTAGTATCAATAATATGTTCCAGCACAGACCCTTGGATAACAATCAAGCAGAAACCCTGATTGATATATTTTCTCCTCCCTAGCCTATGGATGCTGCGGCCAATTGTAGTGCTGCTAGTGATGGACCAGTTGTAATTATTTAACTCAAGGGATTAAAGCCGAGACCTCTCTGGTCTGTATAGCTTACCAATAAAACTCCAATTAATTTACATATCGAATCACTGGAGGAATATGAAACTTATTCCATACTTGGCTTCACCCTAGATTTGGAATGATGAGAGCTTGGTTCTCTCTGTACCGTTTTTCATACTGAATGCTGATGACAATTTCTTATGGCAAAATTATATATCCCATATAAAGTGATGGCTCCTGAATAAATATTTTCATGATATAACAATGAAAATAATTATTTTTTTTTTAAATTCCAGAATAGAGATGTAAATTGTGGTTAAACATATGGTTGCAACAGTTCGATTCATGTTAACTTCTTTGGACTTTTTAAATAATTGAACTCAATATATTAAATTTTAATGACTGCCTTGAATACATATTTTCTCATTGTAAAATCCCATAGTCTTGACATGTAGCAGTATGCTGCTGTATGTGCAATTTCACTAAATAGCTCAAAAAGCACCAGAGTAGGAATAGCAATATTTTCTTTCTTTCTCTAGCACTTGAATTCCATAAAGACTTGCACTGTAATTAAAGTAATTGTGTTTTTTAAGATTAACCTTTCTGTGGAATCATTCAAGCAGTGTGAGGGTCCTGTTAAAGTTTAGAGTTCACAGGCTTAAACCTTTTTAGTGTTCACAAGAAGATATATTTTACAACAACAGCAACTTGCATTTATATAGCACCTTTAATGTAATAAAGCATCTCAAGGTGCTTCACAGGAGCCTTTTTGACATCAAGCCACATAAGGAGCTATTAGGACAGGTGTTCAAAAACCTGGTCAAAGAGCGTGGTTTTAAGCTGTATTTTAAAAGAGGAGAGAGACCTAGAGAAGTGGAGAGGTTTAGGGAGGGAATCCCAGACATTAGGGCCAATGAGGCTGAAGATGCAGCCCCCAGTGGTGATGCAGTTAAAATTGGGAATGTGCAAGAGGCTAGAGTTGGAGGAGCCGAGACACCTTGGAGCTTGTTGGACTGGAGGCGATTACAGATATAGGAGGGGGAGGGATTTTGAAAACGAGGATGAGAATTTTAAAAATCAAAGTGGACTAGAAGCCAGTGTAGGTCAGTGAGCAGAACTGGTGCAAGTTAGGATACAGGCAGCAGAGTTTTGGATGAGTTTGAGTTTATGGATGGTGGATGGTGGGAGGCCGAATAGGAGAGCATTGGAATGGTCAAATTAGGAGGTAACAAAGGCATAAATGAGTGTTTTATTGGTTACCTTGGTTAAAAAAAAATGCTTTCATTGTTTCTGTAAAATGTGCTATTTTTTGACCTCCTTAAAGCTCCAGTAAATGTCTGATTTTGATGGAAAGAAAAGCTGCTTAACCTGGTCGCTTACTGTCTTCTGGTACCTACTGTATAAAATATAGTAAGAAATTTAGACTTGCTTTTCTGCTTTTTAAAGAGTGATGTGCTGCTCATGCATTTTGAAGCTGTTTTGTGCTCTTTCTGTTTCCTGCTCGTGCAACCAGAAGGATTATATCGACTGAGGTCCACAAGTTGTTAAAATATTTCATCACTTAGGGTCTTTTTTTGTACAACTGGCCAGTGAAAGTCCTCTATAAAATTTTCACATTTTTATTTACTTTGGTTGCCCATTTTTACGAATCAGACCAATATATCAGATCATATAGTGATACAGACCAGAATTAAGTTTAGAGAAACTAGTAGCAAATAGGCATTTAAGGGAAATGAAATGCAGTACTATACAATTCATTACTTAGCAAACTAAATTTATTTTGTGTGCTTGATGCCATGGAGACCTAACCATACTAGACACTTCTGCAGAATGTGCTGTTGCTATGATGTGTTGCTGAGAATCCTTGTGGCTCTGAGATGTGTTATCGCACCTCTTGCAGGGCCACTTTAGCTGCACACAAATGAGCTTATTAAAATTTATAGTCCTAAAGCATTTGGGCTTGTGTGCTTTGTACTCTGGAACGCTGTGTGCTGATGCTCCACTGCTCTTAAGAATCGCAAGGCACTGGTTCTTCCTTTGTAGAACAATAACTTGCCTCAACATGCCTCAGTCTTATGTGTGTAACCTCAAAGCAGCCCCCCTCCCCTCCCCTCCCCTCCCCATCCCCCAAAAATGTTTGTGCCAATTGTAACTCACCTCAGGAATAAAATAGGTCAGGGGAATTTCATTCATATGTATATGGTTACAATTGTTCAAATTAACACATTACTCTACTATACTTTATTTAGATGATATTGGCAGAAATTCTACCACATAGAATACCACTGTAACACGAATATTGTGTGCTGGGGATATTCTATCCCCCGTTATACACTAAAATGACTGATACTCTAGGTACAGTCTCTTTCAATTCTTCAAAACTGTACCTCTAAATAACCAAAGTGCATTTTAAAACTTTCTAACATAACTTTTTTACAAAGTGACTAATATGAAGAGTAGTTCTCTCCCCCCACCCCCCCCCCCCCAACCAACCCCCAACCCCACAACACATGCTCTTTGTCTAGTACAATGCTAACCACAATGAGTCATGTACAGTGCAATTGCTAGCAGTGTATCAGCAGTGCTTTTAGAGAGCTGTCATAACATTTTAAATCTGTTAAATGCTCTATGTAGGTGTGTGTTTCTAAGGACAATAGAAGTGACTGTTCCAAGAGTAAGAATTGGGCTTACAATATAAGACTTCCTCTAGGATTCCCTTGTAATGGAGGGTTTTAGTCTGTCAAATCTTGACAGTATGAACAAAATCACTTTTTTGTTGTATGTTTTATTATTGTTCCTTTACAAAAATGGTTTAAATGGATTAAGAAAGAACTAATGTAACAAATCAAATAGGATATGAATGAGATCATTGAAATGATTGAAAGATGCAAAATTGTCAGTGACTCAGAGGTTTATTTTCCAGTATATATTCACTTTTCATTTGCTTCAAGCATTTTATTACTGGTTCAATTTGTAAAATTTTGCTTTTGTATTTGATGCCTCTGAATAGCAAATCAAGGATTCCATTTACACCTTTATATAGTTTAATCTTGCATGGCCACGTTTAATGACCCATGTACCTGCACACCAAAGTCTTTTTACTCCTCTGGTCCATTCAAAATCTTACTCTTCAAGTTGAGTTTCCTTTCCCTGTTCTTGCTTCCAAAATGCATTATTTCATATTTCTGTGATACCAGACCTATTGTATCTTCCACCTATCTACCCTTCCTGCTAACCAATATATGCTGTTGTGGAGGCTTTCACAGTCCTTGTCACAATTTGTTACACCACCGCCACCCCACCCCACCCCCAATTTGGTGTCATCAGCAAATTTTGATATTGTTCCCTCATCCCAAGTCCAAGTTATTTCTGTACATTGCTTTTATTTATTATGTACTATGACCGCTTATGAAACATAACTCACTATGTCTTTCCAGTCTGAGAAGCTTCCCATTTGCTCATACACTTTGCTTTCTGACCCCAAAACATCTGTCTCTCTATGACCGCAATGACCTTTTCATGACATAGATATGTACCATTATCTTTGCAGCAAGCCACTTGAAAAGAACTTGCATTTATATAGCACCTTTCACAACCTTAGCACGTCCCAAAAAGCTTTACAGCCAATGAAATACTTTTGAAATGTTGTCACTTATTGTATTTATATTATACTGTTGTAATGTCCTGTGCAGTGCTTTTATTAAAAGCTTTCTGAAGATCCTACTGAACTGCACCCATTGCATATCTATCCTCTGTTATTTCTTCCAAGAGTTCTTATAAGCTGGCGCAGTGGTTAGCACTGCAGCCTCACAGCTCCAGCGACCCGGGTTCGATTCTGGGTACTGCCTGTGTGGAGTTTGCAAGTTCTCCCTGTGACCGTGTGGGTTTCCGCCGGGTGCTCCGGTTACCTCTCACAGCCAAAGACTTGCAGGTTGATAGGTAAATTGGCCATTGTAAATTGCCCCTAGTGTAGGTGGGTGGTAGGAGAATTGAGGGAAGGTGGGGATGTGGTAGGGAATATGGGATTAATGTAGGATTAGTATAAATGGGTGGTTGATGGTCGGCACAGACTTGGTGGGCCGAAGGGCCTGTTTCAGTGCTGAATCTCTCTATGACTCTAAGGTACACAGCATTTTCCCATTGGGACAGGTTCCCATTGATGGCACATCAGATTGGAAGATCATGGGTGTAGAGTATGGTACCCGACCCGAATCCAACGGGACCTGACGACATATGCCGGGGTCAGGTTGGGTCGCTCTTCTGGGTCTGGCATTCGGGCTCTGGCTGGGTCGGACCCCGTGGCAGTGCTGCCTTTTGGTCAGGGAGGGAAAGTGAAGTAAGAGTAAGCGTCATTAATTTCCGATAGTCGGGTGGGGCGTGGGAAAAGACCAAAGGACTCAGGGCCCCGTTCGGGTTAGATGTGGTCCGGGTCAGGCCCAGGTCGGGTTTAAATTTGTATACCCGCGCAGGCCTTTACATGGGTGTGAACCCGTGTCATGACACTGTATGCTAGAGCACAATGGAGCATCAATCCAACATCATTAGCCTACCATTTAATGAAACATCACATTATTGAGTATTTAATCTAAGTGGGTTCATGCACAGTATGAGTATTTTTGTGACCAGTGGTTGCATTTATGAAGATGCTGTAAATAAATTTTCTGTGCTTTTTTTATATTCTTCCTAATGATAGGGTTTGCAAAGTCAAAAAGATGGTAGCTATTTTGAGTTCAGTGCGAAGCACAGAACAAGGTCATTATTTTCCAGTTACCTTGTAAACCACACAGGTATTTTGTACTTATCTATTCAAATGGATGTCACCTTTTTTTGTAAAATGTTTTGCTTCTTTATCTTAATTTTCATTAAAAGTATAATACTTTGCACTACAGATTTTTGTTGCATTGTAATAAAGTTTCTATACAATATTAATCAATTCTGCTATTTGAGTTGCTTAACTGCATTGCAGATGGGTTTGAATGCTTTCCAGAATTACTACTTTGTATCAAAAGGTGACCGTTTCACCTGTGAGTTAAAGCTATCTAGCAGATTATTGTGATACCACTCCAAATTTGGCAGCTGCTTCTTGGAGACTGGCATTTGTACAGTCATCAGCCAGAAAAGAGTGCAGTTGTGCCCTGTTATTTTTGTGCCAGTGATAGACCAATGGATCGGCGTAGGCTTGGAGGGCCGAAGGGCCTGTTCCTGTGCTGTAATTTTCTTTGTTCTTTGTTTGTAAAAATACATCATAGTTGTCCAATCTGATTGATGTTACTTTCAGCACACTCTAGCACATATCTTGTAATATGGTTGAAACTGAAAAATAGGGATGATTAGTGCTAGACACTGCCAAATATACCAACTCCTATAAATGGATGTCAGTGTTTGGGTGTGGAATAAGAGAATTAGATGTTCCCTGGATTTACGTCACCGTGGACTTGGATCACTGACCCCCCCACCTGTGCTGTTGTACTGTACAAATCTGTGCTGTGTTTCTATATGCATAAGCTCAACAAACATTAATTTGTACTTCTGTAATAACTATTTAACACTGCATAATGTTGCATCTCCCTTTTTGGTGGGGGGGGGTGGAAAACAAATTTCCACCCTTGCTGATGTACAGGACCATGAGTGTTCAGAACTGAGCCTTGATGGGCGATGTGGGCGTCGCTGTCAAAGCCAGCATTTGTTGCCCATCCCTAATTGCCTTTGAACTGAATGGCTTGCTAGGCCACTTCAGAGGTCAGTTTAGAGTCAACTACATTGCTGTGGGTCTGGAGTCACCTGTAGGCCAGACCAGGTAAGGACAGCAGATTTCCTTCCCTAAAGGACCATTAGCGAATCGATATTTATATTTAGAGATACAGCACTGAAACAGGCCCTTCGGCCCACCGAGTCTGTGCCGCCCAACAATCACCCATCGATATTAACCCTACAGTAATCCCATATTCCCTACCATCTACCGACACTAGGGGCAATTTACAACAGCCAATTTACCTATCACCTGCAAGTCTTTGGCTGTGGGAGGAAACCGGAGCACCCGGCGAAAACCCACACAGACACAGGGAAAACTTGCAAACCCCTCACAGGCAGTACCCAGAATCGAACCCGGGTCCCTGGAGCTGTGAGGCTGCAGTGCTAACCGCTGCGCCACTGTGCCGCCCATGATGGTTTCATGACACCATTACTGAGACTAGCTTTCAATTCCAGATTTTTATTAATTAATTGAATTTTAATTCCACCAGCTAGCGTGGTAGGGTTTTAACCCGTGTCCCCCATGGTATTAGCATAGGTCTCTGGATGACTAGCTCAGTGACATTACCATTACGCTACCATCTCCCCTGAGTGTCAGCAGGTTTTTCAGTTTCTTCTGGGTGTCATAGCCAAGCCTGATTCTGTCCACACTCAGCATCCACACACATACATATATTTCTGTCATTAAATTGTGATTGAGTTATAATTCCAGGTGATGGTTTATTTTAATTTCCTTTCCTAGTCTAGAGGCATTATGGCCAATTGTGATGCCCTTACTGCTGCTCCAGTTCAGCACAGACCAGGATTTCAAGTGGTAGTATTATCCTGTGCTGTGGGGTGCATGTCCTGATTTTTTTTTTCTTCTCTACTTCATTAAGGCAGCATTTTTCCATTTCAATGACTTTTGATGGCTTTGATTTGGAATTTACAAAAGTAACTTGGATTGCATTTAGTTTCAATTATTTGATATCGTTAATTTGTATGATAATTTCTACTTAAAATTCTGTTTTTATGGAGTTTTTTTTAAAAAAGTGAACTGGTGAGAACACTCAGAAGGAGCTTTAGTCATTTTCTTAATTAACATACTCCTGATAAGGTGAAGCTAGCAACACAAATGTTAGCTGCATCTTTTGTGATGTGTGATCAGTGAGGAATTCAAACTGATAATCAAAAAATGCATAATCTTTAATAAAGCATCCCACACCGACTGAAGGGGCTAAATGTTACTAGCCCTTGACGTCAGGGTCGTGGCGGGTGGGGGGGGGCGGAAAATACATGTGGGGGTGGCGCAGTGACTAGCACCGCAGCCTCACAGCTTCAGCGACCCAGGTTCAGTTCTGGGTACTGCCTGTGCAGAGTTTGCAAGTTCTCCCTTTGACCGCGTGGGTTTCCTCTGGGTGCTCCGGTTTCCTCCCACATGCCAAAGACTTGCGGGTTGATAGGTAAATTGGCCATTGTAAAACAAAAATTGTCCCTAGTGCAGTTAGGTGTTAGGAGAATTGAGGGAAGGTGGGGATGTGAGAAGGAAAATGGGATTAATGTAGGATTAGTATAAATGGGTGGTGATGGTCGGCGCGGACTCGGTGGGCCGAAGTGCCTGTTTTGGTGCTGTATCTCTCTATGACGCTATGTGGGAGCAGCCCACCACAACCCCCGACGCCGAGAAGGCCCCACCACATATTACCGACAGCCATGAGGCCTCGACGCGGTCCCCCCGCCACCAAGCAGCGGGCCCTTCATTTCCCTACTAAAACTTATGCAAATAAATGTTAATGCACTTACTTGGATCGGGCGGCAGTCCCATGGCGATATTACGAGCGCCGCGCGCTTTCGGAACTCCATATGAGACACTGGTGGGGAGGGGACATGAATGAAATTATCAGGGCGTGAGGGGTGGGGAAGTGGTGAAAACAGCTCCGATTGGTTGCAGGGATGATGGGAAGGGATTTAATGTCAAAGGGAATAAAGGTCGGGGGGGAAAGGTTGTGAGTGAGAACGATGTGGCAAAAAATTAACTGTTTATTCATTGGGGGGCGGGTGGGAGGGGAGATTGCAGGTGTGAACATGTTTTTATTTCAATTTTTAAACGAACCTGTCCCTTTAAATTGCTTCTAAGGGCTTGAAGCCCTTTAAAAATGGTGCCGGCGCTTGCGCTGGATGCCATTGCCGGGTAGCAGCAGCCGCCCCCTCTATGTCATCAGGGGCAGCTGCTCCGCCCCCTCCATTTAAATGAGCCCCCGCGCGAAATATCACGGACTCACTGGCGGCGCCTCCATGTTGGAAGCCTGCCGAGTTCAAAGTGTATCACAGTGATGTGCAGCGCGCTAATAAAATTCAGCCCAAGGATTTGGTGCTCTTAAGTGTAAACTCTGGATTGGAGGTAGTAATCCATTCTCCATATTTTGGGAGTTTGATTGAGGATTTAAAGTTTTGCAGTCAGTTTAAACTGAACTTAGTGCTGTAAATAAAAATTACATTTTAAAAAATCATTTGTCTATTAGTTTTTAAAGGGAATTTTGTAACGTTGAATGAGGATGATGTTTTATTGTTTCACACTGCATTTAAGATTTTTCCAATTGCAACTAACCTGTAAATAAAACTGAAGAGGCACAGTGAAAGATCATATTTAGTTTACTGAAAGTGCATTAAGGCAGCTGTTGCCAACTATGCAAGTTTAAGAAAAATTACTTCTCTCTTCCCCACACCATGGTAATTGAAAGAATGGGATTAGACTGTGCAGAAGGAGGGCGAATTGATCACTGACTTGCCTTCCATTCCATCTCACTTGCAACAAAAATGCTTTACTGTACCAGGCATCCAACCTTTAGATAAGGGCCTAGAATTAAAATACCAATATAAAGAATATGGTCCTGAGTAGAGGGGTCACTGTGTTACACTAGCACAGATGCTAATTGCTTATATGAAATGAGAGCAGGATTTGAATCTTAAATATATTTTTGTACAGACATTAAGTATACAATAACTGTCCCTGATGGACAATGAGTCATGGAATGAATGCAGCATGCCTGCTGTAGTCCAGTGTCCTTAGGAATATTTTTCTAATTTTAATAGCATTATTTGTTCTCTGATTTGTGGATATGTTAAGCAACTGATAATGTAACCATTTGGGTCAGCCTGGTGTTGCTATATGTTTGGTTTAACTCTTTTTAATATCATCCTTAGGTTTCATCCCTTAAGTAATGCTGTTTCCAACTATGAAAAGAATTTCTGGTATGACCTATTTCCTGTAGCTATGACAACAGCTCATCATCAGCACATTTGTATTGGAATACAGTTGTGAGTCATGGAAAATGACATTTCCAAGCAATAATTGAAGATCATGGAAATCTTACCAACACAAGAATTTCAAGAAAAAAAACACTTAAATTTTCTGTGTAGGTAAAAACACAATGCCCTTCAGAGTAAAGTAAAGGGTGGTTGTGAGTGCAAATGAAGATTGTGTGATGAGAGTTCTGCTTCTTTTGGCACATTTTAATCAGCGTCTTGCAGAATGCTGATTGCAGATATCTTCATTTAGTACTTGTTTGCACAACCTGTTCTGTTAACTTCTCTCTGTAGTTATGCCCAGCTTCCTTGTGAATCTATCCTGGAGCATTGTGTGGGTGCGGCTTTATCTGTCCCTCCCAGCACTTAACTATTTCAGCTCCAGATTTCCAAGTGTACCTTGATTGGCTGATAACATGCACAACTAATTTTCTTTTGAAACATGAGTATTAACTTTAAATCTTTGATTGTAGCAAGACTAATCTTTGATCACTGAAAGCACTAGCACTTTAACAACATGAAAACATTTTGGTTTTAAATCTAAATCCACAGCTTGCTTTTGTTCACTGCCAAATCCCAAATAAACTTAATATCTTGGAGGCCCCGATTTAGCAACGTGTTTCTAAATCATAATCCTTCCTCCGCAATGCATGACTGAGGATGTACTAATTTAATGACGTACTTTCTTCTTTCTCCATTTTTAGACTCATCTATTTGATTGAAAAAAAAGTTTACTTTGATCCGTCAATGAAATGTCAAAGGAATTATATTGCCTTACCACTGCTCCTTTGGTTAATGTTAATCTTTAACCAAAGTAGTGTTGGCTTTTTCTTCACTCTATTTTAAAACTGTACTGAGCTTCATTAGATTTTTTTCTTTAATACCATAATAAAGGGAATTATATTTTCAGCCTCTTCTCCGTCTTGAAGTCATGTCACTAAAGTTAATAGTCTGTATTGGAGAATGGAATAGTTATACTTTTGACGTGTCAGTATTGGTATTGAACCGTTCCTTGTGTAGAGCATGGTTAATTTCTCTTTACTTAGTCATTACCTGCTGTATACTGGTGTGAGTGTTTTATTTCTCATATCATCTATCTTGGACACTAAATGAGATTTCTTCTTAATTTCTACTATAATTGGGTAGTTTTGTAGACTGTACAAATGTTCTAGTAAACTGGATTTAGACTTTTCAAATGTATTTCACTTTAGTCTTTGAAGCCAGCAAAGAACGAGATTTTTTTTTTCTGCAGTAAAAGACTAGTTTTAGATTTAGCTCTCAGAAGTGGGATGACACCGTTCTTGAACTCATAAAACATAACTGCTCTCTTCCATCTTTGATCTTCTGAAAGCTTTAAATGTTGCTTTTATGCAAAATTAGTTGGCAGTGTACACAGTAATGTCGTTTACTTTGTGAGGTTCCCTTCACTTTGATTCTAAACCTTTAACATTCATATTTGGCCACAAGCCAGCCAACTTTTTTCTCCCAGTCTTTGTGCAACTTGTTCTAACAGAAATTGATAGATCGTTGGAGTAGTTGTTTCAATAAACAACTAAGTACCTATTATGTTATGATGCATATTTAAGTAACCTTTTCCTGTGCACTATAAACACTTTTTGGTCAATAAATAGCCAAATTATGCCTGGCTTCATACATCCTCAACTAACCGTCCAGTCTACTCTAAGTTTGCATTCAATGTACCTTTATTTTTGTAATTTTAATGTAAAGTCTTTAAAATAAAATTCTGTGCATTAATTGGATTTGACAATTGTATTTGATTGGCTTTTAAACTATTAAACATGTTACTTGAGAGTCTTAAGACAAATAACTGAAGAAGAAACTAATGTAGTTGAGCAGTTAAGCTAATGTCAATTCTATTAACTTAGAGGGTTGATATTATCAATTGCAAGAATTTAATCAGAATAATTTACAAATTTTTGACATTCTGATAGGATTTATCATACACAATGAAGCCAGTTATTGGTGTTCCCTATTTCAATAATTCTGATTTTCACACCTATTAAATGTTATAACCATTGAACCACAACTAGCAGCAAATTGGAGAGAAACTTAAATTACAGTCGCTTGTTTTTCCAGCGTAAAGTCATCATTAAATCTCCCGGTGTGATCTGCCATGCCAGGCTTCATATTGGCTCGGTGACTTTTAGTCATCTGGCGTGCTTGCCTGAAACATGTATTAGGCTCCTTAATGATCATAAATCAGGGTCCTTCGCTGGTTATTAGACCCTGAATGGGAAATTCAGTTACATATGGGCAGAGCTTGCTCTGTCTAATTGTACCAGATGCTGAATGGTCTAAACAGCTATCCTTTTAAAAGATTGCTGGAGGCTTCAGTAAAAGCATGGTATATTTTCAGTTCTTATTTTTGTGGGCCTGGAAGAAGCAGGTGTTTGATGCCCACCCAGGGAATCATCTCTGATTTCTCTGCAATTATCTCCTCACATCGTTGGAACATTAATGCCTTGAACAGCATGTTTGAAGTGCCAATGTTTAATCAGTTTGTGTTAGAGGGAGGTTTAGGATTGTTTGATTTAAAGTTTACTTAACTTTTTACCTTTTATTAAAGATATTATATTACTTCTAATGCAACTTCTGTTGCCACTCCTGTTTCTCAATTAGGTTATGTATTCACACTCCCACGTTAATGAGAACATGTCCATGGAAGAGGAGAGCAAATAGCCAATTCCAGTACTCTTGCCCATGGTACTTCATGTGAACCATTAGAATGGTTATTTGGTTTAATAAAATGTAACTTTTTGCTACTGTTGTGCTGACTGGTCACAAATTCCATTTTCCCATTACATTTTTAAAGTTTGTGTTTTAGCAAATATTTTGTAATTCTTCTTGGTCTCTGTGCATTGCCTTATTTTGACAGTATACCGTCTGTGACAAAAGTTTGACAAGTGATGTGCAATTAATAGTGACAGGAGACTGACTGGTAATTTGTGCTGTAATTGAATACATTTGTCAGGAACAGAGGTGGCATCATAAAGAGTTGGTTCATCCTTTTTACTTAGTTTATTAGTCTTCCGCCAATCATTTTAGGCAATATTGTAATTCTGTATAGAAATATGCACGCTATGCTAGTAAGCCAGAAGTTGAGAATTTAACTCTGTGTAAGAAGTTGTGAATAGAGTAATACAAATCTAATAATTAGTGGCCTAGCATCAGAAAAATGGCCTCAAGAACTGTTGAATTGTCATTAAAAATGTGTTGGTAATTACATGTATGAAAATCAATTCTAATGATGGCTACAATTGCTATTTAGCCTATTGTCTATCAAGTACCTTGTATATTGTGAGTTCACACTGAGTAAACATACCCCTGCTGGTGACCTTACTAAACCACTATTATTAATTCACCATCATTATATTGCCACATTACATTGGATCATATATTCTGCAAGCAAACATGTGTCAAAAATGTGGGTCTGAATTTATACTAAATGATCACTGGATTTAATCCAAACTAAAATTGTGTGGAGGTATAAATTCTGTTTAAAATGGATTAGTTTATATTTCAGATTGGGAATCTACAGTTTAGCACTGGTAATATAGAAATTGAGGAGTTGAAAAACATTATTTTGTTAGTTCAGCAGGTCTATGTGCATGTTAAGTCCCAACACTGACAATTTCTTATTCATCATTCAAAAGTCAATTTTCTAATATAAATAAGCAAGTTTTATTCAATAATTTGATCACACTAAAGGTATTCTATGGGAAACAATGGAGTACAAAGTGTTTTCCATGAGTGAAGAAGGGCAATGCAGTCTTGAGTGGAGTTTTTCCTTTTTGAGTGAAACTGTGTTCTAATGAGTCTTCAGGTATCAAAGTTGAAATGTTGAACAAAGTATACAAATAATTAAATATGTAAACCAAATATTACCTATGATTTTTCTCTCTGCACCCACATAATTTAATGTCACAACCATAGCCAGTCATTATAACTGAAAATGTTTTGTTTCATCATTTCCTAAATTTTTTTTTTATTTTTCTCTTCTCCCCTAACTTCTGCAGTTTGCGGAGACAATAAGCAAAAAGCAGTCTGATCTGAAGAGCTTTGTTGGAAGTGGTTACAAAACAGCACTGAGTGAAGAACGCAGGCGGTACTGCTTTCTGGTAGAAAGGCAGTGTGCAGTTTCCAAGAATAACATGGTGTACCACAGCAGGGTAAGTAATTTGTTAATCCTTTCAAATTAAGTAAATCTAAACCCCAACATTGCAGGTTTTCAAAAATGTTTCAGAGAAAAATAAACAGGTAAGTGTTTTTTCAAAATAAATATATGTTCATGTTTCACTTTATAGCTAGGTTAAGTGAGTGGGAAAATATTTGGCAGATGGAGTATAATGTAGGGAAAATGTGAGGTTGTCCACTTTGGCAGGAGGAATAGAAGAGCAGAATATTATTTACATGGAGAGAGTCTGCAGAATGCTGTGGTACAGAGGGATCTGGGTATTCTTGTACATGAATCACAAAAAGTCAGCATGTAGGTACAGCAAGTATTTAGGGAGACAAATTAAAAGTTGGCACTTATTGCAAGGGGGATGGAGTATAAAAGTAGGGAAGTCTTGCTGCAACTGTACAGGGCATTGGTGAGACCGCACCTAGAGTACTGCATACAGTTTTGGTCTCCTTACTTAAGAAGGGATATACTTGCATTGGAAACAGTTCAGAGAAGGTTCAGTAGGCTGATTCCTGGGATGAAGGAGCTGTCTTGTGAGGAAAGGTTGAGCAGGTTGGGCCGATACTCATTGGAGTTTAGAAGAATGAGAGGCGATCTTATTGAAACATATAAGATTCTGAGGGGGCTTGACAGGGTAGATGCTGAGAGGATGTTTCCCCTTGTGTGGGAATCTAGAACTAGGGGGCAGAGTTTCAAAATAAGGGGTCTGCCTTTTTAAGACTGTGATGAGGAGGAATTTCTTCTCTGCGGGTCATTAATCTTTGGAATTCTCTACCCCACAGAGCAATGGAGTCTGGGTCATTGAATATATTCAAGGCTGAGTTAGAAAGATTTTTGATATACAGGGGAATCAAGGGTTATGAGGGACAGACAGGAAAGTGGAGTTCAGGCCAGAACCAGACTCTATCTTATTAAATGTCACAGCAGGCTTGAGGGGCCGAATGACCTATTCCTGCTCCTATTTCTTATGTTCTCACCTAAAGATGGCAATTTGTCCTGAGACATCAGTAGACCTCTATTAGCTTTTTCAGATGACCATTCTTCATATGTAAATGCTGTAACAAGTATCACCGTTGAAATAGATTTTGTTCTCAACTAATGTCTACCCATTTACATCTTGCCCCCCCCCTCCCCATTGAGAACAGGAACCCAGGGTTATTCATTTTTCCTCTTTCTAGCTTCGGGACAATTGCAATGCCCTACTGTCATTCTGGATGAGACAGCTAACTGAGCACAGCCCTGGTTTCAAATTTGGGCTGTTCCTGATTTGTATTGCTCAATGTTCCACATTTATAATGTTTAATGTTACCTTGATATCAAAAGTGGTACCTCATAAATAATTGAGCTGCTGTCGTTAAAGTAGTACACCCATATCAGATGAATAACACCTCAGCAGATTGTTGTATTGGATATTCTGAGGAAAAATGTGACTCTCATTCCCTTCATTAGCTTCCTTTTCCTCTTGCTGAAAGTGTAGTAAATTGTAATTTTAATTACCTTTTCTTTTTCCTTGCTAATTTCCTCATTGTCTTTGCCTCTTCTAAAGGCATTGATTCCTTACCAGTGTACAGTTCTGTTGTCCTTTATTCTTCACCCAAGTGGCAAATGTTTATTGATGGTGAGTGTCAGCAAGCTACTTGATCCTGAATGGTATCGCAGCCAATTCTTACTCTGTCCTCGCCAGATCACACAATTTGCATGAGTTTATTGGAGAATGATTAGGAAGGAGCAAGGGCCGTGGCTACTTTTCTACAACCCAGGGGTGCAGGGGCCAATTGAAAATCTGTAGCACTGTTCATTTGTCACCATCTAAATAAACTCAGATCCAAAGATGGAACCTTGTAACATTCCAAGTGAGTAGCTGAGCCGTCAAGGGAACTCATTTTGTTACTGATAATTATCCAAGCAAAAGCTCCATAGCCTTAAAGAATGCAAAAGATATACACCAACACAAGTATATAGTAAGGAATAGTTTTGTCTAACATTCTATTAGTGGCACTGTATTTTATTTACTTTTATGAGCAGATTTGGCATATTGACTGAAATTACTTAACCAATTAGAAAATGTCATGCTAGGCCCCCAATTGCCAAGAATGAGGCACATTAATTTTGTCATGAACATTGATTTTAAACTGTTACTAGAGCGAAGAAATGACTTGTTAAACAGATCAGCCGTGGCTGTAAAAATACATTTGCATATTAACAGACAGTGCTTGGAAGGACAAAGGACCATTCCCTGACACATTCAACCCACAATGGACCTTGATCACCAGGTATTGTGTGTAAGAGGAGCTTTCCAGAGACTGCTAAGGTGATACAATCCAGGACTGGTTAGACCAGCTGGTCACATGACTAACTGGCTGCTCCAGGGTCTTTTGAACTAGCCCCAGAGAGTTTGAACTCAAAGACTGCTCTTGGACTGAGAAGAGCTCTCCTGTCTGCTCCCATCTCTTTCTCACAAGCCTCTGAATCCACTAAAGACATGAATCCCAAGAGAGAAAAGTCTCCTACAGCGAACAAGGTTTAAGAAGAATACCAGGCCCCAACGAAAAGCAAGATCTACCTACAATCAAGGACTTTACAGTGAGCTCGAAGAACTGTAACAAAAACTCTTCAGCTATTGCCTGAAACTTTCCACTTTATTATTTTTTCTGTCTCTATTTGCATGTGTGTATCGCCTATGCTTGCTAGCATGGATGCATCGTGTATCCATAGGCATCAACCAAATTAGAGTTTAAGTTCAAATTTAATAAATTTCAGTCTTTTCTTCTTTAAACCTAAGAAAACCTGTTTGTGCTGGTTTCTTTGCTGTATAATTGGAAAGCAATGAACAAGGATTCACCAAGGGGGAGCTAAAACAGTGTGTTTAAAATTAAACCCTGTTATGGTAAGACCAGGTGAAGGCTGAGAGGGACCCCTAGACACCTTTCTCACCTGGTCGTAACAAAAAGTTTACAGAACATCTGATTTGTGCACCTTGTATAAAGAGGGCTTGCATTTTCAAAGTTGTAAGTCTCTAAGTCCATAGTTAATTGGAGTTCATCCAGCTGACTATGTAACTAGCAATGACAAAGGGATACTGTGGGGAAATTAGGCAATCAAACATTGCAGAAACATTGATCGTATTTTAATAGTAAAGCTCCTTTTTATCAGATTTAAATTTTACTTGTTCTCAGCCTTTCCCCTCAGTTTTTAATATTCATGGCAAATAGTGTGGATTTTCTTCACCTTTTTAGATTTTGTCCCCCCCTAAAATCGATTAAATTAATACATTTGCTGTTTTATTCTATGGATTCATCTGAAGTAACCTCTGAATTGTTTTTTCTTTGACAGGGCAAGGATATGATAACACAAAAGCTTCCTGGCTGGCAACAGTCCTGTAGCGATCCATCCAAAATTCCTGACCGTGCAATGTCATTGGTGCAGCAGATGTCTTCAGGCAATGGAGGAACCCTCATCTCTGACCCTGTTGCTACCACCAAATCAGGGCTGACTATATCAGACCCCATTCCTGGTGCTAAACCTCTACCCATACCACCAGAACTTGCACCTTTTGTTGGTGGAGGATTAAGTCAAAGTTCTGTAAGTATTGATGATTTTGTCAGTGATTTAGACCTCGAAGTCTATGTAGTGTATTTAAAACTTCAAATTTTGAGCTGAATATGCTGATCTATTTTTATGCATGAACAGAATTCTTGAGCAGTATAAAGTTGTATTTTGAGTTTTCTCTCATGCTGCAACACAGTTTATTTAATTATACATCTGTTTTTAGAGCCATATGGCAGAAAAAAAATCATACAATCATGTTAGTTCTCAACTAGAGGGTTTCCTTGTCCTGCCTGCAATAGTCCAAATTGGTTTTAATAGTTTTCAACTACATCACTTCTTGTGCTAATGCAGCATTATTACTGGAGAATGATGAAGCCAGTTTTTCTATCACATCTGCTTCAACATGAATATCTTGCTGACTTAAGTGATACATTTTGCAGGGAATTGCTCCACCTGTTCCCACTCTCCACAAGCCATATCAAGGAGGTGGCGAGGCTGAGGTGGTATGGGTTAGATAAATCTGTCTAGCATATAATGAGAAACGGATTATGGTGGAGCTGGTTTGATCTCCTATAGGACCAGTTTCCTGAAGAATTTTTTTTCCCCTGAAATTGGATTCAGGTTTTCTTCCAGACAGCTGGAGTTACTCCCGGAGGTTTTGCTGGGTTCCTGATCAGATAGAAATGAAAACTCCTCTTATGGGTCTGACGATTTACTTTTGTTCTTGATGCATTCTTTCATATAATTAAGCTAAATACAGACTAACTTCCTTCAGTAATCCCATATTGTCAGTGCTTATGAAGTCCCGGCAAGTGGCATTGCACCTATATAAAAGGAGAATTATGAAATGTTACAGATCATTTATGCATGGCAACTGACAGTTGTTAACACAATACTGTTTTAAACAGGTGAACAAATAGCAGTCTCTAAATGTTAAAGCAAAATTAAAAAGCTGCTGATTTCTTATTCGTTGACCACAAGAGGTGTAATTTAATCTTATTGCAGCACATATCTCCATTAAATGCAAATCAACTTTATACTGAAGTACCTAGCATTGTGAATATCAAACTGTTTACATATTGATTATTTTTTTCTTCTTCCGTTCCCTTCTTAACAAGCCATTAATAGCCTTTACCCTATTATCTTGGCAGCTAGAGACTGGCTGTAGCTTGGCTTTTGGTAGATTGTCTGTTGGGAATTGGTTAGTAGAAGTTCTCGTCCATGAGTCAATTTGTTCTTAACCATTCCTGGGGAGTAGATGATGCCCCACTTAGTGGTTTGTTTGCCAACTGCAGCAACTAATCTAAATTATTCTGAGACATTCCTTTAGCCATGGATGAAATTGGTGACAATAGTGCACTATGGAGGAGCTTGTTAAATGAAGCATTTTTAATACTGAGGTCGTGAGAGTGCTCTGTAGGTGTGTTCAAATCATTAATATTCAGCTGTAGAATTGTCTTAAATTAAACTTTGCGTAAATGTTAGTGACCCTATTAGGAATGGGCAATAAATGCTGGACTTTCCAACGATGCCCATATGCCATGAATAAGGGAAAAATTAAATTTTTTTTAAAGAAAAGAATAATTAGATCATTTCCAAATGGACTTAGCTGGTGTTGCATTTCTTCGAAGCTATTGAGTTCCATCAAGGTCAATATGTAGACTTCTTGTATGGATTCCTGTGAAAAAGGCTTTGGGTACAATCAAATGTTCTTCACTGTTAAGCTATATATAGAAATTTAGTGCTGTTCCAATGAAGAGATAAATGGTCTGTGCTTTTTTTGAACCTGGACTTAAATACCTGGACTTAAATAACAGATACCTAGGTGAACCTTTCAACCTTTTCCCCATTGCCGCCTTGTGTCCTTATGGATGAACTGTGCCATAATAGCTCTAATAATAGAAGTCCTCATGTCTGAACAGGAGGCTATGATCTGTCTTTTATTTGAAATCACTAGCCTTGGTTGGTAGGTCTCGTCAGTTTTCAGTTAGCCTAGCCCAACAATGTTATTACCAAGTGCTTTTTCTTATAGCAGCAAGGGAAAAATAACTGACTTCATCCTATTTGAATAATGCCTCCCAACAGCTAATCACTGAGTGGCAATAACAGCAGATGTCAAACAATTTGTGACACAAAACCTATCTGGGAAGTAATTGCATGGTGCTACACGCTCTGCAAGGGGATTTACAGCAGATATATTAATCTGCACAATGTACACTTTACGCATTTTTAAAATTCTCATGCAAGCATGACTTGAAGTTGTCAAAAACAGTCCATTTAAAGAGTGATTTCCATTAATATCTCTCCAGTAAGACTGGAACATACAGACCAATTATTCAAACTCTAATTTAAAAAAAAAAATCTTTGCACCCATTTCAGTAGGAATACTTGTATCTGTTGATTTCTTTGAAGGTTTAATGAATTTTGGACTAATTTATGTTTGCTGGTTTTGCTCTTCCAGTGTTTTGGTTTTCTGAAAATTTCTTTAGATTTAATAAGTAGATGGATTTTGTCTCGTCATATTGCATATCTAGGGTTACTTAGAGGAAACAACCTTGTCCATTCTACTGCCACTAAATTTGAGCTATTGAATAAGATATATGCTTTAATGCAAATAAAAATCTGACTAAGCATTTAATTTTTTTGAATTAAGTAGAGCTAATTTGTGTCTAATTGCATAATTGCTAGTACCTAGTTGGTGTTTTACAATTAGTGAAGAGTAACAAGTGTATATCGTAGAATAACTGATCGTGTAATCAAATTCTTTTGTTGTGGATGACTGATTATGATCATGACTAACATCCCTGGTAATCCAAAACCTAAAGCTCATTTGTTGAGAAACTAATTTGGTATCCTTTAGATTCACTAGGCTAGAAATTTGGCTCCACAGCACCCAGTTTGCTGACACTAGGGGGACCATTTTATGTCCAAAATGGCATCCGTACTGTATGCGCATAATTCTGATGTAGGCCACACTGGATGTCATTTTAGTAAGGGTCAAACTACAGACGTCCTTTACCCACATCAGAAGCAGGCATTAGGCAGTTAGCATATGCAAATAAGGGGCATAACCCTGCTGTTGCATTCTCTTGCAACTTTGGTTTGCACCCAAGGCCTCCAGAAAACCAACACTATGCAGAATGGAATAAATAAAGGTTAATACTTCTCTTAATCAGCAGCGCTCCTGGTCCTGAGATCTCTGACCTCATGCCTGGCTCTGACCTTCAGACATCACTGCCATCCCCCACCCCGATCTCCCCAAGGCCCTAACTTCCTAGCACTCCGACACCATCCCAGTAATAATGCAGAACACTGTGATTCTCTTCCCTGACCTCCTAATGCTCCCTGCCAACAATACTCCAGACCCCTGTGATCTTCTTCCTTGATCTTTTGAGCTTTTGTAAAGATAATAAATTAAGTGGAGATGGGAGAACAAATGAATTTTTAATTACATACCATTTGATGTTGCTGTCACAGTAAAGAAAACATATCTAAAGACTTGCATGATTTGTTAACAGTAAATTATCTAATATGAACTAGATATGTGAGACTAAACTCCAAGCTGAACCTATTGATTATTCAGCTAGTGGTAACAAGTTAACATAGTAAGAATTCACTGCGTTTGACAAATAAGCAGGATTATTATTGAGGGAGAAAATCTTGAAAGCTGATAATTACAAATGTTGTACAATACTGAAATAATGGAAAACTGTTAATTTTGGTCTTATGCAATTACAGGGCTATGGAATATGCACTGTATATTTCAGAAAAGATTACTTTTATTTTCACACACCGTTAAGTTGGATACTGAATAATTAATTATTTTTTCTATTTTCATTTTAGCACATGATGGGCCAGGATATTTCATTAGTGCCTAATGGTGACCTATCAAATTCACATCCTGTGCAGCATCCTGGTCAGCCTGATGTCAAACCAAAGCCTCCTTCACCACCCCAACTTCCAAAACAACAGTCTGATGTTTACTCCAACACACTGCCCACACGCAAAGCAATGCCATTGAAACCCAGCCCTTTGACAGGTGAGTGGTCATTAATCTAGGCATTGACTAGTGGTAATAAGGACAACCAAACAACAATATATGTGTGTGTGTGTGTGTGTGTGTTTTAAATATAAAATATATAAATAGCACTCAGTTACAGAAGTCCTGCACCGACTTCTATGTTTCTTTAGTCATAACCAATATTTAACTGGGTGTGGACTTGATTGCAAAGTTGGTTGTGAAATGTAGTTAGTCCTCCTCAATAAACAGTAACAGCAAATGATTAAAAAAAGCTGTGTCTTGTCACCTTAATAGTTGAGGCAGTCGTGTGATAGTTACATTGCTACTTAGTTACATAAGGCCACCCCCCATCCTGTTATGTAGCAACATTCATATTTCAAAATCTCTCACCTACTGTTAACTTTTAGGTCCTGTCACTTATATAAGTAACTGCACTTAATTCTATAGTGCTGTACTGTGTTGTTGTCATGTTGAAGTGACTGTTTTCCAATAGCTGTCAGTAAAACAAACTTACTAGACGTTGTCAGATATTACTGTCTCAATTTTTCACAGTACTGCTCAATGTATATTAGGTAAATAGTTTTTGCAATAGATAACTTGCATGTTTAGCCTAGAACTGGCAAACAGGCCAGTGCCTGGTGGCATGGGATTGAAGCCGACACTGTACAAAAAGCTAAAAAAGACTAATACAAAAGCAAAATACTGCAGATGCTGGAAATCTGAAATAAAAACAGGAAATGTTGTAATCCCAGAACATCCCTGTACTTATGCACTGGTTTGGCAACCCAGAGGTCACGAATTCAAGTAACCACTGTAGCACGATGTGAAATTGAATCCAGTAGTCTGGTAATTCACCAGATGGCCCCAGCCAGTGAAAGCAGTGGGATTGTCATAGAAGTCTAACCACTTCGCAAATGCCCTTCAAGGGAGCCTGTCTTCCAATGTGGTCTGACCTACCCGTGACTCCAATCCCACACTACTATTCTGATGAAAACCTGAAACATTAACTCTGTTTCTCTCTCCACTGATGCTGCCAGACCTGCCGAGTGTTTCCAGCATTTCCTGCTTTGATTTCAGATTGCCAGCATCCGCAGTATCTAGCTTTTATTATATTAATATATTTTCCATGTTTTGTACCCTATGTGACATTATCACCTTTTCTTACTATTCAGCTGAGACTAGGACTTTACCCAGATCCAGCTCAATGGCTGCTGGATTAGAAAAGAATGGAAGAATCAAAGTGCAAGCTATCTTTTCACATCAGGCAAAAGGCAACAACACACTGCTGAGCTTCAGTGAAGGCGATGTCATCACATTGTTGGTTCCTGAGGCCAAGGATGGCTGGCATTATGGAGAAAATGAAAAGAACCGGTTGTAAGTAACATTGTTACTGTGTGTTAATATTTTCTTCCAGTTTCATCTTCCCTTTCATCTTTGTTATAGACAAATAACACTCTGTTTACTATATGGCATAATCAACTATACTGCCTCTTGCTGACAGACACCTGATATTTTTATTTCATGTAAGATTATATGACCCAATAATTCTATCACTCTGTTTCTAGGAGAGGATGGTTTCCCTTCTCTTATACTCGTTTAATGCACGGTGGAATAAATGGCATATTGCACAAGTAAGTGGCTATTTAAGCATAAATAAGAGTTTGAAGATATGCTGATTTTTTTTTTCTCCCAGCTTCCTCTCTCCCCATCCCACTCACCCTGACATAGACCTTTGCTGGTACATAACTGGAATGGGGGGTGGCCTTATGTAATTAAGTAGCTTCTCACCTATACTTTGCATCATTGGCAGTCTCACTGAAAGGTCCAGCAGGCTTCCTGCTTCTGCTTCTCTACTTATGCTATTCTGTAATGAGTCAGTTTGAGGAGTACAAAACCAATGGAAGTTGGCTTTCTTTCTTGGGAAGGGCCACTTTTGTTTTTACAGAGTGCCGTTGAACCTCCATCATGCCACTTGTATCTAACCTCTCTGCGACGCAGCATATTTGTATGCCAGTGCACCGTGCCAACATGATCACTGATAACTAAGATTCACAGTTACACTAGTACTGATGATGAAGCTTTACACATGTGCTTGTTAATTGCAGTAGCTCACTTTACCTGTTGTTTTATCAAACTTCAGTAATGATTGAGTAATATGTTCACATTCAAAGGTTTAATATTCCAGTCCAGTCTTGCCTGTGGCTGAAGTTTCAAAATTAGAGCACCCCACCCAACTTAGTCTGGCTCACTTACTGCTCTGTATTGTTAATAGTGCAAAAGACAAGCTTTAAGACTTAAAAGGTGGAGTGGGGGGTGGAGAAGCTATCCTGTTTGCAACAGCTGCTGCCATCCCTGTTCAAGTTAATCAGTCTGTATAGCTGGTCTAGAATGTGTGCCTTTTTTTATATTATTATGTGCTATCTTACACAATTTATGCTTTCCTCTACCCGATGAAATAGATAAAGTAGAAATGTGTTTTGACTTCATGCCAGTGGAGAAAATAAATAGAGATCTCATTTCAATCTAAATTACTATCTCTGTCTGTTCAACTAAATTTTACATTAGTATTCCAAAGTCACATAATAAACCAAAGAAACAGTCTTAATTATCTGGTGTACTGATTACATCTGCAACTTTTATGCCATCTGGCAAATAGTCATCCCATGAGTTGTATCCACCTGCTTTTCAGATCATGTAAAAACCAACGCTAAGGTGTAACTTGTGCACTGGATTTTTACAACAAATTATTTGCATAAAGTGATCTATCTTCAACATAGTTGCATTTGAAGTGCCTTTCGCCCTGTTTAAAACAATTTCATCGCAGGTGCTACACTATTAAGAGCCGTTTAATCTCTGGTGCTACATCCACTGTTCAAAGCCATTTCATCTCGGGTGCTACATCCACAATTCAAATTTCTTTTGTGGAAGTTTATCTGTCGAATTCTTTCCAGTAGGAACAAATACATTTAGAATTTTATTTTCACTCCCACTTCCTTTATGAAAATGTTTTGGAAAATTAAAAAGAAAGTTGAGTTGCTGGATAACAGTGAATTACACAATAAGGATCTAGAAGCAGACGAGCGTTCTGCTCATCCAGCTTGCCCTGTCATTTTAAGTCCATTTTTGGACCAATATCGTCTCCTGTCATGGCACCAAGTCTGTTCCACTACTCTGGCTGACTGGTGAATCTGTCCATTTTGTTTGCTTAAACTGAGCCCATATTTGCTGTATGCTGTAGCAGTGTGTGTTACATAAATGAACATCTCTTGTATGTCATATAGTTACTTGAAGTTGCGTTGAATTAAAGTCTTTAACTCGCATGGTTTTGAAAGTACTGTAACCTTTGTTGACTGTTAATTGTCCCTGATTGCATACTCCAAATTTGCAAGAAATAGGAGCAGAAGTAGACCTTATGACCCATTGAGCCTGCTCCGCCATTCAATACGATCGTGGTTGATCTTGGGCTTCAATTCCACTTTCCTGCCCGCTTCCCATATCCCTCGATTCCCTGTGATACCAAAAATCTATCTATCCCAGCCTTAAATATATTCAACAATGGAGCATCCACAACCCTCTGGGGTAGAGAATTCCAAAGATTCACAACGCTTTGAGTGTAGTAATTTCTTCTGAATGATTGGCCCCTTATCCTGAGACTGTGCCTCCGCATTCTAGATTCCCCGACCAGCAGAAATAATCTCTCAGTTTCTACCCTAAGTCCTTTCAGAATCTTGTATGTCTCAATTAGATCACCTGTCATTCTTCTAAACTCCAGAGAATATAGGCCCAATTTACTCAGCCTCTTAACATAGGACAACCCCCTCATCCCAGGAACAAATTTAGTAAATCTTCGCTGCACTGCCTCCAGTGCAAGTATATCCTTTACATTCAATCAAGTAGATTGAGACAAGGAGGGAATAGGGCAAATTTGGCTGGATTTGAATTATTTATACGTTTTTAAATAATGCTGAGAGGTAAATTTAAATTGAGTTATTTTATATTAAATGTATCTTCTGGCAAAATTTTCAGACATATGACTTGTGATTTCATTTTGCTATGCTTATAATGCTTGATTGGCAATCTACTGAATTTTTCTCATGGCTGGATTTATCAACTAGTTTAACTTGATGTCTTGTTCCTCAATCTGCTCAACAAGCAGCACTCAAATTGACATTTCACTAATGGTTAAGCTTGGTTTTTTTTTCTGTCTTACAAGTCCTTCTATACAAACATTCCTATAAATCAGTGAAAATATTCCTGGAAAATGTACCTAGTGCTCAGACAAAAATACTTATGACTATAATATCAGCTAGGCATATTGAAGCACTGGGATGAATATATTTGACGTACACATTGTGTGAACTTGGAATTGTTGATCCTTATTTGAAGAGAGCACTTTTCATGCTGGAGCACCTGGAAGCTTGTTCTGTCAGTGCACCTTCCAGTTCTTTACAGCTCAAAGTACCTAGAATCCACCTCCTAACCCTGCCAATTAGCTGTCATTTTAGACCCTGTATTTTCAAATTGAACATCCCCTATTTTTAATAGCGCATTTTCTGACAATGGTTTTAAGAAGGTGTCTGGGGTAAATAATCTTTTTAATGAATCAGAATAGTTATAAAGTAGATTTTTTTTAATGGAAGTTAACTTCAAGAGGCATTTGATACAGTGCAACACAACAGATTTGTGAGCAAAGTTATAGCTCATGGAATAAAAGGGTCAGTAGTAACATGGATACGAAATTAGCTGAGTGACAGGAAACAGAGAGTCGTGGTTAATAGATGTTTTTCGGGCTGGAGGAAGGTTTGTACTGGAGTTGCACAGGGGTCAGTGTTGGGATCCTTGCTCTTTCTGCTATATGTTGACTTAGCCCTTTGTGTACAGGGCACAGTTTCAAAAGTTGTGGATGATATGAAACTTGGAAGCATTTTGAACTATGAGGAGGATAGTATAGAACTTCAAAAGGACATAGACAAGTGGCAGATGAAGTTCAATGCGGAGAAATGTGAACTGATTTATTTTTGTAGGAAGAACATGGAGAGACAATGTAAAATAGTGTGTACAATTCTAAAGGGGATGCAGGAGCAGAGGGACCTGGGTGTATATTTGCATAAGTCATCGAAGGCGGCAGGACAGGTTAAAAGAATGGTCAATAAAGCATATAGTATCCTAGGCTTTATTAATAGGGGCATAGCGTACAAGAGCAAGGAGATTATGTTGAACTTGTATGAGACATTAGTTGGCCTCAGGTGGGGAATTGCGTCCAGTTCTGAGCGCCGCATTTAAGGAACGATATGAAGGCATTGGAGAGAGTGCAGAAAAGATTTTGCAAGAATGGTTCCAGGGATAAGGAACTTCATTTATGAAGACAGATTGGAGAAGTTGGGACTGTTTTCCTTGGAGAAGAGAAGGTTAAGTGGAGATTTGATAGAGGTATTCAAAATCATGAGGGGTCTGGACAGAGTAGATAGGGAGAAACTGTTTCATGAAAGGATCAAGACTGCGAGGGAACAGATTTAAGGTAATTGGCAATTTTTAATGCAGCAAATGGTTAGGATCTGGAATACACTGCCAGAGAAGGCAGTGGACGCAGGTTCAATCGAGGCATTCAAAAGATAGTTACCTGAAAAGGAAGAATGTATAGGGTTATGGGGAGAAGGCAGGGGAATGGCATTGAGTGAATTGCTCACTCAGAGAGCCGGTGCAGACATGATGGGCCAAAGGGCCTCCTCTGTGCTGTAATGATACTGTGAAGAAATATGGAATTGATACCTACAAAAAAAATGTTTTCATGCGTGTGGTTGAATTGTGTTAATTAATTCTCCCTGTAACTGGTGTGCATCTGAAATAGGAATGATTGCAACACTTCTTTAGTCAAAACAATATGGAGCTGATATTGTAGAAGATTTCATAACTGATCTAATTATAAAAGTGAAGATCCTGTTTACACTACAACAGGCCACTTGGGTCATGTGCTTTTGCTTTTGAATGCCCATTCTCAAGATTTGGCATTGATAATGATACTCCATGTGATTCAGGCACGCTGCGCAATTGGTTTTCCTCACTGACTCTGCCATGAAAAGTGCTGTCAATACACGTGATTGATGAATAAACTTGTATTAACTGATACAATCCATGTCTATTCTTGAGTATTAATTATGCCATGTTTTGGATCATATAGCTTGAACCATGTGAAAAGCAGCAGCACAGGGAACCTTCTACAGAAAGAGGATCTCTCCATTCCTCCACCTGACTACCACTCATCTGTAAGAATGAGTTCTCATCCTCTGTCCAGCTCGAGCACTTTTAAACCCAGGCCCTACAGTATGGCAGTGCCAGGTTTCTCACAGGTATTTAAAACACATTTTGTAAGTAAATTTCAACTTTGGTGCGGAACAATTCAGGTGGTAGTGGATCATAAATGTGTTTTACATGTAGCTACATTTTCCTTTCCACGGTCTTTGGCGGGGTGTCTAATGGATCTGCTACTGCCCAATTTATGTTCCTGCTGAGATTCAATTCAACCACATTATTTCTCTTTAATTCGGGCTTTTTATTGTTCTTTACAACAGTACATCATCAAATGCAATTTGTTGTGATAAGTAGGCAACGTATAGGAACAAAAGTAGTCCATTTACCCCCCCATTCAATTAGATCATGGCTGATCTGTATCTAAACTCTCTCTATGCATCTTGATTTTGTAACCCTTAATACCGTTGCCTAACAAAAATGTATCAATTCCAATTTTAAAATTTTTAATTGACCTAGCCTCACAGCTTTTTGTTTTCTACTAACCTTTGTTTACAATAGAACTGAATAGGTGTGTTCCCAGTCCTACTTTTCGAAATGGTGAAGCCACTGGCCTGAAATTTCCCTACATTTTTTCAGGGATCTTACATCCCATAATAATATTTTTATGGCATTATATTTTATCTGTAACTCCAGGCAACCATGGTAGGAAGTGTGTTGCATGCGCACACACACAATTGACTTCAATACACGGATGCATTGAGCATTTTATAATGTATTGATGGAAGGAACTGGTCTGACAGTATATCTGTGTAATGGGGTTCTGAAATATAAAGAGTTTAATTTATACAGCATCTTGTCATGTAACATGAAACTAATTGCTTTGAAAGACACTGCCTGTTATGTGAGCAAATACAGCCAAACTAAAAGCACAGACTACTTTGACCATTCTTAAAAAGCTGCAAGAGAATACTTGTTTAAAAAAGAAATGTATAACATTAATTTTTTATTTTAAAAACGGTGCATCATAAACACTAGTGCTGTCTTCAAGTAATTAAGTAGTACACTTGTGTAAAGTATCTGCAACTCACCGGTTGTCATCAACACAGCAGAACTATTGAATTACTGATGCCAAATTCAGCAGAAGATTAGGTTGCTCATTGCTGAGTTTCAAACAAATTCACAAGAGATGCAGGCTGGCCTTCAGGGTTTTAATTACAACATGGTGATTGCACACAGTGGAGCCTCTTCATGCCACACAACGCTCCTTAATCCAAGTTTCTAGGTCATTTGCTTGTTACGTATTTAAAGAACTCAGTATTCTGTTCAGAGACTGTTACAAACCTGGTCCATTAGGTCAGTGAACATGTAAAGACCAGAAGAGTTACTTATGAATTAATTGGTGCTGAAATTGTTTTCTGTCCTGAAAGGGGAATGCCATTGAATTTCTAATGAGCAGAAATTGAGATTTTGAGAATGTATTGATTTCCTGCTACTTATGTAGCAACTTTAAATGTTATTGCGGTGAATAAGATGCTCATCTCTCTCTTATTTCAATGCACACTACACACATCACCATACATATTGTATTGATAAGCTTTTCAATAAATACTTTGACTGCAGATTTATATAAATGCAGACATTTTTAAAATTTCTGTAATATTGTTCTCTTTATTCCATACCTCCTATGTTGTCCTTGGTACAGCAGGCTTCATAGTCCAGTTCATTGATGGCAGTTGTGCTTCTCTGTTAGTTTTACCTGTGGAGACACGTGAACAATACAGGAAGGGATCTCCTTTCTCCTAGATGATTTGGCTAAGTCTGGCAGATCCACTAGGTAGAGTTGGTCTCGAGCTATTGGGATTTGCACTCTAGCAGAGATTTTATTAGTTATTAAGATTGTTGTTTCTCAGGTGATTGGGCTGCTGTTAATGATAAACCAGATACTGTAGCAGTTTTGTTCTTAGTGGAAAACTATAACCACACATGACAAGTAAAAACAGAAAATGCTGGAAAAACTCAGCAGGTCAGGCAACATCCGTGAGAGAAAGAGAGTTAATGTTTCAGGTCAATGACCTATCATCAGAACTAAGCCTGCCTGTTTAGTCGACCTGAAAGGCCACTTAGCATTCTGATAAAAGGTCATCGACCTGAAACGTTAACTGTTTCTCTCTCCACAGATGCTGCCTGACTTGCTAAGAATTTCCAGCATTTTCTGTTTTAATTTCAGATTTCTAGTGTCTGCAGTATTTTGCTCTTGTACCACACCAGACTTTTCACTTCCATTTATTGAGATAATATTGTGAGCTAAGAAATGAACTGAGTGGTCATCATCTTGGGATCAGAAGGTTGTGGGTTCAAGCCCCACCCTAGGACATGGGTACATATTCTAAACTCACAACTCTTGATTTTTGAGAAAATGCTGCATTATCAGAGGTGGCATCTTTCAAAAGGCAGAGTGAGCTGGGGTCCTGCCTGCCTGCTCAGATTGATGGTAAAGGCTGCTTAGCATTATTTGAAGAGCAGGGAGTTCTGCCAGTAGCTAGGACAGCATTTATTCTTCAAGCCAGATTAAGTGGCCCTTCATCTCATTGCTGTTTGTAGTAAAGCCTGGCTACCCGACTACGTGGGTCGGGTCTGTATTCTGTGTCCAGCATTCGCGTTCGGTTAGGGCTGGCATCTGCTGTTTTGTTTCATATTGTTTTCGTTTTAATCTATTATTTTTTTTCTGTTTCAATAATATGTTTGTTATTTTCGGGTCGGACATGAAAAAAAGTTAATGGACTCGGGGCCCGGGTCAGGATTGGGTTGGCTGTTGTCAGGTCAGGTTTTAATTTTACACCCGAGCCAGGCTTTAGTTTGTAGGGCTTTACAGTGTTCAATTTGGCTGCTGTGTTTGCCTACATTACAACACTGAATGCACTTCAAAGTAATTTATTGGCTGTGAAGTGCTTTGGGACATCTTGAGTGCAGGAAAGATGTATAAATGGAAGTTCTTTCTCACTTTTAACCACTTTGGAAAATTTATCCCGGGAAATGCACTAAATATTCGATATTGTGGTGGTGGGGTGCACAATATGAAAGTTAAAACAATGTTGAGCACAAAGGAGTTCATGTGTGTTCAGATTCATCATTGCTAAAAGTTGGGAATAATGCATTTTGCAGCAGACCAGTAACTGATTGTAAGCATTGATGCTGACATCTAGTGGCTACACAGGTAACACTAATTTATCTCATTCTTTCCAGGGCCCGGATTTCAGCCATTCAAGAATGTCTTTGAAGTAAGAATATTTTAAATTTAATTTTTGAAGTAAAAAAAAAAGTAAACTTGCACTAAATGATAAATCAGACTTTCTGTGCATTAATTTCATAAGTAATGGAAGCAGGGATGCAAAATCAACAATGCCAGGTTAGGTAATTGTTCGATTCAGTATTGAACAGTCAGTTTGAAACACGAAGACATGCTGTTATGGGATCAGTCTCCATCTGAAAGAATGGCACAAACTAGTCATCTTCGTGGGTACTAACTCATGTCAGATGTATTTGCTGAAAGTAACTAAGTATCTCATTTTATTCAAGTATTTCTATAGCAAATGCTTCGCTTTTAAATGTCGCTACGTAAAATTAGTAGGGTTTTGCTATGTAATTGTTGTGAGTCTTCAAACTAGTCAACACAGTAAAATACTATAATATTGTAATGTTTATTTTAAATGTTAAAATTTTTCTTGTATATACATTTTTTTCTGGCTCCCCTCCTTTCCTGAACCTTTTGGATGGAGTGTGATTCCACAGGTTTCAGTTGCCCTGTGGCCATTACTGAGGTGGAAGCTTTGATGGTGAATGTTGTAAGGCTATTCCGCAACTGGAACCATCAAAGAAGAGTGCAATGCTGTCCTTTTTGCATGTCTACACCTGCAGCCTTCCCTCTGAACGGTGGATGGTGAGCAGGACTAACTGGGTTTCCTCTTCCCAACCCAATGGGTGCTGGGGCCAATTGTAGTCGATTGACCATTTGGTCTGTGTGCATCAGCTACTCACTGCATAATACTGAACCATCGGTTTGAGGGAGGGCCTTCCTCTATTGGTAATAAGTTGTTGAAAATGTTTATGTTAATTCTATCTAAGCTTAGTATTGTGTCGCTTGATTTCCTTCCCAGATTTTTGCACTTATAGGTACAAACCGACTGAATTTTTTTCATTGCAGTTCTGATGCCGATGTTGAAAGGTTTTGAATTTAAACTTCTGCCACATATAAGGCCTCTCTAGATTAGTAAGTTTGGCATTTCAATATGCCAGTCTGACTTTTATCACCTTGTCTGTCGCTGGTGACAATCACTCATTTCCCACTGTGGCTTTACAAATGGGCAAATTCTGTCTCACTTTCTCCACAGTCCTGAGCTACATCTGTTTCTGTGTTTCATACTGGCAAAAAAAGGACATTATTGTTGCATTGTTTTGAAAATGTAAGTCAAATGTACTAACTGGCATGGAACAGCTCCTTCAACTCTATTTCAAATTTTAAATTGTCAGAACTTTATCAGGGCAATTACTTTCAGAATCAATCCTGGCTCCTTTTGAAGAGATTGTTACTGTGCTGCATGCCAGCACTTATCTTCCCCCAGACTTTCCAGTGTTTGCTGTTTAGTGCCACTTTCTGATTGATTGGCAAGTGCTGCATGTCATGTGGTGTGGCTGGTATCCACCATATTTCCTCCCTTCTGAGGTAGAACCCCCTCACTTGCAAAGTCACTCCATTGAGTGGAACCTATTAAGAACTGCTAGAAAGTAGTGAATGGAGGCAAGCAAGTGAGTGGGAGAGGCAGCAGCACAGGGAATAAACCCAACAAAGCAGGTCATGTGATGCTGCTAATCCTCAATGTCCAATTGACCATTAAAGGAATATGGTCCTAAATATGTTCAATAAAGCTTTGTCTAAAAGATTTGCTATCCATAACTTTTAAATGTTGTATATAGTTATCATATAACTTGTTTCTGTTCCCCTTGATGTCATACTGTGCTAGGAGGTCAGCTGATGTTTTCTGTCATCACTTCACAAACTTACACCTTTTGGGTCTCTTCGCTGTTGCACCAATCATACATAAGCTTCTTTGACTCAGGGCATTGACTCACTTTGGTCCTGTGATTCATTGCTGACAACCTCTCTGCTTGTCCGCCTGTGGCTTGCAATTTACTGGCTTATGTGATTTGTTCCAATAAGTCACTTACAGTTGTGTTACCATTTCAGCACGGCAAGAGCAGATTATGCCACAAACAAATACAGATTGTACAGGCTACAGCCATTGCAGGCTGCAGCATGGCGGCATGGTAATGGTCAGCTGATGCATTTCACAGAATCGGCATTAAAGATTTAATTTAGCTTTCAATTCTAAAATCTCTGAAACGTGAAGTGCATAAATGTTATTCCAGATGTTTTGTTTGATTATGCCAATCCCAGAGTATTAGGTTAATATAAATTGGGCATCAGCACTACAGTAATTTTAAATTTGAATTGAAATATCTCCAAGTAAAGCAGAAATCCATTTGTCAAAGGAAACCTAGAATAAACTAATCAATTCTAGTTCTCAAGTTTTCTGTATAACCTAATGTGATGTTAGGGCAGAAAAACCTGAAAGCATGGTCCAGTACTGTCTCAGACAGCAGGAGCTAAATACCAAGAAGCACAGATAACCAAAGGACAAGTCACAAGTTCCTGCACATCTTGCAGCTAGATTATGAGCAGCATTGAACATGGTTCGAGAGCAACAATCCTGCAGTCTGTCCATCGCTGTGGCATAGGCACCCCAAGAAGAGCAAGGAAACGAGAATCATTTTCTTAAATGCACCTTTTAGTAGGAGAACATTCAGAAGAAATAAAATAATGTAAAACCTGAAACGTTAAAGAAGTGTAATATTTATTAATGCAGACCTAGGTAAAAATTCTTATGGAAACCAGGTTTTCAAAATGTTGCTGTTTAATAAATTGCATTTTATTGTGACCTCACAACCAGCTGCAGAAAGGTATTTTATATAACGAGTGGGTCACACCCATTTTCTTTTCCCTGTAATCACAGCAAAGTAACTCATAGGTGGCATGAGCTCTTGCAAGCCGTACTGTCATGGTTTCACTGCTGTATTCCTCTGAATAACCCAGTGCATTATATGCTTTCTTTCTTTTTCCCCTCTGCAGAGAAGCTGTTGCAAATGTCAAATTGAAGCCAACCAAAACAAATGACAAATCAGCTTCGAAAGTGAACTGAACACTGACTCTGCAAGATTCTTACACTGTACACTTGCTGCTGGCAAAAGATGCCAAAGAAGACTAAATCTGAAACTTCAACTGCATGAAAACAGTGTCTTTAGACTAGATTTGACCCAATCTGAAGATGGTCATTAAATTACAGATATATCAGTTGCACATGTTGCTAGGAAATGCCACTTTTAAATCCCACCCATCTTAGTCCCTGCTTTATATTTGAGGGATCATGTGGAGGGAATTGTTTAATTACACTCGTCTGGCTAGGGATTTGTATGGTGTTTGTTATTTATGCATGTGTTTAAGAATTAGCAGTTAGTATTTTTTTATTATATACTTTGTACTAATCATATAAAACAATATTTTATTACCTGGCTATTTGCGGGAATTGGCTAAATGTTGACACTTTGTAGAAACCTAGAATACTGCAATATTGAGAATTGTTAAACTAGTTATAAAGCGTATATACTGTGTTCAATTTCCAAGTAAGTGTTTTAGGGGGAAAAATCAAATTGTAGAATTTGTATATATAACTGAGTTAACTTTAATCCAAAGTTACCTCAATTTGTTAAAATTTTAGTGGTCGCTATTTGAATCCTTGCTCTCACCTATAAAGCTTCCATTCCTTTTGGAAAGAATTAATATGTACTCTGGTGATGGCAAAGGCATTGTATAATCTGCAGAAACAAGAATTTATACTTTTTGTAGAACTTTAGGTTTCATCTTTTTTTTCTCCCAACAAATAGCACAATGTAAAGTTATCAAAGATAATTTCACATTCCAATCTGTTGTATGTAGTGCTTCCTTTTAATTTTTTTTTATTGACTATCAATGGTGGTAGGTCAGTAGAATGAGTAAATAAGTCACTGAGGTCCCCAAGAATGAAACCATGCCTTTGAGTTGATGGGACTAAGAAACAGGAAGCATGATGCATAGGGAAGCATTCTTGATCTTTCTCTTGCACAAACTTCAGAGTGCAGTGGGGGGGGGGAACAATTTTTTAAGTGTTGATTTACATATTAACAACATTGCTTCAAAGTGGGAGAGGAATTGGAAATTCATTTTTTATTCTGTAAAATGACAAAGGTGAAGAAACATTTGCAGGTGAGGCAAGTACGTGACATGATGCATGATAGTCATTTCAATAAAGCAATAGTTTGGTGACTCCCTTGCAAATTGAATAGTTAAATCTGTTTTGTGCAAGGATTGATTAGACACGGAGATAACCAGTATTATTAATGAGCAAAAAACACCAGTCCTGTTGGTCACTTTTTTGAATGAAAGGTGTTCTGCAATCTTTAAGCAATGCTATACAGTTAGAATTATTTTTTAAAAATATTGTTAATATATAATGTCCCATTTGTTGTCCACTTATACCAAATTTTTTAATTGCACAATGCAAAAGCAAGTTCAAGTATGAAACTATTGTCATCACTAAAGGAACAGTGGTTGGGCTATTGAAGGAGTTAAGGCATGTAACCATTTAAATGCTTTACTATGAGAACCAAATGAAATTTACAATTTTCTGTGGGTATGTTTTGAGTAAAGGCGGTAGATTAAAATTTTTTAAAGAAACTTATTGCATCAGTCACTTTGGTTTGCCTTAAACTGGTTGTGGATGATAAAAGAAAAATAATTGAAGTTTAGACACTTGCTGAGTGTGGTTTTTTTGTAAAGCAATGAATACTAAATTCAGCCTGTGCTGTTTCATATTTATATTTGAAAACATGGCACTTCAATACTTGTCTCTTATTCTGTGCTATTGTCGAGAATCAGTTACAGAAAAACGTGTTCATTTGCCAACTCAGTGCATTTAACCCCCACATATAAAACAGCCACCATGTTTTTCAGTTCTGTATTAAGCCCTCATGCCTTTACTTTTGACATTATTGCAGGAATATGGTTTAGTTTGTGCCTTTTCATTTTTAAAGCTTTGTAAGGTAGTAAGACATGCCAGGACGGTTGATTATAGTCTGTATTCAATGCAGATTTCTGTAGTTGCCATTTTTTCATAAATCATGATGTTTTGTGAATTAAATTGTCCTATTTGGAGTATAATTCTACTAGTAATCAAAAAGATTTTGATAGTAACTATGCGAAATAAAATTGATTCACTATTTAAATATCGTCCTTGTCTCTGTTCCTTTATTGAAATTTTCTAGTTGAAAGATTCATTGTTTTGTTACTACACTATGGTCCATTTATCATTAACTCTGCTCATACCCTCAGAGCTCTAGAGACAACATAGTATTTCTGTCAAATGGGTGGGTTACAATTTCAGTCTGTGTCTTGACTGTTGGGAGTTATTCAGGAATACTGTGAGGACGCACTTTTTTTTTTGCTCCCGTATAGAAACTTGAGGTGGAATTTTATGCTCTTCCCCCCACTGGTCTGGGGTCCAGTGTTGCTCCTGGATCTCAGGTGATGCTGCACTAGCAGCAGCCATTGCCTCTGGTGGCGCTGATCAGTGGAAGAGCTGCTGGCCTCCAATTAGCCGGCAGCTCTCTGAGGGAGGGACTTATTGTGTTAGGGGTCCTTGATCCCATGGAATGCCCACCGCTGTCCACTTAAGTGTCTGACACTAGATTCAGCGGGCATTCCAGAGAAGAAGCAACGCCGGGTTCTCGGTATTGCTTTTTCTGCATGACGAGGCCCCCGTCGCCAGCATAAAATACAGGCCGAGTCTCCCCTATCCTGCAGCCCCAACCCAAGTAAGCACAACCTAGATTGAAGGCTTGGTACATAGGATATCATAGATACATTATGTGACATGTCACAGCACCACTGCATTGTCGTTTACCCACTCTTGTTTTTGTTAAATATTTCTGCCTCATAATAAATTGTCTTTCCCCTGTTCTCAGTGCTTCATTAGAACAATGTAGATTACAAAAGAAATATTTTAAAAATATGAAGGCATTGCACAAAGTAGATGGGCGCGAGAATGAGGGGTCTATGGATCCAAGATTATATGCAAGAGATTTAAAACACATTGCAGAAGAAATGTTTTCAGAGTTGAGGCTGTGTTAGTGGTTGAGATAGAATCTGTCAACGTTCAAGATTAGATAGGATTGGTGGATGAAGGAAAAAGGCTGTGGGAACACTCAAGTGCACACCATAAAAAAAAAAGGCATGCAGAATTCCGTAGACAAACTTTTTAAAAACGCTAAATAATGTTAATTATTAGAAATTAAGGTGGAATTGTATTTGAAGCAAAGCTTGCATTTATATACTGCCTTTCACAATCTCGGGACCTCCCGAAGTGCCTCACAGCCAATGAAGTACTTTTGAAGTGCCGTTACTGTTGTAATTTAGGCTACAAGACAGTCATTTTGTACACAGCAAGCTCGCACAAAAGCAGTATGATGATGGCCAGGTAATCTGTTTTTAGTGATGGCGATTGAGGGATAAAATTGGCCCGGACACCAGGAAGGCTTAGTCTCTGTGAAATAGTGTCATGGGATCTTTTACATCCATCTGAGAGAGCAGAAGGAGTCTCACTTCCAAAAGGCAAAGTACTGCAGTGGAGCATCAGCCTAGATGTTGGTGTTTAACACTCTGGAGTGGGACTCAACTGATTCAGAAGGTTGTGGGTTCAAGAGTGCTACTGACTGAGCCACAGCTAAACATGGAGCCCATTTACTTTTCATAACACTTATTTATTGCCTTACACACATGAGGCTGAATTTTATGAGCCTTCCGGCATTGGGGGTCATGGCGGGGGGCCCAGAAAATTCTTCTGGGAGAGGCCTGCCATGACGACCGACGCTGAGAAGGCCCCGCCACATCATTTAAATATTAAAAAGAATTAAAACAAATGCAAACTAACTCATCTTGACCCGTCGGTTGTCCCACACTGGTATTCCGGCTGTTGGCCAGAACTCTCGCGTCTTCGGAACTCCATTCGGACAAAATACCACGGGGGCTCAGTGATGGCGCATCTGTGCCTGAAGACCGCTGAGATCAGAGCACGCTGCAGCAATTTGCGGTGCGCATATAAATTTCAGCTCATGCAAACTTTTTATCTGTGGATATATTAAAAGTAAGCAGAAAATTAGATTCTTTCGAAAGAATGTATTGGTATATAAATTAACATTTCAATGAACTTTGTTTAATTAAGTAGGTGCAAAGCTACAAGTTTCTTCTCTTTGAATTTTGCAGTTAATAGCAATCTCTGGAACCTGGTATAGGACAACACTTGTAAATTTGAGGTATTTTCTGTGAATTAGCCTTTCACCAATCATTGAGTTGGTGATGATTAGCACAATATTTTATAATAAATAGAATTTTAAGTGAATACGAATTAGGATCGTTAAAAGTCAAACTTATTACCAATTTAAAAATTCAAGTTTTTATTTTTTGAAGCTGTAAAAAAGAAAAGTATCCAGGTAACTCCAAAGAAAATCCGGTATTTTAAACGCCACAAAGTGAGGGACTTAAAAAAAAAAATTGCAAAATTTTTATTCCATTCTAATTTAAAGATAAAATATAAACATTAGTGTAGAACTTCAAAAGGGCATAGACAAGTTGGTGGAATAGGCAGACAGTTGACAGATGAAGTTCAGCGCAGAGAAATGTGAAGTGATTCATTTTGGTAGGAAGAACATGGAGAGACAATATAGAATAAAAGGTACAATTCTAAAGGGGGTGCAGGAGCAGAGGGACCTAGGCGTATGTGTGCATAAGTCATTGAAGGTGGCAGGACAGGTTGAGAGAGCGGTTAATAAAGCATACAGTATCCTGGACTTTATTAATAGAGGAATAGAGTACAAGAGCAAGGAAGTTATGTTGAACTTGTATAAGACACTAGTTCGGCCTCAGCTGGAGTATTGCGTACAATTCTGGGAGCCACACTTGAGGAAAGATGTGAGGGCGTTGGAGAGGGTACACAGAACAAATTCACAAGAATGGTTCCAGGGATGAGGAATGTAGTTACAAACATAGATTGGAGCAGTTGGGACTGTTTTCCTCAGAGAAGAGAAGGCTGGGAGCTGATTTGATAGAGGTATTCAAAATCATGAGGGGTCTAAACAGAGTAGATAGAGAGAAACGGTTCCCACTCATGAAAGGATCAAGAATGAGAGGGAACAGATTTAAAGTATTTGGTAAGGGAAGCAAATGTGACATGAAGTTGCTCTTTCAGAGAGCTGGTGCAGACACGATGGGCTGAATGGCCTCCTCCTGCGCTGTAACGATTCTGTGATTCTTTGATTCTGTGAAGATTGTTTAAGAAGGTGGATTGGTGAAAATAAGAACCTCCCTGAGGGTAAAAATTGTGCTGAGTCACTGTTGGAAGCAGTTGTTGTTTTAAAAAAAAAGTAAAGCACAGATGTGTGTGTTCAGTGTGGCTGTTACCTTGAGTTCATCCTGACCCAATTCCATAGATGCCAGTTATTTATATGTGAAAAACACCAGTAAAATGAAAATGGTTAATCTCCTCAGGAATGCAGTTTCTTCAAACCTGAACATAGGTTTATCCCTGATGAAATGAATGCAGCTGAGACATTCTGAAGGAAATCTGCTATGATTGTTGGTCTCTGAACAGATTATGAATGAAACTGAACACTTAGGAATAAAGGTAAGCCAATTTGAAATTAAGCTCTATAAATATTGGATAAGTAGAAAATAGTCTTTTAGACAGAGAGCAATTAATATACAGGTATATTTTTCAATGAAATAACTAGTGAAATGGCTATAGGGGAATGAACCGGGCATTTGAACAATTATAAAATTGCATGAGGTGGAACAAAAGGTGAGCTGTAAGCTGAGATTCATGCTGAACTACCTTTGAGATGACATGAGCTGTGGTGATGCTTGGCACAATGGAAGGCAATAATGGCTGTGACAGCTGTAGGATATTCTTCAAGGCAGGCTACAGAAAATGAGTCATTAGCAAAAGCTCCAAGGGTTTTTCACTGCGTGGATCATCTCACTTTGGAACTAACTTCCAAAATCTATGATGCATCT